>NW_027494219.1:0-318814 GCF_021521415.1 Bidens hawaiensis | reverse complement strand
GTCACTAAAAGGATCTTTACTAAAACAAGTAACAAACTTAAAATATTACAATAATGAACGTATGAATAACGATGGGCCTTTAAATGTAGAAGAACCTAATGAGGATGCACCTATAAATGTAGAATACTATGAACTTAATAACGAAGAAGAACCTATAAATGTTGATGAAAATAATAGCGATGAACTTATAAGTGTTGTAAATAATAGCGATGAACCTCTGAATGTTGATGAAAATAATAGCAATGAACCTATAAATGTAGACGAAACTATAAATTTAGATGATCCAAGTCAATGGACTAGTATTGATAATAAGTTAAAAGATTTACTTGTAGAAAAAGGACCAGTAAAGATTTATGATTATAATTTTCCAAAAGATGAACTTTCTAGAAACTTTATTCCTTCTTTATGTATGCAAAAGATGGCAAATGGGAAAAAATATAAAAGAAAATTGTTTCTTTACTCAAAAAAGTTAGATAGAGTGTTTTGTTTTTTGTGTAAGTTATTTGATATGAATTCATGTGGAAGTAAGTTAGCTAATGAAGGTAACGATAGGAGAAATATGCATGCTAAACTAAAACAACATGAAGCAAGTAAAGAACATATTTTAATATGGGTACATGGTTTGAGTTAGAAACAAGATTGACAAAAAATAAAACAATTAATAAACAAACTCAAGATCGAATAAATAAAGATAAGGAACATTGGAGAAATGCGTTAATAAGAATTCTCGTCATTTTAAAAACTTTTGGCAAGAAGAATATACCATTTCATGGGAACCGTGAAAAAATTTATGAAGAAAACAACGGTAACTTCTTAAGTATTATGGAGATGATTACGGAATTTGATTCGATAATGCAAGAACATTTACGAAGGATAACTAATAGTGAAATTCATAGTCATTACCTTGGACACAATATGAAAAACGAACGAACTGATTTATTAGGAAGTGAAATCAAAACTAAAATTGTTAAAAAGGTTAAAGAGCTAAATATTTTTCAGTTGTACTTGATTGTACTCCCGACACAAGTCATAGAGAACAAATGTCTGTTATTTTAAGATACTTAGATATTTCGTCTACTCCGATACAAGTTAAAGAATACTTTCTAGGGTTTTTAGTAGTTTTTGATACAACCGGTAAAGGTCTTTTTGATGCTATTATTGAATAAATTAATAAAGTAGGACTTGAAGTGAATGACATTGGAGGACAAGGTTATGATAATGGATGAAATATGAAAGGAAAACATCAAGGAGTGCAAAAACGTTTATTAGATATTAATCCTAGAGCATTTTCATGTGGTTCTCATAGTTTGAATTTAGTAATTTCTGATATGGCTTTCTCATGTACTAAAGCTGAAGATTTTTTTGGTTCAATACAACGTGTTTATTGTTTGTTTGCATCATCCCCTAAAAAATGAAACATTTTACTAGATACTATACCAAATTTAACTCTAAAACCATTATCACAAACACGTTGGGGAAGTCGAATAGAAAGTGTTAAAGCAATTAGGTTTCAAGCTCCAAAATTAAGAGAAGTCATATTGGAAGTATATGATGGTGGCGATCCTAAAAGTATAAGTGATGCTAAATCATTAGCTAAAAATGAGTTTGAAATTTTTGAGTTTTTTTTAGCGATGGTTATTTGGTATGATATTTTGCATGCTACAAATACAGTCAGGAAAAACTTACAAGCAAAATATATGTGTGTTGATGATTCTATAAAACAACTAGATACACTTATTTGTTATTTTGAAAAGTATAGAGGTGAAGGGTTTGAAAAGGCTATGATTGAAGCTGAGAAAATTGCTATAGAGATTGGCACTTGACTTATTTTTCGTGAGAAATGTATAATTCGTAGAAACAAAAAATTTCATGAAAATGTTGATAATGAAACTTTGAAAACTCCTATTGAATGCTTTATAACGGATTACTTCTTGTGTATAGTTGATCAAGGTATTTCATCTCTTAAAAATAGATTTGATCAATTTAAAGAGTATGAAAATTGTTTCGGTTTTATCTTTAGTATAAAAAAGTTAAAATCTTTAAATGAAGAAAGATTAAAAACTAAATGTGTGTTTCTTGAAAATTTATTGAAGTATGATGAAAAATCAGATATTGATGGTTAGATTTATTTCAAGAACTAAAATTGTTAAGAGAGATTATACATTTATAGTCAGACACACCTATTAATATACTAAGTTATATTAAAAGATTTAATTCTTTTTCAAATGCATATATTTCCTATAGAGTTATGTTAACTATAAAATCTTTAAATGAAGAAAGATTAAAAACTAAGTGTATGTTTCTTGAAAATTATTGAAGTATGATGAAAAATCAGAATTTGATGGTTTAGATTTATTTCAAGAACTAAAAATGTTAAAGAGATTATACATTTATATTCAGACACACCTATTAATATACTAAGTTATATTAAAAGATTTAATTCTTTTTCAAATGCATATATTTCCTATAGAGTTATGTTAACTATTCCCGTTGGTACACAATTACATTAATTGAGAATTTGGACTCCATCTTATCATACTTTCATTCGTGCTTTTTTTTGTTATCAAAGATCAGGCAGTTTGTTGTGTAGGTCCCGAAACCGGATCTGACAAACGAATGGATTTGTTCTTGATAAACGTTCGAGACGGGTGCGGTATAAACAAACGATCGAACAAATAATATAAAGATAATATTGAACGACTCTGTAATTGGTAAGAATAAAATATTCATAACATTAATCGAACCGATCCCACCCAAGGTGAGCTCCCCTTGGGTGGTTGTTTACACACTACAAAACACAAAACAAAGACAATACATGTCCTATTAATAGCTAAACATAGATAATCTAGAAGCTTTCTTCTCGTTGAAGCTAAACGTGTGCACCGAAGCTCTCGTCTCGGATCCAGAATTCTTGCCAACATAATCAATTTGATTAACCAATATATATATATATATATATATATATATATATATATATATATATATATATATATATATATATATATATATATATATATATGTCACACTGATATCACAGGTCACATTTTTGGCCTTACAATCACCCCCATTGGCTTGTGATTTCAAAACTATGTCAAACCGTGTCTCACATCTTCATAAATCACCCGATAAACCGAAGCCTCTTCGTTTCAATTCACCCCCTCAAGGTATGACTCACCTATATTTAATCTTGAAGTAGTTCTCACTTCTTTATCCACTCCCTCAGATCTTAACTTGTATATAGGCATGAGATGAGCTCGAATATCCACAAATCAATCTCGAATTACCGGCTTCATCGATCAGATAACAAAACTTATTAATTTCTCTTTAAATCCAAATCCATATCCAATTTGTTCAAAGTTCACCTCACGGATTCGACTTCTCGAACGCCTTGAAAATAATATAGATGTAACAAGCTTTGAACACGGTTAAACAATGACGAAAACCTAATCGATTTTGACTTTTTTCAGTTTCAAAAAATTCCAAGCAACCGGCCAAAAGATTTTGGTTATGTTTTTAAATCCAACAAAAAAAACTTACCTCTAGCTGAGGGTCTTAAATGTTGTAGCCTGCAACTTGGTTATCCAAGAAGCCCAATACCATTACCCAAGATAATTCAACAAAGAACATGGCTCAAACAAAATAATCCAGCCCAAGAAAAATAATCAGGCATGGTAGTCATTGCTGTATTTTTGTGAAGACACCAACCCTAGCAATGTCTAATCTCAGCCGCCACCCATTTTGAACCAGCCGGAAAACCGATCATCGACCACTGGAAAGATAATTCCGGTTCTCAATCACCGTCACCATTAATACTTATCACCGACCATAACATCAACATTTAGCGACGAGCACCCATGAGTCACCATTTTCCGGAAAATAGATTACTGTGACTGGCTCTCTTCCCCGGAAAAAGGCGAGCTCTAGACGGCCATCAAAAGCCATTGCCCTAATGCAACTCCACAAATCAGATCTACACACAAGACCAGCGTCGAGCAATGTTTCCCCAAATCTTCAAACTTTTATTTCCAAACACCAAACTTTATTTCCAAACACCGAACTTTATTTCCAAATCTTCAAGAAATTTAACGTCTCCGTTCCGTTAATCGCGGAATTATAACCCGAATATCAAGAACAAATTTGAACGTGTTGATTCAAAGCCGCTCTGATACCAATTTTACGTCCTGACACCGGAATCCGACAAACGAACTGATTTGTTCTTGATAAACATTCGAGATGGGTGCGGTATAAACAATAAAACAAACGATCGAACAAATAATGTAAAGATAATATTGAATGACTCAGTAATCGGTAATAATAAAAGATTCATAACATTATTCGAACCGATCCCACCCAAGGTGAGCCTCCCTTTAGGTGGTTGTTTACACACTATAAAACACACACAAATATGACATAAGTTCCCCTATTTATAACAAAAAGACAAATAATCTAGAAGATCTTTTACTGTTGAAGCTAAACGTGTGCACCGAAGCTCTCGTCTCAGATCCGGAATTCACGCCCACTTTAATTATTAGCTTGACCATAAATATATTACGAGTTTCGTCATATTGATATCGCAAGTCACATATTATTGGCCTTACATGTTGTAAATAAGCAAATCCAGTTTTCACGTTTGAAACGGTTAAATGATCAGATGCAGAAGTTGAGTCATCTACCGGTTGTACATTTGATGTTGCATCATAAACATCATCCCATATGTGGAACAATGTTATTTGAATTTGATCAAGGGTTAATGAATCATTTCTAACGATTTTGATTACAAGAATTGATGATGTTTGTTATTCTGAGAATTGAAAATGAGTGAATTGGCAGAGGGTTTTGATCTACTATTCGAGCAACTAATCAGGGTTGTGATTAAAAAATTGAGGGTTGATATTCTTATTAATCTTTTTATTGAAATGTAATGAAACTACCGCATTAACATTAGTAGTTAAAAAAATGTGAACTCATATGTCATCAAGAAAATCCAGACACTAAAGATTGAGTAACCGTGCAAGATTAGAATAGATAATTAAACTTAAGTGACTTTTAAAGAGAAAAAAAAAGATTGAGTAACTTTAATGGAATACAAAAGAAACTTGATTCCTATTTTTATGAAGATTTCCCTCATATAATTCTTACTGTCTATATTGAAACAGGTACTAGAGATTCGAAAACAATGATATTAAACGAACAAAATTTTATTAGATTGAAATAATGAAGTGTAAAAAATGTTAACAATTCGATCAGCTATCAAGGGTCAAGTTATTCTACAAAGGGTAATAAAAATGAGAAGTGTGAGAAGCCATAAATAATTGATATGTGTGAAGTGGAGACCAAAGGAAAAATGGTATAAAGGTAATTGTACACATTTTCTCTCTCCACATGCAATGCACATGTTAATACCCTCATCATTTTACAACGTTTATAACTTTTTCGTATGATATTTTTTTAAAACAAAATTCATCATAATAACAATCGTTTTTTTATCTTTAATATGAGTATGATTTTTGTTATATAAAATTTGAAACAAAAATCACATCATTGTGTCATTTCGCACATCATTGTGTCTTTTTGCTTATCATTGTGTCTTTTTTCATCATTGTGTCTTTTTGAACACCATTGTGTCTTTTCGCTTATCATTGTGTCTTTTTTCGTCATTGTGTCTTTTCGCATACCATTGTGTTTTTTCGCTTATCATTGTGTCTTTTTTCGTCATTGTGTCTTTCCGCATACCATTGTGTCTTTTTGCTTATAATTGTGTCTTTTTTCATCATTTTGTCTTTCGCTTATCATTGTGTCTTTTTTCATCATTGTGTCTTTTTGCACACCATTGTGTCTTTTCTCTTATCATTGTTTTTTTTCGTCATTGTGTCTTTTCGCACACTATTGTGTCTTTTCGCTTATAATTGTGTCTTTTTTCGTCATTGTGTCTTTTCACACACCATTGTGTCTTTTTTCGTCATTGCGTCTTTTTTCGTCATTGTGTCTTTTCGCACACCATTGTGTCTTTTCGCTTATCATTGTGTCTTTTTTTCGTCATTGTGTCTTTTCGCACACCATTGTGTCTTTTCGCTTATCATTGTGTCTTTTTTCGTCATTGTGTCTTTTCGCACACCATTGTGTCTTTTTTCGTCATTGTGTCTTTTCGCACACCATTGTGTCTTTTCGCTTATCACTGTGTCTTTTCTCGTCATTGTGTTTTTTCTTCATTGTGTCTTTCAACTCATCATTATGTTTTCTAAATACTAATAACACCATTGTGTAATAATAATATGTAAAAATAATGATAAAATAACAACAAATTATCTAATATATAAAACACAATGATTAATACATGTTACACAATAACTTGAAACGTAAAACACAATGGTGAATACATATAACACAATGATCTAAAACGTAAGACACAATGGTGAATACGTATAATACAATGACCTAAAATGTAAGACACAATGGTGAATATATATAACACAATGACTTGAAACGTAAAACACAATGTAAACAACATGTTACACAATGACACAATGAACAACAAAAAAACACTATTAAAAACCCATTAATTTTTTTTATTTTTATATAACAAAGATAAAAAACGTTTATTATTATGGTGAACTTTCTAAAAAAAATAATATCGTATGAAAAAGTTATGGACATTTTAAAATAATGGGGGGGGGGGGGGGGGTTTGAGATGTGCCTTGCATGTGAAGAGAGAAAGTCAACAAATGTGGGTTATTACCTTCATGCCCTTTACATCAATTTTTATTTATTAAATTGATCTCAGTCATTCAAATATAAGATCAATGGACTGAATTCCTTTTTACCCTTCTCATTTTTGTTATCCTTTGTATTTTAACTTTACCCCAGCTATTAATACTAAACTGATTACAATGTTTACACAAAAACCCTAACGTTACTTGTAATTACAAAACTAATCCTTAAACCATAATAAACTCCCCTATAATTCCAAGTCTTCTCTTGCATAGCTTCTAGACCAACACCAAATTTTACCCTAGGCAATGCTTTAGTTAAAACATTAATATTTGCATATAACCTCTTATAAAGTCAACCAGAATTTGACCATTTCAACACACTCTTATGAAATGATGCCTTGTGCTTATCTGTTTACTTCTATCATAAAAAACCGGATTTTTCTTAAGAGCAATGCTAAATTATTATCCATCAACAAAGTTACTACTTCCGGGGTTTACTAGTTATTTCCTCCAATAAACCATGTAGCCAAATAGCCTGACAGGTTGCTGATGCACCTGCCATAAACTCAGCGTGCCTCACAACTTGATAATGCCATATTTTTCTGCTTCTAAGAAAGCCAAGTATTGTTGCACGATTGTATTAAAACATGTTACGAGGCATACTCCTTCCATCATCATTATCTGTTAAGTGATTGTTGACACTCTAACCCACCAAACCACCTCTATAATTCCTCCTATACTTTATACCATAGTGCATTGTACGTCTTACATATCTAATCAAGCGTTTCATAGTTTTCATATGATCTTCCTTAGGCTCTTGCATGAACCCACTAACATAACCAACTACAAAAGTCAAGTTTGGCCTTATTTGTGTTAAGTATCTCAATGAACCAACTAACTTTCTATATATGAATTATTCTATTAAAAAATTAATGAACCGACTAAGTTTCTATAATGTGTTGAATCTACTTCATTACACTTTTCTGATTTAAACAACTTCAAACCATATTCCATAAGAGTTTTGGTTTCATTACAACTCTCCAATCCTGCTAGCTTCACTAATCAACTAGCATAACCTGATTGATTCACCAAGATCCCTTCTTCATTTTGGGCCACTTCAATCCCAAGATAATAACAACAATCCCATGTCTGTCATCTTAAACTTTGACTTCATTTTTAACTTGAACCTTTCAATTTCCTCATAACTCCTTGAACCCACAAGTCATCTACATATACAACCCACTTTTAAAAGGGAACTTACTTTTGATAGCACATGGACAACCTGTTCATGTTGGCACCTCTTGAAGCTTAATTCCTCTAAGACCCATCCAACTTTAAATTCCAGTTCTTTGGCGCCTGCCTCAAACCATAAAGTGCCTCTAACAACTTGCAACACTTTTGTTTCAGCCATTTTCTTTTCATATCCCTCTAGTTGCTTGAAATACACATTCTCCTTTACATCACCATGAAGAAATGTTGCTTTAACATCCATATCATACACTCTCTGATCTATCTTGGTTGAAATAACCAGGATTAGTCTAATAGTTTTAAATCTCACCATCGGGGCAAACGGCTCTTCAAAGTCTATGCCTAACTATTATACATATCACTTAGCAACTAAACGGGCCTTGTACTTAGTGACATTTCAAAGTGCATCTATTTCACCTTATTGACCCATTTCATCCCTACTAAATTACATTTTGTGGTCTCCCGGTTAACACCCATGTATTATTTCTTTCAATAGCATTAATCTCTACATATTTAGTTGTCTCTTTACAATTTCTTGTGAAACTTCTTTATAAGACATTAGTTCACCTTCTTATGTAAGCAACAGTTCCACATTATGAGCTTCCTCATTTCTATGTCCACCATACTTGAGTCCACAATCTAAAACATAATTATTAAGTCAAGATGGCAACACATGATCGAGTACGTGAAGACCTTCTGATTTCAAACGGCTATTGAGCACTTTGAGTTGACTCACTCACAAGCTGCTTCTGACCACTTGAACTATGACCAGGTTCAAATTGTTGACTTGAACCCTCTACCTCATTTGTATCCGTATTTTGGCCAACACTATTGTCACCTCTTTCATCTATGGTAGTCACATCACCTTGTAGAAAGTCATTTTGCACAAAGAAATCACACATTTTGGACTATTGTCACTTACTTCTTCTAGGTATTTTGACCAATTCCATTTTCTACCTTCTTCAAAGTAAACATCTCTACTCATCAGTATTTTCCTTTTGGCAACAACTAACATCTTGTACCCTTTTGTACTAACCTCAACCCATAATTGGACCATAGGAACGCTCCTATCATCCAACTTTTTCAAACCAAGTTGAGTAACCTTTACATGCCCGACACATCCAAACACTCTTAATTGTTGCAAATTTGGTTTCTACCCATTTAATGACTCATATGGTGAACAATTTTCCAAAGCTGTTGTATACACTCTATTAAGTATATACGCTAAATTCCTTACTGCTTCTGCCCGAAAATCTTGTGGCATGCTCATAGCCCTTCGTATACTTCTAGTCATGTTTAGAATGGACCTATTTCTCCTTTTCACTATCTCATAGTCCAAACCTTACTATACCACCTACTTTCTTATCAAGATCAGAAAATATTGGGCTATTACCTGTCATGTGGTTTGAAGCCCCATTATCAAGATACTACGCAAGCTCATATATAGAGTCCGATTCATACTCTGCAGAGGTTACTTTATGCTCATTCAGAAACACAAACTCCTTTTTGGCTTATGCCTGAATCATAAACAGGGCAAGGCCTTCATATTTGACTTTTCTTGAGCCTGAGTTAACTTGGCGTCTTGATTCTTGATATCGATTCCGGATCACTTGCAAAATGTCCAAAACTATCACACTTGAAACATTTATTCTTGCACTTATCCATTCTTGGTTGTTCTTTTTTTCTTGGATGTCACGGTCCCATTCTTTCCTTTCTGATTCAAACATGAACTTTTACCCACTTCATAATTATTCTTACTCCACTTCTTTCCTTATAATTATTCTTATGCCTACTTTACTATTGAGAATATGTAAGAAACAATTGATCTTCATCTTTACTCAACGATTGCTTACTTTTCAAATGGTGTTGCTAAACGTACCTCACCTTACCTTCATTTTTACTAAACATACCCCCCCTCCTTCAAGTTGCACATTAATAGATTAAAACCTTTGCTATTTATTTATTTTGTCATTTTGTTATCTATTATTATTTTTATTTTTAAAACACATTTTTTTAAATATTTTTGAAGTAAAAAAAACATTTTTTTTTCTTAGTTAAATTAAAAATATAATTTATTATTTAAAAATAAATTTCTTTTTTTTTTATAATTGTTTTGCTTTTTTAGATAGAATAGTTATCAGAGATAGTTTGCATTTTCTAATACAAATTTCGTATTGCTTGTAAATTAAAAATAAAAAAAGTAGTGTATTTTACATAATAAACTATACAAATTTTATGAACTGAGAATAAATTATATAATGCTAAATGATAATTAATATTTTAAAATAGAAATAGTGTTAGAAGGGAGGAATATGTTAAATAAAATTATTAAATGAATTGAAAGTTATGAGGAGGAGTTATCACAAGTAAGGGAGATGGTACATTTAGCATAATTCTTATTAAATTAGTTCTTTCCTCAGATGTTTTCAGTCGACCTATTGCTTGTAGAAAAATCATAGTATCAAGAACGATAAATTATTCAATCATAACAACTATATTAATGAATTTCTTAGGAACATAATTAAGAAATTTGCCCTAGATGAAATTGCACTTATCTTCCCTGCAAATTCATCACTTTTTTTTCCATCCTGCATTAGGATTTTTAAATCGTACTTAAGGGTTGCTATTTGGGCCTTCTTGACTAGATCAACACCAACGAATCTTGTTTTCAGGATTGCCCAAATTTCTCTTGTGGTGATAAGAATGGCAACTTCAAGAAGTAAGTCCTCCAGCATTCCTTGAAACAGATAAGAAATTGCAATTTTGTTCTTGTTTGCATCAACAACCACTGGTTCGCTTAATCACTTCCCACAGGTTGTGCACATTGAAGATTGCCCTTAATTTTACCGGCCATATTGTATAATTCGTTGCCGTAAGAATAAAACATTGCAGGCGAATCGTCATGAAATTTTTTAATGTTGTTGTTGTTCCCAGCTGTTCCCATCTTTGATCTCCGATTATACTTTCTTCCAAATCGTTGATTGGGATCCTGTCCTTTGGATCAACTGAGCGATTAATCTCCTTTGCTATGATATCAACTTAAATAGAGACTAGAGAGTCGAAAACAATGATTATGAATGAACGAAATAATATTATATCGAAATAAAAAAAAAGTGTTTACAACCCTATAAGTTATTAATACCAAACTACTTACAATATTTAGGAAAAAATACCCTGACATCACTTGGAATTACAAAACTAACCCTTCAACTTTAACATATATTTCAATTTGTACATATATAGGCCGACAAATACACAACTGTTTTAGTATGGATTGGGGGCAACGGAATGGAGGTGGAATGGAATGGAGTTGAGAATGAAATGGACAAGGGAATGAAATAGATCATTATCATTCATTTGTCTTGTTTGGTTAACTTAAGAGGATAGAATAAATTACTTCACTATGATGTTTGGTAGCCATCAACAAATGCTGGAATGAAATAGAAATGATAAAAATATCTGTATCTCAAAATAACAAAATAAACCAAAATAAAAATTAAATAGGCAATGACGACGACGACGGTGGTGGCTACGACGACGGTGTTGGTGGCAGTGGCGGTGGTGATGGTCTACCGGTAGCGGGGGTGGTCTGGTGGTGGCGATTAGGTGGCAGTGATGGCGACAATGGTGGTGGTGGCGGTGACGGCCAGGCAATGGTTTCAGAGGGGGTGGTGGCGGTGGTCAAGTAGTGGTTGTAAAGTGGTGTTGTCGAAAGGGTAGGAAAAAAAAATGATGAAGCAAAAAAAAAAAATAGAGTGGTAAGAAATGATTTTGATAGAATATGATTCCTTGTGTAATGGTTGGTTCTATTTCTTTTCAACAAAACACACTTTTTTTTCTCTCTCTCACAAAGCCACTAAAGGTATAGCTATTTTGACCATATAAAATAAAATTAATTTAATAAATTAATTTTAATTTAAGTGTAGGGTTGTAATTAATTAAAATCTAATAAATTAAAATCTAATAACACTTATGCAGTGAATTTGTAACACCCCGTAACTGCAGCGGAAACGTACACGGGATGCAACAGACACATCTGATATCAACAGCATTGCTTATAAAGAAAATACCACTACATTAATTTATAACATATTACATTGTTGCGAGTTTCGTTACTGTCTAGGTGTTACACACATATTTTACCGATAAGACATTAATAAATTCATTACAAAACATAGAGCAGCAAGCTTCCAACAGGTAGCACAGATAGTTAAGCACATATCAATCATTCCAACTTGGGCATACCTAGAAAACATGTAAAGAAAACGGTTCAACTACGAATAGTTGGTGAGTTTCACTAATTTAAATAAACACTGACAAATCATTTTAATAATCATTTATTAGCAATATAATCATGCTGGGAACTATGTTACCCCAGAACATTTCCATTAACTTTCTGGGAACTATGTTACCCCAGAACAATAATAACCTCTGGGAACTACGTTACCCCAGAACAATAATAACCTCTGGGAACTATGTTACCCCAGAACAATAATAACCCCTGGGAACTATGTTACCCCAGAACAATAAGAACCTCTGGGAACTATGTTACCCCAGAACAATAACAACCCCTGGGAACTATGTTACCCCAGAACAATAATAACCTCTGGGAACTATGTTACCCCAGAACAATAACACATGATAAACAATTTATATATTCTGTGCATCAAACCATATATATATAAATATACAAGTATTTCCATACGATCGGTATGTACTTAAATACTTTAAATAAGACATGTTTTCCGCCCCGGGAAAATATATTTAAAAACAGTTCATAAAAAGGGGCTCGTGAAAACTCACCTTTTTGTGAGTCGGTGGGTAATACAATGAACAGCTACGTGCCTGGATCTGTAATATAATATCTAGTCGTTACTATATAATTCCCGTAAATTAAATCTATGTCAATCGGTACGTCTGGGGACATTGTTAACCCAGTACTGTACTCGATCCGGGGACAATGTTAAACCCGTGACACTCCTAAGGACTCAGATTGTGCCATTACTTAGAGTCGGACGGTCAAAATTATCATTTTTATGTTTTCCTTGATTGGCGTGCCTAGCACGGTCATCCGTTTTTAGTTTCAAAAATGAGTTTGGTCACACCCGACCCAAAAATGGTGTTTGACTGTTAATTTAGTTAAAGTGATGAAATTAGAGCTCGGTTTGACACTCCGTTTGGCCGCGGGGCCCGTTTCCGTCATTTAGGTGCCGGAAACAGTAAAATCGGGTAAAATTACCCAAATCATCCGAATTATTTTCGGATGATTTATTTTTACTTAATTTACTTAGATTTATGAAAATAGTCCATTTTTAGGTTTTTATATGCCAGTCAGCTCGCTTATTATGCGAGTTTTGCCGGTTTACACGTTTTAAGCTTTAAAAATTTGTTTTTATGTTCCTTTTAGCACAAATAATTACCCGTTTAGTCTCGGGTCTTGAAATTTTGCACAAAACTTATTTTGACAGTAAGACATTTTATAAAAATTTTCCAGATTTAATTTCTTATATTTACATTTATTTATCTATTTTTAAACCTTTTTAAAACACTAAATATGTCAAAAATACCAAAAGACTTTAGAAAAATCCCAAATTTTTCTGGGATGATCCTTGCCATCCTCATAACTCCCTGGAATTTTTCCAGAACTTAAAACTCATTTTTCAAGCCATTTTCACCCAAAACCGAGCTAGAAAGCCCTAGAACTCGTTTCACCGAAAAGCCTACTTAGACTTTTCCAACTGAGCTCAAATTTTGTGGGTGACTTTTATATGTTATAAAAAGCTTATCCTAAATATTTCAGAAATTTTCATAAAGTTTAGCTATTTTTCACCATTTTTGGCCAAAACCGAGCATTAAATTCACCAAATATTCATCTTTTATCCAAAAATTACCAAAAATTCACAGATCTCATATTTTCATGTGTAGATCATCTCTGTGAAATTTTGTGACCCGAATCTAAGCGTGCTACAATCTGTCCAAATTTCATAACCACACGAAAACCGAACTATCTTGTGTTTTCTAGCTTTAGATCGCAAGGATCTTGGTTTCTAGCCTTTGCTAGCCGATAGATACAACACTTACAAGCACAATAACACTATACCAAGCAAACTATACCAACAATCAAACCATTTCTTTCATAGTGTCGGTTTTTATGTAAAACAAAGGTTTTAACCGTAAAAATCCGTTCTCGACTCTTTTTATTCATTTCTTGGACCAAGATCCCTTGTATAACATGTATACATCTCTTGATCATGCAAGAGTCGGTTTCATCTCGGACTTTTACCCGTCTTTCACATGGAAAACTCATTTTACACGATTTCAACCGTAAAATTTCGTTCTAAACACTTTTAACTCATCACTTGGATCAAGATCCTTTGTATAACTTGTATACATCCCTTGATCACACGAGAATCGGTTCCATCCCGGGTTTTCACCCATTTTTCACATGAAACTTCCTTTTCTCAAGATTATAGAGTTAGAAACAAGAATCAAGCATAAAAAACATGTTTTATACCTTCAAATCTTTGGTTGGAGATCAAGAAATTGGATGGATGTTTGAAGGTTGAGAGAATTGGTGTGAAAAAAAAAAAGAAATGAAATGTATAATGTGGGTGTAGAGGGCCGGCCTAATGGTGGTGTTGGGGGGGCCCACATCTCAAACCATGGCCACATATTTGGATTACACAATCCGGATAATGTTGTGGATAGTCTGGTTCAGTTCGTTTCTCGTTTAAACTCGTAATTCGGCTTAAAACGAGCCTAAAATGGTCGTTTTTCGGGTTAAAATAAAATTTACATAAAACTGATTTAAAAACTTTAAAAACTTAACCCATGACATTAAAACATCATATTATTAATAATTACGCATCTTTTTCGGCTTGATCGATCGTCTCTTGCTTGGTTTGATGTTAAAGGTTCCGTTTATCGTACCGACGTACTAATAAATCGAAATCTTTTTTCTGTGCTATAATTTACTTATCCCGAAGCATTAATACTTCGTAAATATCACTAAACATTATATACTTCGTCTATAATGTAATTCCCGATTCGTTCGGGTTTCAATAATCGTTCATTGGTTAATTGTAATTCCAATACGATTCACTATATAATCGAGTACGATTCGTACTATGAATCATATATACTCGTATATACGTCCTATAACTCATATAGTCAATATTAAATGACACGTAAATAGTATATACCGGCTAGGGTATACCTGGATTTGCCGGAATCGTTACATTCTCCCCCCGTTATAAAAATTTCGTCCTCGAAATTTTACATGTCAACTACTTCCTTTTGAGGAAATAGGTGGGGGTATTTCTTCCGAAATTCATCCTTTCGTTCCCAAGTAAATTCTGGGCCTCGTTGCGAATTCCATCTAACTTTGACCAACGAGATCTTATTGTGTCTAAGTTGCTTGATCTTACCGTCCACTATTTCGATGGGCTCCTCTATGAAGTTGAGCCTATCACTTATTTGAACACCCTCTAAGGGTAACACTGATGTCTCATCCGCCAGACATCTTTTCAAATTTGACACATGAAACACGTTATGAACTGCACTTAGTTCCTCAGGCAGTTCTAGTCGGTAAGCTACCGGACCGATCTTTGCAGTGATGTTGAATGGTCCAATGTATCTAGGGGCCAACTTCCCCGCCTTTCCAAATCTGACCACTCCTTTCCAGGGTGATACTTTCAAATATACCTTTTCCCCCTTCTCAAATGACAACGGTTTTCGACGGTTATCGGCATAACTCTTCTGCCGATCCCGCGCGGCTTTCAGGTTGTTCTTAATTTCAAGAATCTTGCTGGTCGTCTCCTGGACCAGATCCGATCTAATGACCTGCGGGTCACCCACTTCAGACCAGCAAAGTGGTGATCGGCACTTCCGCCCATACAATGCTTCATTAGGTGCTGCCTTTATACTGCTGTGATAACTGTTATTATAGGAAAATTCAACGAGTGGGAGATGTTGATCCCAATTTCCCTTAAAGTCCAGTACGCAAGCACGAAGCAAATCCTCCAAAGTTTGAATGGTCCTCTCAGACTGACCATCGGTCTGAGGGTGGTAAGCTGTGCTTAGGTCAATACGTGTTCCCAATGCTTCTTGGACAGCTTGCCAAAGTTTGGAGGTGAAATGGCTATCCCTATCGGAGATGATCGAGATGGGGATGCCATGACGAGACACTATTTCATTTATATAAATTTGCGCAAGTCTCTCAGTGTTATAAGTATTCCTAATCGGAATAAAATGTGCCGATTTGGTTAATTGATCCACGATTACCCAAATTGCATCATGACCTCGGGGCGTCTTGGGGAGATGTGTCACAAAATCCATTGTGATCTGCTCCCACTTCCATTCCGGAATTTCCGGTTGTTGCAACATTCCCGAGGGTTTCTGGTGCTCCGCCCTAACTCTCGCACACGTCGTACACTTGCCGACGTATGTGGCTATATCCTTTTTCATACCTGGCCAACAGTAAAATTCTTTCACGTCCTTGTACATTTTATTTGATCCCGGATGTATGGAATATTTTGATTTATATGCTTCGTCCATGATCAAATTACGAAGGTCGTGGAGGGTCGGAATCCAAGTCCAATTTTTGAAATAGAGAATTTCGTCCACACGCTGTTCGAAATTCTTTTCGTTACCGTAAAGTCCCTCTTTTTCCAATTGTTCCTCTTTCAACGCCTCGCGTTGAGCGACTCGAACCAAGTCTGAAAGGTTCGACTGAACAATCATCCCCAGCGCTCGCACTCGCAATGGCTTAACCCGATCCTTCCTACTCAAGGCATCGGCTACAACGTTAGCCTTGCCGGGGTGATAACGGATATCACAGTCATAGTCACTCAGTAACTCGACCCACCTTCGTTGTCTCATATTTAGTTCTTTCTGATCGAATATGTGTTGCAAACTTTTATGATCAGTGAAGATGGTGCACTTTGTACCGTAGAGATAGTGCCTCCAGATTTTAAGTGCGAAGATGACTGCTCCCAGTTCCAAGTCATGAGTAGTGTAGTTTTTCTCATGAATTTTTAACTGTCGAGACGCATAGGCTATGACCTTTTTATTTTGCATCAACACGCATCCTAACCCTTTATGGGATGCGTCACAATATACAACAAATCCATCGTCTCCGTCGGGGAGACTTAAGATTGGCGCTTGGCACAATTTTTGTTTTAGCGTTTGAAACGCCGTTTCCTGCTCTTCACCCCATTCATACTTCCGATCCTTTTGAGTCAGGAGGGTTAAAGGTTGGGCGATGCTGGAAAAGTTCTCTATAAATCGACGATAGTATCCAGCTAAGCCTAAGAATTGGCGGATTTCCTTTGGAGATTTGGGCGCTTGCCAATTCTTAATTGCTTCAACCTTACTCGGATCAACGTGTATTCCTTGGTGGTTTATAACGTGACCGAGGAATTGCACTTCTTGTAACCAGAAGTTACACTTGGAGAATTTTGCAAATAACTTCTCCTGATCCAGGAGCTCTAAAACTAACTTTAAGTGTTGCTCGTGCTCTTCTTTACTCTTTGAGTAAATCAAAATATCGTCAATAAATACAATGACGAATTTGTCAAGATAGGGTTTACAGACTCGGTTCATGAGATCCATGAACACCGCTGGCGCATTTGTTAGTCCAAAAGGCATAACTAAAAATTCATAGTGGCCGTAGCGAGTCCGAAACGCGGATTTTGGGATATCCTCCTCCTTAATTTTAACTTGGTGGTATCCCGATCTAAGATCAATATTTGAGAAATAGCTCGCACCTTGTAGTTGGTCGAACAAATCATCGATCCGGGGAAGAGGATACCTATTTTTGATGGTTAACTTGTTCAATTCCCTGTAGTCAATGCACATTCGAAGGCTTCCGTCCTTCTTTTTCACAAATAGTACAGGTGCACCCCACGGGGAATAGCTGGGACGAATAAATCCCTTATCCAACAATTCCTGCAACTGGTTGGATAATTCTTGCATCTCGGACGGTGCAAGTCTATAAGGGGCCTTAGCAACAGGGCCAGCTTGTGGTAACAGATCGATTCTGAATTCGACCTGTCGGGTTGGCGATAATCCAGGAAGTTCCTCTGGAAAAACTTGTGGAAATTCGCGTACCACGGGAATATCGTCCACCCGTTTTTCCTCAGAATCAGCGGCCGTCAGGCTCGCTAGATACGCCACACATCCCTGACGTATATATTTCAACACCTTGAGGTGGGATATAAATGGTATCATGGTGCCGGATTTTTCTCCCTGCACTAATACCTCCTCGTCATCCGACACCCGGATCTTGACGGTTTTCTTTTCACAGTTTATTTCTACCCTGTTACGTGCCAACCAATCCATTCCCACTATCACGTCAAAACTACCCAATTCTACCGGTAACAAGTCAATCAGGAAGGATTGTTCGCTCAGAATAAAAGGGCAATTCCGAACTATCCGATTAACTATCATGGTTTTACCGTTAGCGACTTCTACGTTGTAAGGTTCTATGGTTTCACCAATAGGAAGGTTTGCTATCGAAAGGAATCTAACGGAGACAAAACTTCTATCGGCGCCTGTATCAAATAATACAGAAGCGTAATGACCAGAGACGAGGAAGGTACCTGTCACTACGCTGGGGTCCTGGCGCGCCTCGTTCGCTCCCATCACAAATGCTCGGCCTCGCGCCGGATTGGACGACGATGGCTGACCCGCGAGTTGTCTCCCGTTTCCTCCCTGATTCAGTTTCGGACAGTTCCTTTTGAAGTGATCCGTGCTGCCGCATTCGTAGCAAGCACGGCTAGTGGTCACCATCTGGTTTCCTTGCGGGTTCTGCTGTCGGGCTGGTTGAGTTCTAAATGGTTGCGCCCGAATAGGTTGTGGTTGTCGGTTCAGGTTGTTCAGATTTGTCTTACAATTTGGTGCGTAGTGTCCAACCCTGCCACACCGGTGGCACACCACCTCTTTGCACACGCCACTATGGTGGTAACCACATTTCCCGCACCTAGGAAACGTTCCCTTCTGCGGTTCTTGCCTTCCGCCCGAACTAGTCATGGCATAGCTCTGGGCAGCGGGCCTAGCTCGTTTGCTTTGCTGCTTTTCTTGGATTCTATGATCATGCGTACCCCGTTTTCCCCCAGCGGATTCTCCTGTCACCTTTAGTGATCCGCTCCGCAAGAAATCATACGTGACTATGCCAGCCTGTGTCACTGCACTTTCATACGTCCGGTGTCCCCCCGCGTTGACTATGCTCCTCACTACCGGAGTAAGTCCCCAAATATAACGTTCCACCCTCTTCGTCTCCGGGGTGACAAACCACGGTACTAATCGTGACAGTTCATTAAACCGATTGGTATAACCCAAGTGGTCCGCCCCCTTCATCTCCAGATTCCACAACTCATTTTCCAGTTTCTGCAATTCATTCTTTGGACAGAAATGTTCCAACACAAGAGCCTTAAGCTCCGTCCAGGTCATGTGGTTTGTCGCCACCTGACCTCGAGTCTGTACTATGGTATTCCACCATGTCAAGGCATGGTCGGTGAATGTACAGGTGGCGTACTTAACGATGCAATCCTCGGGACAGTTGCTAATATTCACCACTGATTCTATTTTCTCTATCCATTTAACTAACCCATTCGGTCCTTCAGACCCGCTAAACTCTAATGGCTTGCACAGCATGAAATCCTTGATCGAACATCCCCTGGATGCGCGAATTGGTTCAGTACGGTTTGTCTCTACCGTAGGTATAGGGCCATTGCTGTCAGTAACGACCACCCTAGGCGGTGCGTCATTACTCGGAATAGTGTTATCATTCCTTGGAGGATTAGCATTTTGTTCCCCGTCATTATTTATGGGCGTTTGATTGCTCGGAGGGGTTGGATTGGTCGAGTTATTAATACCGGCGGCGATGCGCGATACTATATCCGGTATCGCCGCCTCCAACTGTTGAGCAATCAAACGGCTCACATCTACTTCCGATATTTTCGTTGATCGTTTCGGTGCCATTCTACACAACATCAAGAAATACATATAATCAATACCATTTCAAATTATAAAACACAATACATATTTCATTCATTAGTAAACATGGATACATATTACACCAACATCAGTTTACATACTTTCCAGTCAACATTACATAACTAAGTTTTATTACAAGGGCCCTATGTCGGTATCATCTCGACATAACCCGTAAAAGGGTCAGTGCTTGAATGATACCCAAAAGTATCTATAAAGATATGCCCAAAAGAGACCCACATAAGGGGCCAGTGGTTGTATCATAACTAACCAAGATTCACTCCGTGTTAGTATCACCACTAACTACTTACACAGAGTATCAAAAAGAAAATGGTCCCTGACTAACCCCATCCAAACACAGCTACTAAACACGGTGGTATGCCCACCACATCATCACTGCCACCAACGCCACCACTACTGCCACCACCCCCCGGAGCCACGCCTCCAACCGCTGAACCATCATTAGGGAGTACGAGCACTCCCTTGTCAATCGGTCGATTGCATACTGGCAATCCAGTATGCGGTCACCAAGGTACACCCGTCTCTGTACCCCCACGGTCAGGGCGGCTGAGTGCTCATTTACTTGCTCTGTGAGCACTCATAGCCAGGCTACCGAATCCCGCTCCTGTCTCGGAAGGCCCCAGACAGGTAGAGCCATTGGCTCGGGCTGAGATGAGGACTCTCCCCGACGAGTAGCAGGTCGGGGTGGGGGAGAGGTCGGTGGAACACGCGGAATGCTGATCCGCGCCGTAAGGCGAGGACCAAATCCCGGAGGGACAGAGGTGGCCTGCGGTGCGAGGGGAGTAGGGGATCTGACGATCCGGGCCGGGGAGGACTGGCTCGAGCTCCTGTGACTCGCCTCGCTAGGCTCGGAGTCGGAAGACACGTGTAAGCTCCCGGAGTTTCCGGGGCTAACCTCCTCCGGATCCTCCTCTACTGATAAGCTATGCGGGCTTGACATTTTTACCTGCACACAAGTTAACAAGCATATAGTTCTTTTCATAGTGTAATTCATAATCAAATCAATACATACTTATTTATACAACTTTACCACATAATAATATTATCACATATTTACACATATGTTGCCAATTTTACCTATTTAAGGTTCCTCGTGACTTCCCCTGAATTCCCCCGTGCAGACAAGTCTGTTATTATGTTCCGGACCATAATAACTCACTTGTCCATCCAAGTTCATCCAGATCCCGTCACAATAAATTATTAGTTGATATTCAGATCCTATAATACTTGAGCTACTGGTTATATTTTAGGTATCTCTTTCAGACATCCTAATTCTTTATAACCAATGGCTCTGATACCAAGTTCTGTAACACCCCGTAACCGCAGCGGAAACGTACACGGGATGCAACAGACACATCTGATATCAACAGCATTGCTTATAAAGAAAATACCACTACATTAATTTATAACATATTACATTGTTGCGAGTTTCGTTACTGTCTAGGTGTTACACACATATTTTACCGATAAGACATTAATAAATTCATTACAAAACATAGAGCAGCAAGCTTCCAACAGGTAGCACAGATAGTTAAGCACATATCAATCATTCCAACTTGGGCATACCTAGAAAACATGTAAAGAAAACGGTTCAACTACGAATAGTTGGTGAGTTTCACTAATTTAAATAAACACTGACAAATCATTTTAATAATCATTTATTAGCAATATAATCATGCTGGGAACTATGTTACCCCAGAACATTTCCATTAACTTTCTGGGAACTATGTTACCCCAGAACAATAATAACCTCTGGGAACTACGTTACCCCAGAACAATAATAACCTCTGGGAACTATGTTACCCCAGAACAATAATAACCCCTGGGAACTATGTTACCCCAGAACAATAAGAACCTCTGGGAACTATGTTACCCCAGAACAATAATAACCTCTGGGAACTATGTTACCCCAGAACAATAACACATGATAAACAATTTATATATTCTGTGCATCAAACCATATATATATAAATATACAAGTATTTCCATACGATCGGTATGTACTTAAATACTTTAAATAAGACATGTTTTCCGCCCCGGGAAAATATATTTAAAAACAGTTCATAAAAAGGGGCTCGTGAAAACTCACCTTTTTGTGAGTCGGTGGGTAATACAATGAACAGCTACGTGCCTGGATCTGTAATATAATATCTAGTCGTTACTATATAATTCCCGTAAATTAAATCTATGTCAATCGGTACGTCTGGGGACATTGTTAACCCAGTACTGTACTCGATCCGGGGACAATGTTAAACCCGTGACACTCCTAAGGACTCAGATTGTGCCATTACTTAGAGTCGGACGGTCAAAATTATCATTTTTATGTTTTCCTTGATTGGCGTGCCTAGCACGGTCATCCGTTTTTAGTTTCAAAAATGAGTTTGGTCACACCCGACCCAAAAATGGTGTTTGACTGTTAATTTAGTTAAAGTGATGAAATTAGAGCTCGGTTTGACACCCCGTTTGGCCGCGGGGCCCGTTTCCGTCATTTAGGTGCCGGAAACAGTAAAATCGGGTAAAATTACCCAAATCATCCGAATTATTTTCGGATGATTTATTTTTACTTAATTTACTTAGATTTATGAAAATAGTCCATTTTTAGGTTTTTATATGCCAGTCAGCTCGCTTATTATGCGAGTTTTGCCGGTTTACACGTTTTAAGCTTTAAAAATTTGTTTTTATGTTCCTTTTAGCACAAATAATTACCCGTTTAGTCTCGGGTCTTTAAATTTTGCACAAAACTTATTTCGACAGTAAGACATTTTATAA
This sequence comes from Bidens hawaiensis, assembly GCF_021521415.1. Classification (NCBI taxonomy): domain Eukaryota; kingdom Viridiplantae; phylum Streptophyta; class Magnoliopsida; order Asterales; family Asteraceae; genus Bidens; species Bidens hawaiensis. The sequence continues at coordinate 296,072 of NW_027494219.1, read as the reverse complement.
AAATTTTCCAGATTTAATTTCTTATATTTACATTTATTTATCTATTTTTAAACCTTTTTAAAACACTAAATATGTCAAAAATACCAAAAGACTTTAGAAAAATCCCAAATTTTTCTGGGATGATCCTTGCCATCCTCATAACTCCCTGGAATTTTTCCAGAACTTAAAACTCATTTTTCAAGCCATTTTCACCCAAAACCGAGCTAGAAAGCCCTAGAACTCGTTTCACCGAAAAGCCTACTTAGACTTTTCCAACTGAGCTCAAATTTTGTGGGTGACTTTTATATGTTATAAAAAGCTTATCCTAAATATTTCAGAATTTTTCATAAAGTTTAGCTATTTTTCACCATTTTTGGCCAAAACCGAGCATTAAATTCACCAAATATTCATCTTTTATCCAAAAATTACCAAAAATTCACAGATCTCATATTTTCATGTGTAGATCATCTCTGTGAAATTTTGTGACCCGACTCTAAGCGTGCTACAATCTGTCCAAATTTCATAACCACACGAAAACCGAACTATCTTGTGTTTTCTAGCTTTAGATCGCAAGGATCTTGGTTTCTAGCCTTTGCTAGCCGATAGATACAACACTTACAAGCACAATAACACTATACCAAGCAAACTATACCAACAATCAAACCATTTCTTTCATAGTGTCGGTTTTTATGTAAAACAAAGGTTTTAACCGTAAAAATCCGTTCTCGACTCTTTTTATTCATTTCTTGGACCAAGATCCCTTGTATAACATGTATACATCTCTTGATCATGCAAGAGTCGGTTTCATCTCGGACTTTTACCCGTCTTTCACATGGAAAACTCATTTTATACGATTTCAACCGTAAAATTTCGTTCTAAACACTTTTAACTCATCACTTGGATCAAGATCCTTTGTATAACTTGTATACATCCCTTGATCACACGAGAATCGGTTCCATCCCGGGTTTTCACCCATTTTTCACATGAAACTTCCTTTTCTCAAGATTATAGAGTTAGAAACAAGAATCAAGCATAAAAAACATGTTTTACACCTTCAAATCTTTGGTTGGAGATCAAGAAATTGGATGGATGTTTGAAGGTTGAGAGAGTTTGAGAGAATTGGTGTGAAAAAAAAAGAAATGAAATGTATAATGTGGGTGTAGAGGGCCGGCCTTATGGTGGTGTTGGGGGGGGGGCCCACATCTCAAACCATGGCCACATATTTGGATTACACAATCCGGATAATGTTGTGGATAGTCTGGTTCAGTTCGTTTCTCGTTTAAACTCGTAATTCGGCTTAAAACGAGCCTAAAATGGTCGTTTTTCGGGTTAAAATAAAATTTACATAAAACTGATTTAAAAACTTTAAAAACTTAACCCATGACATTAAAACATCATATTATTAATAATTACGCATCTTTTTCGGCTTGATCGATCGTCTCTTGCTTGGTTTGATGTTAAAGGTTCCGTTTATCGTACCGACGTACTAATAAATCGAAATCCTTTTTCTGTGCTATAATTTACTTATCCCGAAGCATTAATACTTCGTAAATATCACTAAACATTATATACTTCGTCTATAATGTAATTCCCGATTCGTTCGGGTTTCAATAATCGTTCGTTGGTTAATTGTAATTCCAATACGATTCACTATATAATCGAGTACGATTCGTACTATGAATCATATATACTCGTATATACGTCCTATAACTCATATAGTCAATATTAAATGACACGTAAATAGTATATACCGGCTAGGGTATACCTGGATTTGCCGGAATCGTTACAGAATTCTTTTGAGAGACTCACAATCTTGTTTTAAGAAATGTGTTAGAACATTTTTACTGCTTTATTTATTTTCTTGCACTTTGTTTAGATTAGTTGTAACTTTTATTCTATGTGTTTATTATTATTCTATTAGCGGCCTCCTACACAAGTTTCTTTCAAACATGGACTTTAAATTTACCTCTTGCTTCCTTGTTTTGCCTCATCATCTAGAGAGAAACGATGTGTCATGAGAAAATGTAAAATAAAAGATGTTACCTTTTTGTTGTATATTAGGATAGAGTCTGTATGATACACGAGTAGTTAAAAAAATAAAATAAAAAAGTTAAATTTAATAATATTCACAATAACATATCTTATAGATTCATAGATATATTTTAATTTTCTAAAATCATAGATTAGTTAGAATAGTTATTATTTGTATTTCTAAAAGAAATCAAATAGAAGGCTCTGAATATATGCCAATTAAGAAAAAGAGTATGCTAGTATTAATTCATCTTTCGTTAGTCTGTAATTGTCTATGCTATTTATAAATAGATAACCAAGTCTTATTCATCTTAGTTGAGATGGTAAGCCACAAACATTTTAAAAGCAAGGCAGTTAGTTCAATTCTCACCAAGTCTAATTGAATTGAATAACATGTGAGGTAAAAAATCCAGAGGAGTTAAATAGTTATAACCCAAATAAGTTAGATCATATAACGTAACGTTAATATTTTTTTTTCTCTTATGAATTTGTGTGAAGCTATTCATCCCTCCATCAGCACAGCTGCAGTTTAACTTATTGTGGTATGCGCCAATTGAGTTTGAGTTTCTTAGGCGTCATCTTCTCGCCATTATACTCAGTTCCCCACTCGCATTTGAGAGCCACTACATTAATCCGTTGAGGTTTCAGCTTGGGAACACTAATCATTAAGACTTGATTATTTTGCTCTATTTTGATTGCATCAGTATCGTATAAGTCACACTGTAGATCAATCCGCATGTTATATCTCCCATAATATTCATTCTCACTAAAATATGTCTATGATTCGATTTCACGGTAAATGATGAGAACAGCAGGTTCCTTCTGCAAACATAAACTTTATTTAATTAGCAACAAGTACTTATTATTAATGTAATACAAATGCAATAAAAGAATCATTATCATCACTGATCAGTTCGTAGTACACCGGTGTCAAAGGATGGCTTAACACAGACATCTAAATCTTCATAACCGCTTCCGGATAAATGACGTTGTAGCAACAAGGCTTCCGTGTTCTGCCTCACCTTCCACCTACCGGGGTGCAACCAGGTCCCAGGATTCCGGTTTCCGCAGCATTTAGCCTACACCTCATTATACTGACCGGTGTCCAAGGAAGAAAATCTGAAATAACAATTAATTATGCAGGTAGGTTTCGTTATATAAAAAAAATCATATATAAATAATGTTGGAAATATTCTATATTTACGTACCAGAGAAAAAATAAGGAGCTTTATGATCATTGACAATGGCGATAGATTTGTGATGATTCGAGTCGTGATCATCGGTGCTAAGAAAACGAGAAGAAAGTCTTGCGGGAATGATGGATCTGGTCAGGAGATTCGGAGCAATAAACTTTCTTAGAGCCATCTCCGCCAAATCTTAGGAAACAAAATGGTAGAATTGATGAGGCAGGTAGGTATAAAATAGCGGTTTATTGTTTGTCCACAATTTGTTGACACTTTCATAATCCATCCAATTCTTGTAATCTAAAATACATGAAAATCCATAACTTATAAAAACATTTGATAAAATTTTTATTACAAACTGAGTTTTGCCTAAAAATTGATTGGAATGTGCAACGTGTATGGTTCCATGGACGAATGGTACGTAGTTATTTAGATAAAATAAAACACAATTATACGGTATAAATGTATCGTTTATTGTTTATAATGTACTGTTATACTATATAATTGCGTTGATTCATTGAAAAAAAAAATATTATTGTTAACTACCACATTTATAAGATGGTAAAAGGACACATTTATATTGCAAGTCAACATGGGTTTTATTAATAGAATTGTAAACAAGCACAACTTTGAGTCTTTTGACAATGTTTTATACATATAGCATTATTAGACGGGTGTCCGCGATATGCAACGGGAAGTGCAGACTTTGGTAATCACATTACAAGTTTACGTGTGTTTATTGTTCGGTTTGAAACCATGAAACGTTCAAACCGGTCATTGATTTGATTTCACGATTGATTTTTTTCTTTAACTTTTGGCCAACCGATTTCAGTTTTCAACGGGGTAGTTTCGGTTTCGACGACAAGAAAACATTACTAACGGTTTGGCTCACGGTTTAATTTAAAAACCATTAAAACCATAACACAAACATCCATACGTAAAATTTTGTTTTTTAACTGAAAAAACTATAGCAATATGATACTCAAATTAAAGATAATAAAATGCTCGTTTTTATGGTGCAATGTTTTATAAAAAATATTAACGTATAAATAAGTTATAACCGTTAAAATTTTGTGAAGGAAGTTGGGTTAAAAGTGAAAATGAAAAGAGTGTAAAGATAAAAGCTAGATTAAATGAGTATTGCTTAAATTTACAAAAGGTTATTAAAATTAAGGGGCAAAATTATAACTATGTTTAATGATTTGAAAGTGAACATGATATTCCTTTAAAATACTATATTGCCATTTTCAACATGCTTTCTTGAGTTGTAAGTTATGTATTATAATTTGTATTTTAGTTAAAAAGAAGTGTGTCTTAATTTGTTCATTTCTCCCCCATTATATAAAGTATAGATATAGATATACATACAGACAGAGAATATAGATTTCAGTTTTGCGATACTTTTTTAAATAATACAATTTCCAAAAGTTATTTGAGTTTTAAATATTGAAGAAACTAATGGTTAATTAAAAAAAAGTTCTAACATGAGAACAGATTCTCTATACATATATGTATGGTATATGTATGTGTGTATGTATGTATGTATGTATGTATGTATGTATATATGTGATTGTTTATGTAGAATATGGCATGCTTGTATTAAACTAGTGTTTTACCCGGCTCGTTGTGCCATGACAGGTTCGTAAAATCTAGGCGGTGGTAACCCAAGCGTTGTCGGTCCCAAGCGTTGAGACAGACGGTTTCGATTACGTACGTGCTATTGTACCGGAAGTAAAAAAAATATATAAAAGTTGATGTGGACCAATGAGGTGGCGTCGGTTGGTAAAACTCGATCATTGGTAAAACCTTACCGTTGTCGATCCCCGGTGTTTAGATGGTCAGTCTACGTGAAATTGATCATTTTTCTTCATGTTCATTACTGTCACACCCCAACCTAAGGCGGACAAGTCGGGGCGCGAGCTGATTGCTCACAGCTTTCAAGGTACTATCATGCAATATTTAAAACTGACAATATCTATTTAATTCGATTAAATTATTCAAATAATTCAAGTACAAAGTACAAAATCCATAATCATACAACAATACAATTTATATCACAAATGATCTTGATTAAAAGTTTTCTAACTTAAATTCTTCACTAAGTCTTCACCAAATCTTGCAACTAGTTCAAACAATAACCTGCATATGCGTATAAAATAGAAAGGTTTGTCAACAACACGTGTTGAGTGAGTAAAACACCAGTTTAAGACAATATAATAATAACATATAATAAATAAAGAAAGATGCAAACTGTTCCTGTGAGAATAAACAATTAAACCATAGCATATAAACAATCAATCAAACCATAAAGAAAAGGGCTCAACCAATTCCATATAAATGGACATTGGTTACCAAGCAAGAACTAAACCGTTGCCGCAAAAATGGACATCGGTTGCCGAAGATAGTCGTATGATCATACTATAAAGAGGAACTTCACCAAAATGCGTTCAAGTAAAGAAAGTAAGCAAGTAGCAAGTTATGCATAAAGTGATATACACACAAGGATTAAACAGTTACGGTTTTGAATACTAGATAATATATAAGTACTCTAAATACGCATATGTCCCCAAAATATTTCAAATAAGTAAAAAGGGGAGTGATTACTCACCTTGGTAATTAAGCAAGAGATAATGATTCGTTAAGAAAAGAAGTAGATCAAGCTCTTCGAGAATTACCGACGTGAAAATCCTAATTACAAATAACTACGGAAATTAAATATGATTTCAATAACAAATCTAAAACTAGATAGATGTTCGGGATTTGATGATCGAATGGGTTCTTGCGGAAGTTATTTATTTCTTTAATTTATTAGAAATTCTTATTAACAAAGATTTATCGTAAATAATATGATTTAAATATATAAAATACATAAAAATACTTAAATAAATATTTATAAAACTTTGGGTAGATTATATAAAGAGATTTGCTGTCTATTAAATTAAAAATGCACTTAAAGAGATTTTATGTTATATTAATGTTGTAAATAATAGATAACAAATAATAAATAATAATACTTATACAAAATATGATCTTTTAATAAATACGTAAACTATATTTTCAATACGTGAATAAACGGGATGAATACATATCTATATAATTTTAACTAAGATTCGGAAAATAACTAGTTTAAGTGTCAGTTTCAATAAAATACAAATTACTTATGAGTTTTTATATAATTATGTCGGTCCCGTTATATCAATCACAATACCAATGTCGTAACCCACACGATTAAGTGTTGACAAGAAGGTTAACGACTTGCTATTTAGGTAAAAACAATATTGTATTAATGGCGGAAGCACTAACACAATAAATGTTGCTTGATGAATACTAAGGTAACAAACACAAACTGTAACTCAAAAGATTTCCATTTATAGAAAGATTAATACAAACTAAAATCAATTAGGGTTCCAAAAAAATGTTTTTGTCCGTACATATTCAAGAACAGCCGTCACACTCAAAGTCAGGAATATTATCAGGCCGTATCAATCGTATCTCTCGTCTCTTTTTAGGCGTGCCCTAAATTATTCTATTTATACGCATGTCCTGACAGCTGTCATTCCTTCTAGAAACCCTAATCAATGATACATAATAAGAAAATCATATTACAAAAGATTCTAAGTGTAAAACAGGTCTTTGAATAAGCTTTGCAGCTTTTGTCTTCATCGAGCAGACCTGGTAACCAACGTGTGCTGGGGAACAGTTCTCCGGGTAGACTTTACTTAGAATATTTTCCTTAGAAAATATTCACCTAGCAGACTTCAATCCTCTTGACCATAGCAAACTTTGCTCGATATGGTCCTACGAGCAAACTTGTTCTTCAGAGATCTCTTCAACTCTTGTTAATGAATAACTTATTGAACAAACTCAAGTGTGCTGGTAACACCGTAGACTTGTGCTAGTAGCACTGTAGCTTGCTAGGAGTTGAACCTTGCTCGACAAAGTCCTTAAGATATTTCCTTATCAACTTTCTTCAAGCATGTTCGAACCACTGTTTATTAATAATAAACCTTGTTAAATCTTCCAAAATACTTGGTTTCTTTAGCTTGGTTTAGCCAAGAGTTTGATGGAAAACAAACCTTTCTTGGCTTGAAGAAGAATCTTGCTAGACAAAGTGAACCCTGCTCGGATTGACAGTTAAGAGGACTTCAAGAAGATAACCTTGCCTGGAATGAAAAATACCTTGTTATGCTAAGTAAAACCTTGATGGGAGGTCCGAGCTTGCTCGGATTCCATACTTAGCAGTTTCTTGAGAGGTTGAGAAGTTTCCAATCTTCACTTAGCACTTTTGTCATCCCAACAATCTCCCCCTAGATTGGAACATCCTCAGCTGTACCAAAACACCTCTATGGTTACATACACTTATCCAAAAAACATATCATATCTCAAAATCAAATTACATTACATTACATAATCAAAATTGTATTACAAAGTTGAAATTATGTCCAGTGGACATTACAAATCAAACCTAAGCTAGAATAATAATCTTATCTTCTCGAGCTTGAGGTTGCTTGTCTTCTTGCCAACTTCACACTTCCTGCTCTTTCCTTGAACATAAATAATAATTGATGATGAGGGTGGCTGTCAGGCAGAGTCCACCTCATAATATCTTCCAAATCATCATCATCATGCAGGAATGTCAAGTCCTCATCTTCTTTAATGATTCCCAAGGCAAGTCCATCGGAGTTTCTGAGAATGTAGGAGTCATCTTGTTCTTTATAATCAATTCGAGCAATCCTACCATTTCTCTGGACTTCAAGATTAGGCCTTGTCATCCTCCTTCTCATACTTATACAAACCATCATATTAGCCAGAGGGTCTTTGTTCCTCACCTTTAAAATATAGTCAATCTCAGCATATTTTATATCTTCATCCTCTTAGCCCTTCTGGTTTTCTCATATTCAGACAATTTCCACTTCCTCTTCTTATTCAATACAGGGAATCATGTCCTAGCCTCCTCCCTGAGATGTTTTGAAAGTTCATTATTTTGTCTTCCTGCAAGTCTATTTCTGTCATGATAATCATAGAGATATAGAGCTGCCATCTCTTCCAGTTTTTCCCTTTTAAATTCAGCAAAATCATCCTTGAAGATGATTTCCTTCAACTCTCCACTCTTCATGATTACTTTCATAGTTTCAGATACAGAGTCAAAGAAGAGCCTTTAGGTAGATCCGCATCAGATGGTGGTCTATTTTGTCTTTGGTGTGCAGCTCTTGTTGTAGGAATTTGAACTCTTGAGGCTGAGGGCTTAGATGTAGTTGGGTTTTTGGGTTTAGTGGCCCTCAATTCCCCCAAATTTCTTCACAAACATGGAAATTACAATTTCCACTGGCATGGACGTCAACTCAAGAAAGTTCTCACCTCCTTCTCTGGCCATTCTTGTAATCATACCCATCACTCTTTCATCTCCAAGCTGACCATCATGAACAAATCTTACTCCACTAGGTCCAACTTCAAAGTTTCTGGGATTTCTCTGTTCTGTCTCCAGTCTCTCCCATTCATCCTTTTCTTCATAAAATAATTGTTTCAATTGAGCCTTTCCCAAGTTATCAAACACAGTCTCAGACATACCTTTGCTCAACATCAACCCTTTTAGGGTTCTGATTTTGTTTTCATCATCCCATGGATCCCTGTATTCAACTGGTTCAGGCTTCACTTTCACAACAATAGGGACTTTGGCAGCCTTTGAAGATTCAACATTTTCCTGATTAATTTTCTTTAGTTTAGACTGATATAGGGCTAACCTTTCACTTCTATCCATCTCCTGAATTACATTCAAACTCGCTCTTGCATCCATCAATCTGTCAAGTAAGTTCAACTGTTCATCCTCCCACTTCTTTTTCTTCTCAGCTTTTTCTTTTTCAGCCTAAGTAACAACTCTTGGCCTCTTTGCAGTTTTGTCAATATTGTCTTTCATAGATAACTTCCTGAAGTAGGATTCAACTTGTGCTTTTGTTAGACTATCGACCCTCTCCATAGCCATACTTCTATCAATCAAATACTTGCATTTTCCTCCAAACCTCTTCAACAGCTCATCAATCTTCTCTTTTTGTATGGTTTCCCTTCTCATTCTTTCATTCTCTTATTTTTCCACTCTTTCCACATTTGCCTTATAATGCTCTTCCAGTTCAGCAAATTTCATTTTACTCAAATATTTGTCAGACAAACCATGCATTCTTAAGTAAGCTCTATATTTGATAGAATCACGGTTCTTCTTTTCTATTCTTCTTTTGATTTCCTCAGCCTCTTTATCAACCAAACTTTGCAATTCCTCATCTGTCATAGGAGCCAAAGTCTCAAATTTATACCCATGTTTAATCAAGCTCACAATTAAAGGATGGTTTCTCCTTGCATTGTCCAACATTTGTTGTATATTCTCCATTTGTTCATATGTCATATCAACGTGTGGGGAGTCAACAATAACATTATTAGTTGCATCATCATCAACATTATCATCATCAACATTGTCATCATCTTCAGTATCATCATCTTCTTCAGTTGATTCATCGAATGCCTCAATCCTTGGTTCATTCAAATCAGGCTCAGTTCCAGGCATAACAACCTGTAAAGGAATAGCCATCACAGGGCTTTCATGATCCTTTGTGCTTTCAACAGTGTATTCAGGTTCATCCAACTTTTTAGCCTTTATTTTCTCAATCTCATCATCACTATAATCTCTGCCATCAAATCTACATCTTTTCCTTGTGTATTTCTTTCCATATTTGTAGTCATATTCATCCCTTTTCTTCTCCTCTTCCTCAGCCACTTTCTTAGCATACTCAACCCATATTTTAGAGGCAATTTTTGTAATTGTTTCTCCAATCTCATCATTCACCATCTGCTTGTTCGATTCTTCTTTAGTGCTTTTAGCAGTAGTTGGAGTTTCATCCTCAGGTTGGGCTTGTTTGAATTTATACATTACAAGAGCTAAGGTGTTATCAACCTCTTCAACTTGCTTCATTTTTATTAGAACCTCAATAACCTCCTGCTCAACTTCTCATTCCTAATTTAAAGTTTTGGCAATGTGTGCCTGTTCAAAGAAGGTCTCTTGTTCAATAAATTCTTCAGCTGTCATGGATTGGGCAATTCTCTCCCTCTCCAATGTTTCAAGCATTGTATCAGCATGCCTTTTGGCAGCTTGCTCAACTGATTCATCCTTATCAAACATATTATTATCATCTGATTTATCTTGTGTATCAACAGGTGAATCTTCTTCAGTCTCAGCAATAAACTTTCCTTTTGCTTTCTTCATTCGTTCTTCCTCATATTCCCTCACCATTTCTGGTTCACTGGGAAAGTTTTAAATTTCATCCATCAGGTTTCTCATATATTCATCATCCTCAACAAACTTCTTGGAAGTTTCAGTATTTTCAATTTCCTCAGTTAAAACTACTTCATCAGTCTCAGCACCTTCATCCATAATTACATCAGTCAGAGTTTCAGTACCAATAGCATCAGTTGCTACGGCCTCTGTAGTTAGAATATTATCAGTTGTTTTCACATCTTGATCAACATCCATCTACTTCTCTACCTCCTTCTCCCTCTCCTTATTCACCTTCTTCTTTGATATTGTATCATCTGCATCATAATCTTTGTTCACCAACATCTGAATTGTCACCTTCATATCCATCATCATCAAACCCCCTCTCTTCACTATCATCTTCAACATCACTTTCACCACATACACTTCATAAAGTCTTCAAGCCATCTTCATCAGCATTCATTTCCACATTCTCAACCTCCTCCATAACAATATCAGTAGCAGATATATTCTCCCCCGGTTTTGGTACAGCTGAGGTCATCTCAACCTCAGCCTCCAGGGCTTGAATTCTGTTTAAAGCTTGTGCCAACTGAGCCTTCAGATCATCATTTTCTTGCACCAATTTAGCATTCCTTCCTCTCAGATCAATATTTTCAACTATCAAATCCAGGTTTCTTTTAAATAGATAAGCACCAGGGGAAGGGGGTTGGGTTGGTGGTGTAGAATAAGGATCAGGTATATTGGTTTGGGATTGGGTTGGTTCAGTGGGCTTGGGCTTTCAATGATGTTTTCACTTGTTGAGGGTAAAGGGTTTATGTTTTGTGGTGAAGGGAAGTTTGTGTGGATAATTTTAAATGTTTGTTGGTTTGGTTGGTCTAAGGTTTGGGAATGAGTTGGGGATTGGAATGGTGTTAATGGAAGGTTAAGTAGGTGGGCTGGGATTTGTTGTGGGATATATGGTTTGTGTATGTCTTGGTTTTTGTCTTGGATTAGGGTTTGGGTTATGGGTTGGTTAATGGTTTGAGTTTGGCTTTGGGTTAGTGTAGGTGATATTGGTGGGGATGGAATTTGGTGTTGTGGTGGTGATTGGATGTGTTGTTGGGGTGGGATATGTGGTGAGGTTGGTGGTGTAGGTAAGGGTTGGTTTTGTATCTCCTTCTGTGCCTATGCATCGATCAGTACATCATCTGCCACATTTCCTTCAACAATTCCTATATTTCCATCACCCTGATCATCATCATTATTTGCACCTCCATCATCATTATCATCAGACTCATCATCCTCCTACTCATCTTCACTCTCTTCCTCCTCAGATGTCACAGGTGGTGACTCTGGAACTGGCATAATATTCAAATTATGGTTCATTAACCATGGAACAATATCAAACTCAAGATTAGGATTGAAGTTGCTAGTCGAAGCCAACCTTGCAATCCTTTTGTATGTATTCGGATCCTGCTGTACATGTGTGGTACCAATGGTTGGAAGATCCTGTAACTCCCGGTTAAAGATAATATGGAGAAATCTAGGGTAGACCAAGAATTTCTCTCTGTTGGGCTTCCTCAAATTAGACACAAGACCTTCAAAATCATCTTGGAATAGTTGAATGGCAGTCTGAACATGACAGCCACTGTTGCATTTGCCAAGTCTTCGCTTATTAAAGTCCAGGAGCCCATTCTTGCTGCATATCCTAGAATAATATGATGAATCAAAAAACTGTAAATGTTAGGGAACATGCCCTTCTTGAACTGGCCTTCAAAAACATCTCCCTGATAGCCCATTGTATCTGTAAAAATTGTCAGCAAACGGTTTGTGGAGAAATGTATGTGGTTTTCAGCAGCATCATTCAGTTGAAGGCTCTCTCGGTTGAGTTGTTCAATATTAACTATTTCTTAGCGAGCAACGGTAGCCTCCAACCGCCTACCTCCAGCATCATCAAAAAGTTGTGCTGAGTTCCATAAATCCAAATGATGATTTCTATAAATTACAGGGCACTCAGTCAACAAAAACCGTAGATTGGATAACTGTAGATATGTAATCATCCGAGCCACATCCTGGTTATCAGGAGTCACTTGCAACAAAGTGCACATGTTGTGCTTTTTCTCGAACGGATATGTCGGTTCGTTCTCCATATCTGTATAAACACAAACAAAAATAGATTCAAAGTAAAAAATTAGTCATAAAGTTCATAACTTTGAAACATTTTGGGTTAGAATTTGAAGAAGTAAAGAGAAATATTCTTTAAAGACATGTGCTTCGACAAATTTATGACCTACATAAGAAAACAAAGATGTTATTTGTATCAGAAATTAACATGCAAATGCACACAATCATCATCGGAAAACATTCAATTGAAGCTTACCGAGTCGGATTGAGTGAGCAGACAAATTAAGGTATGGAAAAATTATAAAGCGGTTGATATTCTGGAACGAGAGCAAGAGAAAACTGTAATAGTGTTTGGAGAGAGAAGTGAAACATGAAATTTCACTAAGTCCCTCTTATATACCTTTTGAAAGTGAGTTTTAAATGCATTTTGTCTTTTTGTGAGTAAAAGTTGTCAAGCAGTTAAAATATCTCATTTAAAAATCTTCCCATTTAAAACCTTGCTCGATAAAGCACATTTAGCAAACCTTGCTCAGAAAAGTTAATTTACAAAGATTCCTAGGTATAAAGTATTTTATAAATCTTGCTCGTTCCAGAATTTGTTCAAATATAATAAAGTTAAAAATAAATCTAAGAAAATAAAATGAAGGAAGCTTACTCGAAATACAAGATTGCTCGAGGAATAAATCACAGGACAAATAATCAAGTATAAATCATCAAATAGGCAACATTGCTGGGAATCAATAGAAACCTATAAATAATAACTTAGAAATATTTCTAATAGTAAACTTTGCTCGGATATCTGAACATATCACACACCTTACCCGAATTCATATAAAAGTTAATAAATATTCATTCAAGTTTATTTAATACTAAAGTGTGCCCGGAAATAATTCAGAAGTGCAAAGTGTGCTAGAGAAGACTTATCTATCCTAAGATATAAAAGTATGCTCTTAACACAAAGTGTACTAGAAAATAGATGAATAAATCATTTACGCACATATAATCATCAAGCTTGCCCGAATATCTCAAACAGTTAAACAAAACAACTAAGTTTGCTAGAATTGCCTAAGAATATCAAAGCTTGATAGGATGACCTAAAAGTTCTATATAAACAACTAAGTTTGCTAGAAATTTCAGAAATCATCAAAGCTTGCTCGAATCAACATATTCAAACTTCAAGCTTGCTCGAAAGAGTTAAACTTCAAATAAAACAATTAAGTTTACTCGAAAGTCTGTAAAACATCAAAGCATGCTCGAAATAACTTAGACAAAATTAACTAAGTTTACTCGATAAGGTTGAAAATCATCAAACCAAACCCGAAAGTACATATTCAGACCTTTTCAAGGTAAAATGCAACTCTTTTTGACTTAAACCAATTTTCATAAAACTAATCATTCAAAAAAAATGTTTAAGAGCAAATGGTGCATCTAGAGATCAAATTTCGGTTATTTTTCCTTTCAATTCCTTTTGAAAAGATCTCAATATGGGATCATATTGGTTAATTTGCATCTCATTACTTCATTCTCAGCATCATTATGACATATTAGATATGTTACCAGCAGGTCTAGACTTAGCATGATTTTCATTGCTTATTGGTGAAATGCATTAAGGTTCATTTAGGTATCATAATACAGAAATGGACAACACTGTGCTATGATGCCTCATATCTTTTCTCAAAGCTTATTTGGCTTTCCCCAGATCGCCCCAATTTGATTTAACCCCCCTGGAATTTGGTCAAAATCCTTTATGATAGAACAGATTAAATAATTTAGATTTTTCTTTTCAAAACATTCAAACATACGTGAGGTTGAACGTTGGACTTACATGCCACGCAAGTCGGACTTACAGGCCTTTCATTCGAAATGTTTAAAGGACTTATATGATTGCCTCCACCCCGGTAGTTCTAGTTTTAACCCTCGTGTTTGCATTTTCATAAAAGATTTGTGAACATTTCAACTTTTGGTTGAATAAAAATAAACTGTTCACATGTGGTCTTTGTCATATATTAAAATAAATCATTTTAAAGACCAAATACCAACGGGCTTGTGTATGACTGAGTACTCACTTTTCTGCCTATCATCCGGAGATATGTATCTTGAGACATGCAAAGACAACAATGTATTTCCATATTAAGATTAGCATTTGTCATTATGTTTATATCACCTCAGATTTTACACATCATGGAAAGCAACCATACTTGATAATGACTGTACTAACTGTCTTTTTAGCCTATTAAATCCATAAGATCAGCATAAATAACCAATGTACTATCATTTCCCATAAGGTTGGATCAATTTTCATTTACAACCTTTTAAGCTTCTACAAAGCTTTAACTGAATAATCTTATCATGTCTCAATACCATAATCAACTTGCTCTGTTTTCACAAAAATGTTTTGAGTAAAATCTTCTTAAAAATTGTTCATTTGAGCATTCAATTCTGACACAAAAACACATTTTGACACAAACATTTGAAGCATAATCAAAACACATATTCAAATCTCAATATAAATGACATCATCAAAACAAGCAGACTTCACAAAATGCATAGTCTAGCATATCCTAATAACATCATCATATCAAATAATTCACATAATCAAGATATCAGATAAGCACATACATATAGATCAAATCAAATACTTGTCCTGACATCACACATTCACTAATCATTACCTTAAGTATCACAGACACCTAAGATACACAAATAATCATTCAAATCACATATCAGCAAACACTGAGTACAGTTTCAGACATCAAGCAAACAAACATTCATCAAGACTAAACAAAAATAGTCAATTTGCACATGAAGCACACATCATCATTTAGACCTCATTAGAGTTTATCATTCCCGCGGCTTTCAGAAGAAAGTGGAATCTAGTTCTATTAAGTGGCTTGGTGAATAGGCCAACCAAATTATCACTTGTTTCAATTCTTTTCATTTTAGTTAGACCTTTTTCACTACAATCCCTAATAAAATGATGTATGATTTCAATGTGCTTGGTCTTGAAATGATGAACTGGATTCTTAACAATAAACATTGCAGTAGTATTATCAATAAAAATAGGGGTGTTCAAGAGATTCAAACCATAATCCAACAATTGGTTATGAATCCAGAGAACTTATGCATAGCAATCAGACGCAACAATATACCCATATTCAGCAGTTGAGATGGACACTGTAGTTTGCTTCTTGCACTGCGATGACACCAACCTGCCTCCCAAAAATTGACAACCTCCAGAAGTGGACTTTCTACTCATATTACAGGCATCATAATCACTGTCAGTATAAGCAAGTAGATCAAAGGCATGGTTCTTTGGGTACCATATCCCCAAATCTGGTTTCCCTTTCAAGTATCTAAAAATTCTCTTGACAGCAGTCATGTGAGACATCTTTGGACTTGATTGGAATCTTACACAAACACATACAACAAACATGATGTATGGCCTTGAAGCAGTCAGATACATCAGAGATCCAATATTTGATATGTATTCATGTTCATCTACAGGCTCCCCTTTTTCATCTGCAATGATCTTTTCACTTGTGTCCATTGGAGTTGAAGCAGTTTTGAGGTCTTGACACTTGAACTTCTTCAATATGTCCTGTACATACTTGGACTGGCATATGAAAATACCATCAGCCTTTTTTTGAACTTGTAGTCCAAGAAAGAAGTTAATTTCTCCCATAGAGCTCATGTTGTACTTGGACTTCATCACTTTTTCAATCTCCAGACACATTTGTTCATTAGTTGAACCAAAAATAATATCATCAACATAGACTTGTAAAAGCAGCAAATATTTTCCTCTTTTCTTGTAGAAGAGGGTCTTGTCAATAGCTCCCCTTTGGAAACCATTAACAAGCAGATGGTTTGATAACTCATCATACCAAGCTCTTGGAGCTTGATGTAGTCCATACAAAGCTTTATTTAACTTATACACTCTGTTAGGATAATCAGGGTCCTCAAATCCTGGTGGTTGAGTCACATACACCTCCTCTTCTATTTTTCCATTCAAAAATGCAGATTTGACATCCAATTGGAATACTCTTATGTTCTTTGAGGAAACATAAACTAAGAAAATTCTTATTGCTTCAAGTATTGCAATGGGTGAAAAGACTTCCTCAAAGTCAATCCCTTCTTCTTGTAAGCATCCCAATGCAACAAGTCTTACTTTGTTCTTAATCACAATCTCCCTTTCATCCCTTTTGTTCATGAAAACCCACTTGGTTCCAGTGGAATATTTGTTTCTTGGCTTATCTACAAGTTCCCACCCTTGCAGATCTCTGAATTGAGCCAACTCCTCTTGCATTGCTTCTACCCAACAATTGTCTTTTAATGCTTGAACAATGTTCTTGGGTTCTATTTGGGATAGAAAGCAGGAGTACAAACAAAAGTTTGCAGATTCAGAAGAACTTCTTGTTACTCTTTCATTAATTTTCCCAATGATGTTCTCAGGTGGATGATTTCTTTCTACATAAGAGGATTGTACAATCACATCAGTAGACATATTTAATTCAAGATTTGTGTCATTGAGATCAGGTTCATCAATGACCAAATCAGTTGTTGCATCATGGAATTCAAGTGCTTCTTCATTATTTTGTTGTGAAGAAGAAGCATCATTGTTTCCAGTATTCAAGATTTGAAACAAATGTTCAAATCTTTCTTCTCTTTCAGCTTGTCTTTGACTATCTTGTTGGTTGCTAGGATCTTCCTCATTCAAGATATGATCATCTTGAACTTCTTGGTCGTCTTGTTCTTGATCTTGTCCTGGATTATGACCTTGGTCTTGATTTTGAACTTGATATTGAACTTGTTCATTTTCAACAGTTGAGGGATCCTTTATGAATATGTATTCAGGTCTTTTACCAGCAACCTTGGACCATAATTTGTCCAGATCAATTTTCTTTGAAGATTTTTCCATATGCACACTTGTTTTGTAAAAAGTTTCATCAAAGTCCTCAGGATATATCTTGAAGGACTTGATCAAATTCTCAAGATAAAAAAGTCATGTTGCTCCATCAACTGTATTGAACTGATTCTTATTGAATACAATATCAGATGATTCAATTACACTCAAATGGTCTTTCACATAGGCTTTGTACGCTTTTGAGTGTGTTAAATATCCAACAAAGAAGCAATCCAAGGATTTTGACTGAAACTTGTTAAGATAATCCATGGTGTGTTTAATAGTGAACATTTGCAGCCAAAAAGCTTGAGAAACTTGATGTAGGGCTTCCTTTTAAACAAAATCTCATAAGGAGTCTTGTCTTGACTTTTGTTGAGAAGAACCCTGTTCTGAACATAGCAAGAAGTATTAATAGCTTCTGTCCAAAAGGTAACAGGCAAGAAAGCATCTGCTAACATGATTCTTGCAGCTTCAATGAGTGTTCTATTTCTTCTCTCTGCAACCCCATTATTTTCAGTTCTAGGAGCACTGAATTGTTGAATAATTCCTTTTGCGTTGCAAAACTCTTCCATTACCCCATTCTTGAACTCAGTTCCATTGTTATTTCTCATGATCTTCACCCTTGCATCCAACTGGTTCTTAACCCTTGTTACACAACTTTTAATTAGTTCAACAGCCTTATCTTTGGTACCTAGGAAATAAGCCCAAGTAAATCTTGAAAAATCATCAATGATCACTAAACAATATCTCTTTTTGCCAATACTTGGTACACTCACAGGACCAAAAAGATCCATATGAAGCGTTTCAAGCACATGATCAATTGAGTTTATGAGCTTTGTTTTGTGAGATGACTTGTGCTGCTTACCCTTTTGACAAGAAATACATTTTTCATCAAGTTTGAACTCTCTTGTGGGTAAACTAATTGCATGCTCACCTTTCACAAGTCTGTTCATGTTCTTTAGATTGACATGACAAAGCTTTCTATGCCACAATCTAGTTTCATTTTCAGTGGCCTTGGATACAAACAAGTACCTCCTCTTGAAATAGCATCTTTCATATTCAGTTCATACAAGTTCCCATTTCTTGGAGCCATCATCATAATCATATATGGAGGAATCACAAAGTCAGGTTTGAGAATAAAGCAATAAGTGTCATCAAACCCAACCTTATTACATTTATCACACATTTGTGAGATGCTCAAAAGGTTATATTGCAATCCTTCCACATAAAACACATTATCAAAAGTGACTTTTCCATTAGTCAATATTCCTTTTCCTACAATCTTCCATCCATTCTCATCACTCCCAAATGCAATTGGGCCTTCAAACTTTTATTCATGGTTCACTAGTGACCTCTTGTCACATGTCATGTGCATGGAACATCCATTGTCCATATACCATACTTCATTGACTGGTGTGGACTGTCCCTGCACATATCAAAGAAAATGATCAGTTGGGTAATGAAATGCAAGCTGAATCAACTTGCAAATCATCAGTGACATGGACAAGTGTTGCATTAGAATTTGGAATAGAAATTGGCTTAGGATCTTCATACACAACTTCAAAACTATCAGACTCATCTGATTCATAACCACTGTCAATTGGGCTTTTCATATATGGAATTATGCGTTTGCATTCTTGAACCACATAATCCCTTTCAATTGTTTCATTTCTCACATCTGTCCCTTTTGTCACTTGAACTTCACTCCTTGGTTCCCAAAGAAAACCATGGGGGTTCAAATCCATGTTTCAGCAGAAACTTTTCATCACCATTGAGCTCTCTTGACTTCTTTCTTGAGAACACACCTTTGTTACTTTTCTTTCCATCTCTTGGTGATTTCTCAGAATCATCAGACTTCACTGTTAGGGAATGAATTTTATGCTGAGGATCCTTAATCCTTAACTATCTTATGGATAGATTATCCTTGAGATATGTAACAGGTTATAAAGGATCAATGATCCTCGGTATTATTTGTTTACTAATGATTGCGTTTAGTATGGTGATGTATTAGACAGGTATAACAATTTTAAGGCGTGCTTGCATCAATTATCCTCATGGAGTATTCTCTAGCTGGAGTATGGATCCAGGATCGTCATTGAACTTAGCTAGTAAAGGACGACTTCGTGTGAAGATTGATGTTTAATTGTCAACAACGGCTCTTAGAGTTGTTCTTCCACTTATTTCGCTACTGGACTCTTATGGCACGTGGTCAAAGTAATGGGAGCGGCTAGTGGAGGACTTGCGGATTATTAGGAATTGTTGTTAATGATATTCTCTTTATAATTATCGAGCTATGATCAGTTAGAGGACACATTGTATACACACACGCACCCTAGAGCAGAAGCAATCACTCTCTCTACTCACTAGCTTATGATGTGCACGAAGTGGTATATAAAATTTTAGCAAATAATGACCAAGCACAACGAGTAATAAAAACCTAGAATACCCTAAACCAAACCACTAGCAACAGGCAAGTGAACCTATCGGGTGTAGAATAGCTATGGGAAGACCGGGAATATCGAACCCTAGAGACACTTATTAAATTAACGAGACTAGTTCTAAAAGCTAATTTAAAGTAATAATTAAGAAAATAAATAGTTTTGGATTTTTATTTATTTTATTTTAAAAGCTAATAATTAATTATACTAAATACTTAAATAAATTAAAGTAAACTAGTAAATTAAATTACCGAATAAAAACTTTAGCAAATTCAAATATGGGAGCAAGAGTTATCTAGGCAAGGAATCCGAATTGTGACAACTCGGGCTTTTATCGGTTACGGGAAAATGCTACGGGAACCGGGAATCTAAAGGTATGAAGCTCTAGGAGAGTTAATGGATCCTTAATCACTCTCAAGGTGTCTCCTAAAAAGAAATCTTAGAGATCATGTAAAAACACCGACTTATTCGTTCACCTGTCAGTTCACCAACTATGATTAATTACCCTAAAAAATAGCTAACCCGTCAGTTTCACTATCTCAATGCACCTAAGTACACGGGGTGGTTTATGAACAGTTTAAAGGACACGGGTAAATAGTGAAATTAAGGCAAAAATAGGCAAACCTCCTGTCAGATAATTTATCCTAAAACCCTAACAACGCAGACAAACCCGACAACTTATCACCCGTCGGATATTTAAGATAGTAAGAATATAAACTTCTAATAATATGCCAAAAATCAGTTTCTATGGTAAATAAGCTCAATAAACCATAAACAAGTTGCAAACACACAATAAACAACCCTAACATGCAACCTATAATCGAAAGACAATCAATCAAGTAACATGTGAAACATTCATTTAGACACAAATTAAAAATAAATACGCATGAGACATATCCAATAAATATATTCAAGACTTTTAATTAATCAAAATCCCATAAACAAAACCCGAAAACCTACAAGTCCAAAGCAATCAACAAAACATCATCACAAGCCTAGATAACTAAAAAGATTTAGCCAACAACCATGTTCAAAACAATAAAATATATAAGTTCAATAATGGAGATCATAATAAATATAATAAAAATAAACCAAAAGAAATGCCTTTAGATTAGTAGATATGAAACCCGAGCACTCTCTAACCTTGTCGGGGCTGCTTAATTATTGCCTTCCACTTCTCCTACTATTCTCCTGTATGACTTCTAGCTCCCAAAAAATTATAATGATAATAATGTCATGCGCTAAAGCTGCCGTCCTACTCCTCCTAACCCTCGTTCCAATCCAAGACTTTTTAAACCCATGAAATACACAAAAACCCTTGCTTTTGACCTCCCACGGCCCATGGTCAGTTTTTTTATTGGCTCACTTCTTTTTTTTAAATAAAACTGCAAAACCAATTCATCAAAAAGTGAACCAACACTCAAAACAATTAAAATATGTTAAAATCCACACCAATTCATCCTCAAGCTAATGGTCAAGCAGAATCAAGTAACAAGATTATTATCAACAACTTGAAGAAGAAATTAGAATCCAAGAAAGGCAAGTAGGCCGAAGAGCTACCATATGTTCTTTGGGCTGATAGAACAACACCAAAGAATGCAACAGGTCAAACACCCTTCTCATTGGTGTTTGGCTCAGAAGCTGTAATCCCTACGGAGATGGTGGTTCCTACTGCCAGAACAAGCATCCGTGATCCTCAAGCCAACAACAAAATCATTCTCCAAGATCTGGATACTGTTGATGAGCTCAGAGACCTAGCTAAGATCAGAATGGCAGCATATCAGCAAAGGGTAGCTGGGGCATACAACAAGAATATCAGGATTCAAAGATTTCAAGAAGGAGATCTAGTTTTGAGGAAAGCCTTCCAAAATACAACCAATCCAGCGGATGGAAAGCTAGCACCTAAGTGGGAAGGCCCCTACTTGATCGAGTCAGAAGCCGGAAAGGGGGCATATCACCTGCTGACTATGGAAGGCAACAGGTTACCTAGAGCATGGAATGCTATTCATCTCAAGAAATACTTTTTCTAATCAGGGTCAAGTATCCTCAAAAGGATCAAGGATCCCAAAATTGGTAATATCTATCTGATTACTTATTCTTTTTAATTTCTTATTATTTTAAGGATAATATATTCTTAACGATCTGTCTCTTCCAAGTTTTAAGTAACAATGCAGGTTTCAATAAGAGGTTCAATGTCTAAGAGGTTGGCCACCTCTCCCTCACACTTAAGGTACATCGCTATTTTCCTTGGCCTAGCCCACGTTTGGGTATAACCCCCGATGGTCATATCCTCTAAGGTTTAAAGGTTTTCACCTTTCTTATAAATAGAGTTTCTACAATCTCGCCTGGAGCGCACGCTATCCAACATATAGTCCGGGGCAGCGGGACCAGTACACGCTTAGTGGCTGACAATTTCGTTGTCTTCGGCTATATGGAGGATCCTACGATTTATGGTAGACGTACCATACCACCGGTTTATAACGTTTTCACGTTATCTCAAGACAAAGGTTTCTAACATTTTCATGTTATCTAAGGTTTATAACGTTTTCACGTTATCTCACGTTTGGGCTAAATCCCGATTTGGGCGAGTCCCCAGTTGACATCCGTATCCTTGGGCCAGTCCCCAGTTTGGGCTTGTCCCCAGTTTTTGGGCTTGTCCCCAGTTTAACACCATTTCACGGGCTTGTCCCCAGATTACACGGGCTTGTCCCCAGTTGCACGGGCTTGTCCCCAATTTATTTTATGGGCTTGTCCCCAGCTTGATGGGTTTAACCCCAGGTAACATTATAAGTTATTTGCAACAGATTTTCTAAGTTCATCACGAAGACAAGGTTTTATGGATTCAAAATCCTTAAATTACTTCTCCAAGGATCATCGAAGGTTCGGTACTTATGGTAACTTAGGTCTAATTAGACCATATGGTATGATTTATACTTGTCAGATTACATTTATTTGGCTAAGATCTGTATAAACTCTGTTTATTCAAGGATTTAAGATCTTTAAATTATTTTTGCAAGGATATTCTATCCTAAAATTTTTACTCAAGATTATTTCCTAAAACCTTCAATGAGACTAAACCTATATCAAACAAACTTTCAGATTAACTAGTAACAAGAGAATAGTCAAAAAGTTTTCAATTATTATTAATCATAAGTCACCTAGACTTACCCAAAATTCTTAACCCGGATTTCACTATTCAAAAGATGAACCATCCACCCGGGTTAAATAGGTGTTACTAGTTGTTCATGATTTATAGGAAGAAGGATATACAACCGGAAAGGAAGTTCCCATGGAAACTCCATCGATATGTGACAATTATATCCAACTTGTCAAATCTCATATGTTTTTTGCAGGAAGCTTGATTTCAAAGGCAAAATGATAGCTATGATCCATTCTTTATTTATTGCAAAGTGTTAGATTGCTATTGTCACAACCACCATTTTGGGGGCAATTGTTAGTGCACGGAAATTTGACACTGTGGATATGTTATCCTGGCATATAATATGGATCAATTATCCTTAGAATATGTTGCATATCCTGTCAGGATCAGTGATCCTCAGTACTTATTGATTATTAACGGTGTTCTCAGGTTTAGTCTTATATTTAGCAGGTATAACGGTTAGAAGACTCAGTCTATCCACTAACTTGCAGTCAAGAAGATATTGACGTGTCTTGATCAATTATCCTTCTGAAGAATTCCAGAGCTATGTCAGGATCATGGATCCTCAGTTTTGGTGTTGTTAACGGTTGTTTCTTATATGAGGGTTGATATTTATCAAGTATAACGGCTGATGACCAAGTCAAAGCTATAATCTGGCCATCCAATTAAGAAAACGCGTGGATAATGAAGGAAACAGCTCTAATTAAGGAAAAGATTTATTGAAGGCGGATTTTTAGGGATTATTAGTTATTCTTTTCTTGTATATAATGAAGATATGATCAGCTAGGTAAAACACATGATATACACACACACTAGAGCAGAAGCAAACATTCTCTCTACACAGTAGCTTACTTTGTAATCTCGATCATATACTCCACAACACTTGTAACCACCTTTTATTATCAATATAATCGACGGTGATAGTTTTCACCGTCTAGGGGTTTTTTATGCCGGAGACCACGATAATCATATACTTATCGACCAAAGGTTACCTTGTTGATCATTGACTAAAGTAATTCGACCAAAGATTATCTTATTAATCCTTGACCGAAGTTATTTTACTAAAGATTACCTTGATAAGTTTTGAGCGAAGTAAGACTATTTTGGTTAAGGGCTTTTTCCCTCGTGATCAAATCATTGTGTTCACCAAGATTTCGATTACACGTTCAATATTATCATCATAGCACTAATCCTCACATAACAGATTTGGATACATTATCCTTGAGTGATTTTTGTCCAAAACAGCAACATCCTAGGGACGTGCTGGAAGCCCGGGAGAAAGAATTAAAGGAAGTATCCTTGGACTCCGAGGATCCAGATATAAAGGTGTTCCTAGGATCCAGTATCCCCAGTAAGATCGAGGAGGATTTGGTATCCTTCTTAGCACGAAGAAAATCTACCTTTGCCTTCAAACATTCAGATATGACAGGTATTTCAAAGGACACTGGTCAACATGATGTTCAAAGATCAGCTAGGCAAAACCATGGAAGTCAACATAGACGACATGGTGGTGAAATCAAAGAAGGTTGAGGATCACCTCAGATATCTTAAAGAAGCTTTCAATATACTTGACCAATATAACATGAAACTGAATCCGTCAAAATGTCACTTTGGTGTTAAGGTTGGAAAGTTTCTGGGGTATATGGTGACTAAAAGAGGAATTGAAGAAGCCCAGAGCAGATTGAAGCCATCATCAACCTAAAGTTGCCTGAAAACGCCAAGGATTTCCAAAGACTAATGGGAAGAATAGCTTGCACTCAACCGATTCATCTCAAGATCCTCCGAGAAATGCAAAGACTTCTATGATATTCTTAGAAAGAATAAGAAGTTTGAATGGACAGAAAAGCATGAGACTGCGCTTAAATCCTTAAAGGATTACTTATCCTCAGCTCAATCCCTGATGAAGCCTGTGGATGGAGAATCCTTATATTTATACCTAGCAGTTTCAGGTAATGCAGTGAGTGTTGTTCTCGTTAAGGATCATGAAGGTGAACAACACCCTGTATATTATGTAAGTAATAGTCTGTTAGATGCAGAAGCCAGGTACTCTCACCTTGAAAAATTAATTCTTGCTTTCATTATGGCTTCTACTAAATTAAGACATTATTTTGAGACTCATACTATTATTTTGAAAACTAATTATCCTGTTAAGAATGTTCTTAGAAAGCCAGAATTGTCAGGTAGAATGGCTAAGTGGGCTGTAAAACTGAGTGCATACGACATTCAGTATGAGCCTAGGACAGCTATCAAGTCACAGGCACTCGCATACTTTGTGGCTGATTTCAGCAGTGACATTCAGAAAGAAGCCGACCTAGAGGTTCAGCAACTAGATGTAACCAAGGATCCTTGGATCCTCTTCACAGATGGAGCATCCAACGTAAGAGGAACGGGATTGGGCATACTACTGAAATTGCCACAGGGGGGCATAATACCCCAGTCCATTGCATGTGCATTTCAAGCTACCAACAATGAGGAAGAATACGAAGCACTCATAGCAGGTTTACTTTTAGCCAAAAGTATGAGGATCAGGTATCTTCAAGTTTATATGAATTCTTTACTCATTACTAACCACTTTAACGGTTCTTATACCGTAAAAGGTGAAAATATGATCAAATATTTAGAAATTGTGAAGGAATTAGCAAAATCCTTCGAAATGTTTAGTATAGTACAGGTACCAAGAGAGGAAAATGCTGGGGCAGACGCCTTAGCAAATTTAGCCTCATCCCTAAAAATCCCAGAAGATACGAAGATCCCAATTATTCACATACTCTCGCCAGCTTAGGAGAGCAAGAATTTGGGGAAATAACAAGTGATGAGTAGATTGTACTTTGGGATCCATTATCCTCAGACAATCAAGGATCCTGGATCCTTCCAATCAAAAAGTACATCCAAACTGGAGAGATCCCAGCTACGGAGAATCCGAAATCCTTCAAACTCAAGGTATCACAATATATTTTATTAAATGATATGCTATATAGAAAATCTCTTGCAGGTCCATACTTGAGGTGCATCGAGGATCCTGAAATAAAAGAAGTACTTAAAGACTTTCACGAAGGAGATTGCGGCAACCACACAGGAGGAAGGGCATTATTCTCCAGGATACTTAGAACTGGGTACTTCTGGCCGACAATGAAGAAGGATGCAGTAGAGTATTCGAAGAAGTGTGATGCCTGCCAAAGGCATGCAAATATCCTTCATCAACCAGCAGAACCAATGTATCCCATATCCTCTTCATAAACTTAAATGAAATGGGGAATGGACATCGTTGGGAAGCTACCAAAGGCACCAGGTGGAAAGGTCTTTATGCTTGCCATGATGGACTACTTCTCTAAATGGATTGAAGCAGAAGCATTCGTACAAGTCCGAGAAAGGGAAGTTATATCTTTTATTAAAAGGAATATTATAACTAGATTTGGCATTTCTTCTGAGATTATATGTGATAATGGTTCCCAATTTATTGGGAAAAGAACAACTAACTTTTGTGACAGCTGGGGCATAAAGATGATTACTTCAACACCAGTGCATCCTCAAGCTAATGGTAAGCGGAGTCTAGCAACAAAATCATCATCAACAATTTAAAGAAGAAGCTAGGATCCAAGAAGGGAAAGTGGGCCGAGGAACTACCATATGTTCTTTGGGCCGACAGGAACACCCAAGAATGCAACAGGCCAAACACCTTTTTCGTTGGTATTTGGATCAGAAGCAGTAATCCCAACAGAGATGGTGGTTCCTAAAGCAAGAACGAGCATCTGTGATCCTGAAGCCAATGAAGAAATCCTTCTTGAAGACTTGGATACTATTGAAGAACACAGAGACCTAGCCAAGATCAGAATGGGAGCTTATCAACAAAGGGTAGCTGGGGCATACAACAAGAATATAAGGATCAGAAGATTTCAAGAAGGAGATTTAGTTTTGAGGAAAGCCTTCCAAAATACTACCAATCCGGCTGATGGGAATTTAGCACCCAAATGGGAAGGACCTTATCAGATCGAGTCGGAGGCAGGAAAGGGGGCATATCATTTGCTCACAATGGAAGGCAATAGATTACCAAGAGCATGGAATGTTGTCCATCTCAAGAAGTACTTTTTATGATCAGGATTCAGTATCCTAAGAGGATATATTATCCTTAAAGGATCAAGGATCCCCAAAATTGGTAATACCTATCCGATTACTTATCCTTTTCAATTTCTTATTATTAATTTAAGGATAACGTATTCTTAATACTCTGTTCCTTCCAAGTTTTAAATATCAATGCAGGATATTACCAAGATGTGTAATGATCAAGAGGTTGGCCACCTCTCCTTTACGTTCAAGGTACTATACTATTTCCCTTGGCCTAGCCCGCGTTTGGATATGATCCCCGATGGTCATATCCTCTAAGGTTTTAAGGTTTTCACCTTTCTTTTAAATAGAGTTTCTACACTCTCTCCTGGAGCGCACGTTATCCAACGTATAGTCCGGGGCAGCGGAACCAGTACACGCTTAGTGGCTGACAATTTCATTGTCTTCGGCTATATGGAGGATCCTAAGATTTATGGTAGACGTACCATACCACCGGTTTATAACGTTTTCACGTTATCTCAAGACAAAGGTTTCTAACATTTTCATGTTAGCTAAGGTTTATAACGTTTTCACTTTATCCCAGTTTTGGTCTTGTCCCCAGTTTTGGGCTTGTCCCCAGTTTTAGGCTTGTCCCCAGTTTCACGGGCTTGTCCCTAGTACAAGGGCTTGTCCCCAGTTGCACGGGCTTGTCCCCAGTTATTTTATGGGCTTGTCCCCAGCTTGATGGGTTTAATCCCAATTAATATTATGAGTTGTTTGCAACAAATTTACTAGGTTTATCATGAAGACAAAGTTCTAAGGATCCAAAATCCTAAAGTTATTGCTTCAAGGATCACTAAAGGTTCAGTTCTTATGGTAACTCAGGTCTACCTAGACCTTCCGGTGTGATTTCTATTAACAAATTTGTATTGTCATAGTTGCAATAATTTTGAACGTTTTAAGGGTCACTTCTTTAAAGATAATCTGTTATAAAAGTTTTTACCGATTTTTAAGGATATCTTATCCTAAAGTTTATTCTCTAAGAATACTTTATCTTAATTATTTTCCTAAGGCTCATTTATCTTAAAGTTTCTTACTTAAGTTCATTTTTCAAAATTACTAAAGTTATTTCAAAAAAACTTTCAAAATAAATGACAGGTAAATAGCTAAAAGATTTATATTAATTAAAATAAGTTCCCAAGACTTATCCAAAATTCTTAACCCGGACTTCACCATGAAAAAGTTGACCATCCATCCGGGTTAAGGGAGTACTACTAACTGTTCATGTGTGCAGGAAAATTAAAAACAGGGACAACAAAGGCTTCATCCCCACAAACAGAGGATCCCTCCACCTTTGTCACCCCCGCAAATTGTCTTAAGGATCATGAATCCTTTATCCTAGTTACTATTGTTTATTACAAACCAAGATAATTGTTCAAGAAAACATCAACACAAAATAAAAAAGTGGGCTTGAGCCTTATCTTCTTTATCCTTCATCGCCCATTTATGCAGTTGCTTCAACCTCCACCGTTGCCTCATGGCCACCTTCCGCTTCATCCTGACCCTTCACACCGCTTGTTCCTGCTTCACCTGCATCAACCATCTCACCTTCAGCTTCATCCTCGCCTCCACCCAAGTCAATTAAAGCCTGCTGCCACTTCTTGATTTCCAATGAAGATTTGTCAAAGGACGGATCATTGGCTTCAGTCACCAATTTGATTCTTGCTTGGAGAACCGACTTGGCTGCCCAGACCTTTGCCTCTTCAGTAGCCCGGTTGATCTTGTCCTGAATATGGACTGCTAACGCGGCAGCATGCTCCTTTATCTGTCTCCTCTCCTAGGTCATCTTGGAAAGGGCTTATCCTTAGCCGCAGCCATAGATCTAATCGAAGCAAGGGTCTCTTCATACTCTCCAACAGTCTTCTCATAATGGTTTCGGGCAGAATTGATAACCTATAAAAGAAAGCGAGATAAGCTTAGGAGGACACTAGGATAATAAAAATTGGAAGAATAAAGGATCCTTACGGTTGAAAGCATTTCCAGGATCTGTTTCTCAATGTCAAAGGGGTTCTCTGGATCCGAACTCTTCTTCCTCTTAGCTCCTGACCTGGCTCGGGTTGTGATTGGACGAGGTTCGGAAGTAGGAGTTAGTTTTGTGGTCTCCTTCTTGGTGAACATGCATTCGATATCCTCGAGAGAGAACTTGGAAGCAGACTTTCCTGACCTTTGAACACCTGTAAATAGTAATTCACATATAGGTTTTTTGACATTTCTCTTTTCAATATTTAAAATTATTACTCTTACTTGACATGATTAACTCTGAATTTGACTCTTGAAAAGCTTCAATGAACTTGGCTTGAAAGGTCCTAATTGCAGGATCCAGTGAAAGGAACTTCTTCACTCTATCTTCGACTCCAGGCAGATCAGACAGCAGATAAAAGTTTTCAACTACACAAGCAATGAAAGATATGAACAAAAGAATATAGTATCCTACCTTAGTTTCCTAAGGATCCTAGATCCTACCCTTTGGTATCCACTTTTTGGGAAGTTTAGTTCCACCCGGAATGGAATCCCTTTTTACAAAGAAAAATTGGTTATTCCAGAGGGTATCATTCGAAGTAACTTTGGAGATGGGAACATCTTGATGGGGTTTTGACTTGAAGACGAAACGTTTGGAGCCATGGGTGACCAGATTGTAGAGGAATGATAACTCTGCCAGGCCGAACTCAACACCCTCTTCTCAATTATCCTCTCTATGGTGTGAAGAACTCTCCATAACATCGGCATGGTTTGGATATAACAAATTCCCTTTAAGGTAAAAAACCTTTGGGTTAGGTCAGGAAAAGGATATTTATAACCTATCAGGAAAGGTTGGGCTGGAAAGCAAACCCAGTTTTTCGAGATACTGTCACTACGGGCTAAGGAATCGAAGGACCGAAAAATAGTGTTGGCCGGAAAGTGTGAACGGATTTCATCGATTTCTGGATCTGTAAACTTACAGACCTCGGAAGAGGGGGCTTGAAGGATGCCTTGCGAGTAAAGATTGTCGGGGTCGGAATGATTAAGAGAAGAAGAAGAAGAGGATACAAAAACAGTCGACATATTGAAAGAGAATAAGAGAAGAGAAAAAGGATACCTTGAAGACACTTGAATATGTGGATTATAAGAATATTATAATTATCTCATATATAGGCGGCGAATAATTATGGCTTATCGATATTAACCGCCTGACACACGTCTAATCACCTTCCTTTTTGCAGGGATTTTGAAATTCAAAATGACAGCTGTTTTACACAATCACCCGCCATTTTGGGGGCAATTGTTAGGGCATGAATTTTATGCTGAGGATCCTTAATCCTTAACTACCTTATGAATAGATTATCCTTGAGATATGTAACAGGTTATAAAGGATCAATGATCCTCGGTATTATTTGTTTACTAATGATTGCGTTTAGTATGGTGATATGTTAGACATGTATAACAATTTTAAGACGTGCTTGCATCAATTATTCTCATGGAGTATTCTCTAGCTGGAGTATGGATCCAGGATCGTCATTGAACTTAGCTAGTAAAGGACGACTTCATCTGAAGATTGATGTTTAATTGTCAACAACGGCTCGTAGACTTGTTCTTCCACTTATTTCGCTACTGGACTCTTATGGCACGTGGTCAAAGTAATGGGAGCGGCTAGTGGAGGACTTGCAGATTATTAGGAATTGTTGTTATGATATTTTCTTTATAATTATCGAGCTATGATCAGTTATAGGACACATTGTATACACACACGCACCTTAGAGCAGAAGCAATCACTCTCTCTACTCACTAGCTTATTTTGTAATACTGATCATAAACTCCACAACCCTTGTAACCACCTTTTATCATTAATAAAGTCGACGGTGATAGTTTTCACCGTCCGAGGTTTTTTGTGCCAGAGGTTATAATAATCACATACCATCCGACCAAAGATTACCTTGTTAATCTTTGACCGAAGCAATTCGACCAAAGATTACCTTGTTAGTTTTTGACCGAATTAAGATTATCATAATCAAGGGTTTTTTCCCTCATGATCAAATCATTGTGTTCATCAAGATTACGATTATATATTCGCTATTGTCGTGTTAG
The DNA here is from genome assembly GCF_021521415.1 of Bidens hawaiensis. Taxonomy (NCBI): domain Eukaryota; kingdom Viridiplantae; phylum Streptophyta; class Magnoliopsida; order Asterales; family Asteraceae; genus Bidens; species Bidens hawaiensis. Next base: position 264,856 of record NW_027494219.1, on the reverse strand, counting down.
CACTATACCTAACTAAACATATTTGGATATATTATCCTTAGTCAATTTTTATCCAAAACATTGACTGACCTGGAATCATTTCTTGGAACAATCCTGATTTGTTGTGTATGCTTTTTCATCACAACTTCAGGTTTGTGAGAATTGTTCCTTTTCAATTGGTTCACCACATTCTTCTTTACCTTTTCATCAGAAGCCATAATCGTTTTCTCACTTCTCAAAACTTGTTCTTTTCTCTCTTCAACCTTTGAATTCTCACCTTTATCTACCACCTCTTCACACCTCTTCCCTTTGCCCAAGTATTCATCATATTTTGTTTTGTAGAAACTAAATTCTTGACCAAACTTTGTTTCATTTGGGACATTGATTGGTTTGAATGTAAACCTTTCATGGCAGGAATCAGTGTGGTGACCATACTCATCACACTTCTTGCAGGATAGTTTGCCTTTGAAACTTTCATGTGAATTTCCTTTCTTGAACCTTTCACTCGGTCTAGGTGGTTCAATTCCAATGGTTTTCTGAGTTTTAAGACCATCAAAGTCAATAGAGAAGGGAACAAACTCTTCAATCTTAATATCTTGCCTTTCAACCTTTCTCTTTACAAAGATTATTTTCTCTATCTTGATTGGTACCTTATCCAAAGTTCCGTTGTACCTAATCTGCCTCCTCTCATATTCTTCAACTATTTCAACCTCACCAATATCAAATAGTTCTTGATTGGAGAATACATGATACACAGGAATGAACTGATCATTGTGAACAGTTTCTATAGTCTTTTTCTTGTTGTTGTTCTTTATCCTCTTCGAGACTTCTTTGCTTGGTGGCCTCACAGCATTATATGTTACTTTTGACAACTTTGACCTTTCACATATGTCAAATGACACATGTTCTCTTCTCATTTGCTCATATTGTATCCTCATCTTGGGTGTAAATTTTGGTAACAATGGGATTTTGTTTGGTGGACTTGAATTCCCACTTTCAATAGAAATTTTATCACTTGAATCACTCAAGTCATCTCTATTCAAACAATCCTCATCAAAGTCATCTTCTGAGACATGAATTCCAACAGATTTTTCTTATTTCACATATTCCTTCATAACAAACTCTCCATTTTCACTCACTTCTACCATCTTGTAATTGTCAAGGAATTGCTCTTTATCTTGAAAAACATCTCTGAACTGATTAAGGTATGCCTCCCTCCTTTCTTTATCAACTTTCAAAGAGTAGTTGTTATTAAATGGTGGAGGAACAACCTTATACTTGTCTTCTTCTTTGATCTTGCTCAGAATTCCACAAATATTTCCAGTTGAGACAAGGTTTTTCAAGAATTCAATCTCTACTAGAAGTTTGGTATTCTTCACCTTCTCCTCAACAACCATTATTTTCAAACCTTCAATTTCTGTCACATATCTTGACTGTATTCTGTAACTATCCATACAGTCTTGCTCAAGGCTTTTAATTCTGTCTTCATATGCTAAATAAATTTCTTGATACACATTAAGCATGCTTTTCTTTTTGAAACAGTCACTTTCAAGTTTCCTACCTTCAATTTTAATGATTCAATGGTTTCATGTAATTCAGATGTTGAGACTGAATGTACCTGTATTGAAAAAGATCCAGCTTCATTCTCGGCTTGAGCAATCCATGCAACATTTTCTTTGCTTATATCATCAGCATGATTACTCCAGTCAAAATCACCATCTTGATGATTAGCAACCAATGCAACATTGCCTTGAATTATGGGCTGGTTACCGTTGTTTCTATTGGTGTTGGTGGGAGTATGTGGAGGGTTTTAGTTGTTGTTTCTTTGGTAATTCTGAGTTTGAGGGACAACTTGCTGATTGTTCTATTATGGTTGTTGGTAATTGTTGTTGAAGTTGGGGTTATTGTTGAAATTGATGTTGTAGTTTCTTTGCTGGCCTTGCTGGTACTGATTCTGAAATTGGTTTTGATTTTTGGGCTGATACTGCTAACTTTGATTGTTGTTGAACTATCTAGGTAGGTTTCATTCTCTCGCAAATTGTTTAGGTTGTTGACAGTTGTAGCATATGGCTTTTGACTTGTCAAACCCAATTCTTTCATTAGAACCTGATACAAGAGACCTACCAGTCCTGCTGAACAGCCTATTGCTTCTTAATGCCAACATGTAGCTTGCCATTTCAGATCCATGTCCTCTAGATCATCTGCATCAATTTGCTTAAGATCATCCTGAACAACACTTGCATGAATCATGTTCTTTGCAACAAATTCATTGTATATTCATTTCCATGACTGGGATTACCACCACCATAAGGTGTATGCTCACTGGTCATTGAGGCAGAGTCATCATCAATTAGTTGAACACTGAACCTTGATTGACTGCCCAGGTTACTTGAACTTACAGAAACAAAACCTCTTGGGGTTTCACCACCATGCTCACTTGGTTCTTCAGTAACTGGGATTTGCCGTTGGTTCTTGGTAGACAAGTTACCCATTGGTGCAATCAGTGCATTTGACACTTGGAAACAAGGTATGTCCTCCCTAATCATCTCATTCTCAATCATATCTATCTCAGCAGCTTGCAAGAAACAAATCACATCATCAAGCTTGAGTGCTTCATAGTTTGGTTTCTGCCTAATAAATTTGCTGGAAGTGTACCATTCTTTTGATAAATATGATAGCAGCTTGGTGTTCAACTCAGCATCAGTTACCACATAATCAGTTGTTCTGATTTCATTCATAATTGTTAGGAATCTTTCAAGCACAGACTTCAGCCTCTCACCATCCTTATACTTGAACCTGTCAAGTTGCTGCTTTAGCCTCTCCTTCTTATTATTCTTCAATTCAGTGTTGCCTTCAAACATTTTTAACAAGGCATCATACATGGCTTTTGCAGTTTGATGATGAACAACCTTTGTCAATATCTCCCAAGATAGACCCAATTTCCACATAGCCAGTGCTCTATCATCAACTTTCTTCATCCTAGCTTCAACCATAGGGTTGTTGTTTGTTCCATCCGGCGTATAAGGTCCATTTCTGATTGAGGTACACATCTCTACATCGTTGTAGCAGACTGCAGCTTCAAAGAGTACTTTCCATTTTATGAAGTTTTTCTGTCCATACAATCTTGGAATTTTGTAAGTTGAGACTTCTTGCTCTTCGTACCCAGACATCTTTTTGTGATTTTAAAAATATATTTGAAAAACAGATAAAGCAGTTGACAAACTTAAACAGATTTCAAAGTCATTTAAAAAATAATCAGATCTGTGGATGAAATCCTCAGATCTGATATATCTGGTCAGATAAGAGCAAGATCTACAATAAAAATGAAAACTTTAAAGTAAACAAGAGAAAGAGTACACCAAATATTGCAGATCTATAAAGAAATGAAAAAAACAGAACAGCTGACGTCACAGATCAATGAAACAGTGATCAGCTGACGTCATTCTCCATCTTCGAATCAGCAATGATAAGCAACAGTTCTTCACCCAAATAGCAGGAACAAGCTCTGATACCACTTGTCGGTCCGGTTATATCGATCACAATACCAATGTCGTAGCCCACACGATTAAGTGTTGACAAGAAGGTTAACGACTTGCTATTTAGGGTAACAACAATATTGTATTAATGGCAGAAACGCTAACACAATAAATTTTGCTTGATGAATACTAAGGTAACAAACACAAACTGTAACTCAAAAGATTTCCATTTATAGAAAGATTAATAAAAACAAAAATCAATCAGGGTTCCAAAAAGGGAATGTTTTTGTCCGTACGTATCAAAGAATAGTCGTCACACTCAAAATCAGGAATATTATCAGGCCATCTCAATAGTATCTCTCGTCTCTTTTTAGGCGTGCCCTAAATTATTCTATTTATAGGCCTGTCCTGACAGCTGTCATTCCTTCTAGAAACCCTAATCATGATACATAATCAGAAAATCATATTACAAAATATTCTAAGTGTAAAACAGGTCTTCGAGTAAGCTTTGCAGCTTTTGTCTTCATCGAGCTGACCTGGAAACCAACTGTGCTGGGGAACAGTTCTCCAGGTAGACTTTACTTAGAATATTTTCCTTAGAAAATATTCACCTAGCAGACTTCAATCCTCTTGACCATAGCAAACTTTGCTCGATATGGTCCTACGAGCAAACTTATTCTTCAAAGATCTCTTCAACTCTTGTTAATGAATAACTTGTTGAACATACTCAAGTGTGCTGGAAACACCGTAGACTTGTGCTAGTAGCACTGTAGCTTGCTAGGAGTTGAACCTTGCTCGACAAAGTCCTTAAGATATTTCCTTATCAACTTTCTTCAAGAATGCTCGGACAGCTGTTTATTAATAATAAACCTTGCTAGATCTTCCCAAATACTTGGTTTCTTTAGCTTGGTTTAGCCAAGATTCTGATGGAAAACAAACCTTGCTTGGCTTGAAGAACAACCTTGCTAGACAAAGTGAACCCTGCTCGGATTGACACTTAAGAGGACTTCAAGAAGATAACCTTGCCCGGAAGGAAAAATACCTTGCTAGGCTAAGTAAAACCTTGATGGGAGGTCCGAGCTTGCTCGGATTCCATACTTAGCAATTTCTTGAGAAGTTGAGAAGTTTCCAATCTTCACTTAGCACTTTTCTCATCCCAACAAATTACAATATTTAATTGATGTTTAAATAAGATTAAATGAATAATTAAAAATATTTCTAAAAATAAAGGCCTAGCAGCGCCTCGAACCCGCGCCAGGGGACGGCTCAACGAGGAATACACAAACACCCAGCCAACTACTCTGGGGTGGTCAATACGTAACAACTCAGGAATATAACTTTATAACTGACAGAGAACCAAGCCAGGATAAATCAAGAACCCTAGACAATCAATTGTTCAATCTGCTTGTTGTTCTACTAAACAATGTTAGGGTTATTGAACAATTGAACACGACGAGTCTAATGGTATACATAATTACCTATAACAATGGCTATACGATGGTTAATTAACACAATTGCCGCCGTCCAGAAGTTCAACAAGAACACGATGCAGTGGTGATCACAATCCAATTCGTATAGGGGGTTTGATTCACGATGGATCAATGACGGTGTGGGTTAATTTAATTGATATATGATTGATGATAAATGATATTTTGCTAAACGGGTATAGGCGGTTTGTTTAATAAGTTAATATGTATCACAATTGATCTCATTTTCTAATTCAAAACGTCTGTTGGCTGATTATGATATGATTCAGATTATACATTGATCAATTTCCAATATTATAACGAAAATTAAGGTTCAAGAAAACAAACGGGTCTATGGGTTTCGAGTTTAATGGTTCGGGTTAATAGGTAATTTGATAATATAATAATATAATTACATATTTGTAGTAAGGTCCCTACATTATGAAGATGGAAACACTAAAGGGTTAAAGTATGGTTTATGGTAAAAATTGACTATAATCAAAAGTTATATATATATATATAGGGTAGAGATACTATACGCTAGTGCCTTAACGTACGAGAGGTACGAGAGATTATCAAAGGCAAAAAACAAAGGCAAAAACCTAAAACGCTCAGAAAACGCTCACAAAAACTTAAACGCTCAGCCAAAAAGCTAAAACGCTCAAAAAACGGTATTCGTGAAAAAAGTAAAAAATTGATCGATTAACGATCCAAAACTGTTTATTTAGGTTAACCAATGATTAATTGGATATGTATTGACGATTCCAAGATGTTGGGATGTGATTTCATGGATCGATTCGTGAAAAACGGGATTCGTGTACGTTAATGTACTTTAAGGATTAGTGTATTGGATCTTTTCACTATATATATATATATATATATATATATATACATTAGTTAAATAAAAAAATATTAATTAAATAATATTACTCGAATAACGCGATATTTCTTTGTAAAATTTCCCGAATATAGAAACGGGTCAGGTTATGATTAATGAATTTTAATTTAGAAAATCCGAGTTGTTAGAGTCTCCCCTACTTTAGGGAATTCCGTCCCGAAATTAAAGGATACTATAACAAAACCAGTAAATTTCGAGGAAAGGGAAATTTAAAAATTTATCCCGACATAGAACTTTGAATAACTTAAACAATGCTTCAAATGAAAATCCAAATCCGATAAGGACACTTATATACAGGATGTACCAGCGGCGTATCCATCATGTCCTTATCATCTTTACATTTGTACCGTTATCCCAACTACTTTCGATTCTATATTATGACAAACGATTGCACATTTCATGATTTCCATGCTAGGACTTCGATAATTATGTTCCGAACCATAATTATTATCATCGTCGGATGGTCCACATGATTCGTCCCATCGGGTGGATATAGAAAACGTTTGAAAATAGAATTTAAAGAATAGAAATCCCTTGGAGAAAAGAGGTGTAAGTGAGACGTCTTTTAAATGGAAAAAAGTTTATAGTTTGGTTATTTAAAATGGGGAATTTTATAAAACAACCTTCGATAATTTTAAACTTTACTCGAGGGGCATCATAATAGAAAATCTCATTAGTACTTCAATAATTCATAAAAACGTTAATTCAAAATTTATTAAATAGTCAATACAAAGCAGAAAAGTCACATTAAATAAGGTAGAATACGACGAGCGGCAAGGTCTTCTAGTAGCTTAAATATTCAGTTGCGCGTGACTTGGAACCTTGAAACTTGAGAATCTTGAGTGATTTGATCCATAAGAGCTTGAGTGGTCGAGGTAGATCGATTCGACATTGCTTGAATAACATGAGCTTGAACGGTTTGCAAGAGGGTTGTTTGATTAGAGTAGGTTTGGTAAACTTGAGCTTGCGGGTGCGGAACTTAGTAAGTTTGGGTTTGGTAAGGTTGTCCTTTATTGATGGGAGGAGTTTAAAGGACGTGGGATTGATAGGTTTGGACTTGTTAGGTAATGTAGTAGGGTGTCACTATAGTTTAAACTTGATTAGTTTGGATAATCCGAGGGCACATATCGCGGAGAGGATTAGAGTCTCCTGAATGGTGGCAAACACGGGTAGTAGGGGCATCAGGTTGAGCACAAGGAGTAGGTTGTTGTGGACGACTTGTACATTAGGCGGTGTAGGGAAAGTATATGTAAGGATGATCAGAGCGATTACATTGGGTGCAAAAACGACATGAGGATTGAGTCGAATGATGAAAGTTACTAGTGGGCCATAACGAGTGAATACCAATGGAGAGTTTCTTGCTCGGGATACTTTGATTTTGTCGAGGTTGATGATTGATTTGATTAACAGCGTAGTTTTTAGGATTAGACTTGTGCATGTTGTTGTCGTTGTTGTTGTCGCGAGGATGAGTAGGGGTAAATGAATTAAAAATTCAATCAGAGAAATTAATGAACAAGTTTGAATTGGTTGTATAAATGTTTTGAATTTGAGTTTATATTTAAGAGGTTGCGGTAGTTAACTCCTTGGCTATACACGCGGTGGTCATGAGAACTAGACTATTGATGTCGAGGAAGATGGTGGTTTTTTAGGTGAGACATTCTATGAGGACCAAAAATAAAGATTATAAGATGAAGGATAAATTGAGGAAACTAATTAAATATTAAAAGTTTAATTGTCTTATATAACTTTTAATAACCTTGCTTTTAAGAAAAATTGGGGATTTGTGTCACATCATGAGGAATAAAAGTAAAAGATTATAAATAGGGGGTACATAGCGTAAATACTTATGAGTCGATGTAATTAAAATGATCAATGTGTGATAATTAGATAAGGAGATAAGATCAGTTTAAAAGTTAAATTTTTATTTAATTAAGTTAACTTTACAACAAACTAACAAAACATAAATTGTGTGTTGGCCTCCCATGAGCTTTCCATTGCAGTTTGAATGGCCCAACGAAACTAACGAATAAAAGTAACTGAGTTGGACAGCCCATGAGCGTTACATGACATTTAAACGGTCCCAACTAATTAAAGAATTAACAATACAATTGAGTTTGTCGGCCCATGAGCGTTACATGGCGTTTTAACCGACCAAACTAAATAACGAATAAACGAAAGAAAAATACGAGTAGTTGGAGCATCCAGTGAACCACCATGTATGATGAACTCCAACAAAAATAACATTCAAAACAAGATGAGGAATGGATAGTAGGATTTCTCATGGATACCATGGATTTTTCACCCAACTAACAGATTAAATAACAAAACACAATAATCAGAATTTACCGAATTTAGCCACGAACCACCGTGAATTCGGTTTAAAATCAACCTAAGGTGTCGGTCGTATGACAGTTGTGTTCCTCTTTGGCCGAGAGGAACTTTTCATGCTACCTAGCCTTAAGATGAAGGAGTAAAAACAAAAGTATGGAATTTTTAAGGAAATTCCCAAAAATAAAAGGCAATCAACTTTGATTAAAATATTTAGGAAAAAATTTCTTTGAAGGTCGAGGCATAGCCTCAGAGTTGTGTGTGTGTGCATAACAATACAATAATAATAATTAATTATCTAAGAAAGCTGTAAACAATTAATTTGAACACATAAGGCAAACAGATAAGCACGTATGAGGCTCCTAAGCATGTTACTAAGGCACCACTAATGACCTATCTTAAACCTTCAGCGGTGATACCAATCTGTCACACCCCCAACATAAGGCGGAAATGTCGGGGCGTGAGCTAATTGCTCACAGCTCTCAAGGTACTATCATGCAATATTTAAAAGTGACAATATCTGTAACATCCCAAAATTTCTAAAAATAATATTAATATTAATTATATTATTTAATATTAGTGGAAAATGATTAAATAAAGTAGAAGATATTATGAGTCGGGCTAGTGTTGGGTTAAATGGATATGGTTATAGACTTGGGTTATGAAGGAGAGAAGGAAAGACCATGAGCTTGAGCCCATGATCCATAATTATATAAACCTTAATTACCCATTTAATCATTCATTTACACATATTCCATACACCACCAAAACACACACTTAAGCTCTCTCTCTCTCTAAGTTCTCTCATTTCTCTAGCCTGTTAGTGCACGGTTTTGCGTCTAGAGTCTTTGTAATTATCATTAATGTTTATTTGATATTTTAATGTAATATTTAATGTTTATTTAGACTAATTCGTTATGTTTGAGTCTAGTTCGCTAGGAATGTTAGCGAACTAAGACTAGTTCGTTAAGTTTAAGTCTAGTTCGCTAGGAATGTTAGCGAACTAGGACATTATAATGTATTCCCTCCTGATTCGTTAGGATTCATTAGGGGATGTTAACGAATCAGGGGGTGGTTCATTAAATTAATTTATTTAACGAAGGGGATGCTGATTCGCTAGGGGATGTTAGCGAACCAGATCGTCTTCTATAAATAGTGAACCACTGTTCACTTGTAAGATGTTGAAGTTTTGAGAGAAATTAATATTATTCAGAAAAGTTTAAAGTTTATACTCTCTCTCAAGCTTCACGTTAAACTTATTTAATATATATACATACGTATAACACCGAATCAAGGTAGATTATGAGATAGATCTATAATATTATAACTGAGAGATCTGAGATCTGTGTTAATCGTTATTGATTGTTGGTTATTGTTCAAGTACGGGATCAAAAAAGTGGTATCAGAGCTTTCGGTGCTCTTTACGCTTGATTTGGTGTACTAATTGTTATTATTATTGAGTTTTCTGTTTGTATTCGAGTTTGATTTAATTCGTTGTTGATTTGATTGAATTCTGGATGAATTAGATTGAATTTGTGATGGTTAAGGTTTTGATAAGATTCAATTGAGTAGAATTGGATTGTAGATTGGGTTTGTGATGTTTATTGTGTTTTCGGTTTAAGTCCGTAAACAGGGGATTGGTTTTGGTCGAAATTGGTTAGTGTATTGTGATAATCGGTTACGAGATGTGTTGAGCTGAATTCGCTTTGCGATTACGAGCATTTTGGTATATTACTTGTTAAGTTTGGTTAAGAAATGAGTGAGTATTACTAATCTGGAATCGATAAGTTTCTGGGTTTGATCTGGGTTTGATCTTCATAAATCTGGAAAAACACGTTAAAGGTTTGAAGATATGAAGATGAATGCGATTCGTTATAAAATTCAAGGCGATTCGTTATGTTTTTAACTTGATTCGCTATCAGTTCGCTAACTGATTCGTGTGAGTTAATCAATTCGTGTCATCTAGTTCGTTAACTAGATAACCGATTCGTTTGACACGTGTTTGTCTTGGAATTGTGCTCTAACAACTTTTTGCCACGTGGCAGAAAGGAATCAAGTTTGTTACAAACGGTTGTAACAACCTGATTCGTTATAGTATAATTCGCTATATTGTTGATTCGTTATCAACTGTAGCTGATTCGTTAGCTTATTCATTAAGTTTATTTTGGCGATTCGTTACTGATTATTATTTGATTCGTTGAACTGATTCGTTATAATTCGTTTGATCAATTCGTTAAGTTGACTTGGTCAATTCGTTTGATCAATTCGTTATAAGTTGACTTGGTCAATTCGTGTGATCAATTCGTTAAGTTGACTTGGTCAATTCGTTTGGTCAATTCGTTAAGTTGACTTGTGATTCGTTAAACCTTCATCACATTCGTTATCTGTTTCGCCATTTGGGTGATTCGTTAACTTTATTTGTGATTCGTTAAGTTGACTCGTTAAGTTGACTTTTGATTCGTTAAGATACTCCATTTTTGATCAGTCTTAACTTCGTTAAGGATTGATTCTCTACAACTGTTCACAGTTCGCTACAACTGTTCACAGTTCGTTACAACTGTTCACAGTTTGCTACAACTGTTCACAGTTCGCTACTGCTGTTCACTGATTCGTTAAGATATTTTATTATTTGATTAATTTTCAAAGATGGCTGGTATGTATGCATTGGCGTCTCAAAATATGTTGATGCAACAGATGTTGCAACTTGATACTGACATAGGTTCACACTCTAAATGTCCAAGATTGATGAAGTTCAGTGACTTTGCCAAATGGGAACCTCGGTTTCGTGCACATTTGGGTTCGGTTCATCCTGACTGCTCATATTGTCTTGATGAGGTATATGTTGCACCAATGATTGGTGATGATACTATTGGGTATACTCCTAAAGCTGTCTCTCAATACTCACAAGAAGAGAAGAAAGATTTAGAAATCGAGATAAAGGCATATTCTACTTTGACTATGGCTTTACCAGAGAATATTTTTCATCAAGTTGGAAGTATCAAGAGATGTTCATCTTTGTATCAACATCTGCGTATGAGAAGCATGGGAAACACAGCTGAGAGTAAGAAAGTGATGCTCAAGTTTCAATTTCGAAACTTTAATTTATTGAAAGGAGAAACAGTTGAAGAGATGACTACAACATTTAGTCACTTAATTGCTGAAATGGATAAAATGAAAATGGAAATTTCTGAAAGAGATAAAGTTGACACTATCAAGAGTGTACTTCCTAGTTCCTACTCAACCTTTCTCATGGTTTTGAAAGAAAATGATTATTTTCTGAATGAAGACTTGACAGCACTTAAATTTCTACAAAAGATCGAAGCTAGAGAATATGATCTTAAGTGTCAAAAATCTTCCAAAGAAAATCAAGATCCGGCTTTCTATGGTAGAAGTATGCCTCTCAGTTCAACAATCTCACCAATCACTGCTTTTCTTACTCATGCCGCAAGTGAAAAAGAATCTGCTATATTTAATGATCCAAAAGTTTGTTTCTACTCTGCTGGTAATTCAGGTAGTTCTGGAAGTTCTACTAGTACCAATCCATTTGCTACACCACCTAGTGTGAATATGAAGGAAGCTGAGCAAAACTTTGCTCTTCTGACGGCATTTATGTCTTCATATGAAAACTTGGTGAGTAGTAATATTACCACAAGTGAGTTAACTGATGAGGATTATGATCAGATAGATCCGGATGATCTAGATATCATGGATTTGAAATGAAATATGGCCATGATTGTTCGTAAAGTTAAAAGATTCATGCAGAGAACTGGAAAAGATCTTCCAGCGTTAAACAAGAAGTTGAGTTTTGACAAATTAAAGGTGAAGTGTTATAATTGTCAAGAATTCGGGCATTTCGCGAAGGAATGTGACAAACCAAGAAAAGAATACACTGGACCTCGTGGTCAAAGTCAAAATGTTTCTTCACCACGGGGAAGTGATGCTGAAAAGAAACCATCTTCTTCAACAACACAAGCAATGTTAGCAGACGGAACTGATTGGTCACAACGGTTACTATGCAATGATGTTCAAACAAATTTGGCTATGTTTGGGTTACATGAAGATTGTCAAGATGCTACTGGTAGTGTGATATCTTCATATAACGATTCTGGATATGATTCTGACGATTCTTGCGACAAGCCTTCTGAATCAATGTTTGCTTGCATGGCTAAGATCAATGAGGGTCCATCCAAGACCATTTTTGGTGAACACTGGATCATGGATAGTGGATGTTCTCGTCATATCACCGGAAATCTCGACCTATTAACCAACGTAAGAAATATTCAAGGGGGTTATGTAGCGTTTGCTGGGAATTCTGGGGGCATGATCACACAAGAGGGTGACGTTTCAAATGGTCATATTACATTTGAAAAAGTAAATTATTGTGACAAGGTTGATCATAACTTATTGAGTGTATCGCAGATTTGTGATAAAAAGTACACTACAATATTTACTGACAAAGAGTGTCTTATCTTGAAACTGGGTTTTATTATTCCCGAGGCCATGGTTGTCATGCGATCACCACGATCAAATGATATTTATGTCTTAAACATGATTTCTAAGATATCAACATCGATCAAAACATGTTTTGTCTCGAAAGCAACTGAGAAAGACTCGATTCTATGGCATCGAAGAATGGGTCACATTCATGTTAGAAAGATGAATTATTTAATGGCAAATAATTTAGTTGAGGGTGTTTCGTTAAAGAACTTTAAGTTATCTGATCACTGTGTTGCATGCAAGAAGGGCAAGCAGATGAAGAAGACACATCCTTCTAAGTTATTGAATTCCATTAATACTCCTCTTGAACGACTTCATATGGATTTATTTGGTCCAGTGAATCGTGCGAGTATTTCTGGAGACTGGTATTGTCTGGTAGTGACAGATGATTATTCAAGATATTCATGGGTGTTATTTATGAGTTCAAAAGATCAAACACCTGTTTTGGTACAAAACCTTATTACTAAGATAGAATCACTGTACAAACAAAAGGTGAGGAGAATCCGAAGTGATAATGGTAATGAATTCAAAAACACTATTTTGGATTTCTTTTGTATTCAAAAGGGAATTCACCGAGAGTATAGTGCACCTTATGTACCACAACAAAACGGTGTTGCTGAAAGGAAAAATAGAACTCTGATTGAAGCTGCACGTACAATGCTTGCTAATTCAAAGCTTCCTATTCAATTTTGGAATGAAGCAGTGAACACAGCTTGTTATACACTTAATCGGGTTCTAACAGTAAAGCGACTCAAGAAGACAAGCTATGAAATATTAAATAACAGAAAACCTAATTTAAAGTACCTGGAACCATTTGGGTGTCCGTGTAAATTTGATGAAAAGGCTATCGAAGGATATTTCTTGGGATATGCGTCTCCAAAGAAAAGAGTATTTAATTTTACATCTGGCTGTGTTGAAGAATGGTACCATGTGGACTGTCAAAAGTACACAACTCCTTCTCAAGGGAAAGGTCCAGACTGGATGTTTGATTCTGATAGTTTATTTAATTCTTTTACTCCTTCAGCTGAACACGTCGATGAAGATCTGGTTAGAGCATACTTTGAAGAACATTTGAACATTCCAAGCTCTTCAATTTCAAATGCAGTTGAAGTTCAACCAGATGCTACAACTGAAGAATCTCAAGTTGTTCCTCCAGTTGTTATTGATAGTGCTTCTACTTCTTCCGATGATGATCAAGTTGAGATTCAAGTTATTGATCTTGATAGTGATAATGTTTCATCTCCCGAATTGGGTGAACATTACACTAATTTATTTGATAATGTTGTTGTTCCTGAAAATCCTACTCTTCGGATTCATGGATATCATCCACAGGACAATATCATTGGAGAACTTGATGTGGGCGTTCGAACACGTCATCAAGTTGCTTCGTCAAGCGACAATAACGTATTGTGTGCTTACAATAATTTACACTCTTCGGGAATTGTGAATATTGCTAAATTCAATTGCTTTCTATCTCAAGTTGAGCCAACGACAGCTCGTAAGGCACTTGATGATCCTTCTTGGGTAGAAGCTATGCAAGAGGAATTACAGCAGTTTGCACGATTGGGTGTTTGGGATTTAATAGACAAGCCTGCTAGAGTCAAGAAAGCTATTCCGACTAAGTGGGTATTTAAATGTAAAAAGGATGATCGAGGGGTGATTGTCAGAAACAAAGCACGTCTAGTGGTGCAAGGTTTTCATCAGCAAGAGGGTATTGATTATACTGAGGTTTATGCTCCAGTTGCAAGATTAGAATCGATTCGAATCTTCCTGGCTTATGCTGCTTACAAGAATATCAAGGTCTATCAAATGGATGTTAAAAGTGCTTTTCTCAATGGTGAATTACATGAGGAAGTGTTCGTCCAACAACCACCTGGTTTTGAAGATCCTGATTATCCAGACCGTGTTTACCGTTTAAACAAGGCCTTGTATGGTCTACATCAAGCCCCGAGAGCTTGGTATGGCACACTCGCCGACCATCTGACTGATAATGGATTCAAACGAGGAACTGTTGACTGCACTTTATTTCATAAAACTGTTGGTGATGATCTTCTTCTAGTCCAGATATATGTTGATGATATTATATTTGGGTCTACAAACGACACTTTATGTAAGGAGTTCGAGAAGTCCATGCACACCAAGTTCGAAATGAGCTCGATGGGAGAGATGAATTTCTTTTTAGGGCTGCAGGTTCATCAATCTGATACGGGAATCTTCATTCATCAGACAAAATATGTGAACGACGTCTTGAGCCGATTCAAGATAACTGCCAGAAAAATCCCTTCAACTCCTCTTCCAGTGGGTCACAATTTATCACCGGATGAATTGGAGGATACCGTTGATCCGACCCTTTATCGTGCTATGATTGGTTCTCTAATGTATTAACTGCTTCAAGAACCAACATAATGTTTGCTGTTTGTGTGTGTGCTAGGTACCAAGCTAGTCCCCGAGTGACTCACCTGGCAGCGGTCAAGCGTATTTTGCAATATCTACGGGGAAATCCTGATATCGGGTTATGGTACCCCAAAGATAATACTTTCGATTTTACCGCCTACTCAGACTCAGATTATGGAGGATGCAAGATCAACTTCAAATCAACGACTGCAGGATGTCAATTCTTAGGAAACCGGCTTGTTTCCTGGCAGTGTAAGAAGCAGACAACGGTCTCTACTTCAACCGCCGAAGCTGAATATGTTGCAGCCTCGAGTTGCTGTTCCCAGGTTTTGTGGATACAACAACATCTTCGCGACTACGGTTTGACGTTTCTTACTACTCCCATCTTGATTGATAATTCTGCTGCTATAAGTATCACCAAGAATCCCGTACAACATTCTAAAAACATATCGAGATTCGATATCATTTTATACGGGATTGTTATGAAAAGAAATTAATTGATCTTGAGAAAGTACATACAGATTTTCAAAAAGCCGATCTATTTACCAAAGCGTTTGATAAAACACGTTTTACTTTTTTGCTTGGTTTAAATGGATTGAAGACCCTTGTTGAGATCCTAAAATTAGGATAATCATCTTTTAATTGCTTTACAAACTTAGTCTTATTTTTTATGTTTTAGGTTTTAGGGGGTGAAAATTCTAGAAAATACAAAAAGAATGTGTTTTTAGCTTGTATAGATAAAATCCAAAAACATTAAAAAAAATTTCAAAATTCAAAAAATATTGTGTTTTTTATTCTTTAATGTTTTTCCTTTAAAATCTAGAAAAATCAAAAACATTTTAAAATTTTGAAAAACTAAAAAGAATGTGATTTATGTTTTTGTACAGAAATATCTGAAAATCCAAAAAAGATTGTGAAGTTTATTTTGTTTATAAGAAATTTGAAAAAGACAAAAATATTGTGTTTTAAAGTTTGTACAGAGAAAAACCAAAAAGATTTTTAGACTATTTTCTCGCTGAAAATTATGTCGGTTATTTAAGTTTATGAAACATGCTTGCATGTCTTGGTCCTATGATTCACTTGTGGATTGAAGGTTAGCCATTTATTTATTAACTTAAGTTAACTGGGGCGATTAAATTTATCTTTTATTTATGTTTTATGCTCCTCAAAATTTTGAGTTTTTGAAGCAAAAAGAGAAAATGATAGTACATTGATTTTCTTGACCCCAAGTTCAGCAAAAAGTAAGCTTAAAAGACTGTGTGCTTAATTGCATTGGTGCATTGGTAGGTCTTAAAACAATCCAGTAGAGTAAAGTATGTGATATAAACATAAAGAAACGCCAAATTGAAAGGGGTATTAGTCTCTAGCAAAAGTCTTGGTGAGGATGGCAGAAATGTAATAACCAGTCATACTCAAGCCTTATATTTGTTGATCACCCAAAAATCAAATAAAGCAAATAACAAGCGTTAAGATTCTGGACACTGTGAGTCTTTATGCGGCTTAACCATCTGGGTATTCATATGCATGAATATTTCACTAGCTTTCTAGAGCAAACCCAAAGTCATTAAACTTGATCACCGCTGTACTTCGTACAATTTAAATTATTGACTTGATCAAAATCCGTTGTTAGTCATACAATTGTTCCTCCCTTGCGTGCGTCTTAATACCATTAAGAAACGGACCCCAGGGGATACAATGTATGTAAGCCTACAGATGGACTCGTGCATACTCACTCACGGTAAAGGAAACTTGATGCATTGCTCAAAATTTCTACAATTGGTATCAAAATTTTGATCAACAATATAATGGTTTAAGTCAAGTTGGGGTGATTTGGCAAAAATCAAATTAAGCTTGAACCGAGATTAGAGGCTGATAATTTCTGATATTCTGTGCTCTAATTGAACTATTTAATCATATCACAAAAATACTTGAATGTGTGTTATTAGATTTATGTGGACAACAATACCAATGACCGACTTATCGCCAGTCATAATATCGCTGAAATATAAAACTGTGATGAAAGGGCAATTTGGTCAATATGATTCTCTGCTCAAACTCAACAAAATTACAAAAAATATGTACTGTTTTTGATAAAATCATTGAAAAATACAAAAAGATTGTCTATTTTTTTAATAGTTCGGATATTTTTTTTTCTGTAAATACATTCTTTAATTCTTTAAATTTTTACAAAATTCCAAAAATATTTTCGTCTTCTTTATAGAATATATTTAAATAAAATTTTTAAGTTAAGTTTCGGTAATCTGAAACAATTTTAACGTATTAGGTTGTCGGGATATAAGGGTTTCTCGATAATTTAACTTATTGATTTAATTTAATTCTTTATTTATTTCATTAATTTATTCATTCATTTAATTATTTACTTTAAAATTAAATAAAAGGGTTTAATTCGCTAAAATCCAATTCGTTATGTATGGTTAACGAACTAGATGATTCTTTAGCGAACTAGCTTCTGGTTCGCTAACCTAATTCGCTTCCGCACTCTGTAACGAATCATCCCCGCGTTATACATATTTAACGAATCATGACACGAATCATGTCTTGATTCGCTATCTTTAACGAATCACATTGTGATTCGCTAACATAAGGTAACGAATTGAGTTAGCGAATGGGCTAATTCGCTAACTTTAAGTTAAACGAATCGTCTGATTCGTGCAAGTTGTGCCTAGGGGTTCGTGCACTGCTATATAAGACAAGATAACGAATAGGATTCCACTGTTCGTCTTCTTTCTTCATCTTTAAGAAACTATTCAAATTCTCTCTGATATTTTCGATCTTTAAGTTTGAACATTTCAAAGATCAATTTGAGTTTCTAATGTATAAATATTTTTGGCGATATCATTTTCGTCAAAAATGACAATGAATTAGCTGTTGAATTATGTAGTTTTAGGGGTTTAAGGGTTTTGAACCTTTGAAACTCGTTTGTGTATAATTTATGTTCTTAATTGTCTGATTTTGATATCATTTTGATCGGAATCACTTCCCGATACCCTTGGTGGACTCTAATCAATATTTGATTATTGTTTGCTGGGTTAATTATTGTTATGTGTTCTTGATATTCACTGTTGGTTCGTTTGATTATTAACACATTTGGATAATGAGTCTCAATCTCATTCACCTACATTAACGAGTGTGTTTCCGAGCTTAACAAGCTGATTATCTTGATGGTTCAACGATGGTTATGGCCGAATTGAATCTGGGTTTAAGTTGTTGACTATTATTGTTCTTGATAATTTTGACCTTGACTTTGTGAAGTCAAAGAATAAGTCTTAATTTTGACCATTCGTTAGTCTTAGCGAATTGGAACTGTTTCGTGTCCAATTCGTTAAGATTTTACACGAACTGGCTTAGCGAATAAGACGTCACACGAATCAGAGTTTGATTCGTTTAAAATATGACGAACTAGAGTTTTGTTCGTTAAAATTAATTAGTGATTCGCTAAGTCCAGTTCGTTAAGATATTTACTTGATAGCGAATCGCCTGATTCGTTATCTTTGTATAACGAATCAGTGTGATTCTTAACGAATGACATTAAAAATATATATATATATATTAGTTAACTAAATTTAATATTCATTTGATTTAATTAAAGGATTTAAATTGTCTAATACGCGTAACTAGATTAATTACACATATCTTTTGATTATATATGGTGATATCTATTCTCATATTGGTTTTATTTATACAGTAAATCATGGCTGAACAAGAACAACCACAGGAACAACCTCGTCAAGAACAACCACAACAACCAGATCAACAAGCTGAAATGATTCTATTACCGTTCGATAAGAAGCACAACATCTGTGCTTATGTCTATCATGATGTGGCTGATTTAAGAACGTTTGGAGCTATGTTGAACTTCTTACGCCGTTCAAAGATACACTTTGCAATCACAGCTAAACCTAAGGTGTATCTTAGTATAATCAGACAATTTTGTAACACGGCGGTATATGTTGAAGAAAATAATTGGGTTCAAGCTACAATTAATCAAATCCCTATTACGATTGATGTTGAGGTCATTCGTCGGGTACTTCAATTTGACGATAGTGATGATTACCCGAGTGAATTTGACAGGACGCTGGTTAGGGGTCTATTCACAAGATTAAATTATGGGGGTGATATTCGTCGGTCCATGTTGAACAAGAATGGTTTGTGTCCACCTTACAAGTATTTGCTGCATGTCTTGCTTCACTGTATGAGTGGACGTCGCGGTGGTTTTGATGAATGCAGATTAAGTCTGCAATCAGATTTTGTTGCACTAATCCTGAACAAACCCTTCAACTATTCAGAACTCATCTTTGATCATCTGAAAGAGCAAGTTCAGCAAACTCTACCGTCAAAGAAGTTCTTGATGTATCCACGCTTTCTACAATTAATTATTCAAGATCTGATACCGGATTTGGTGATTGATCGATCGTTGGTGAACGATGTTCTTGATATGGAACATATGAAAGCTGAAACGGTGCATCAGATGTTGATTTATCGAAAGGATAAGCCACAGGACAAACGGATGATTGGTCATATAATCATTCCGGATTATGTATGTCCTCCTAATGAGCGCTGGATCCATGATGATTCGGATTCCGAGCGTGAAGGGGGAGAAGGTGGGAACAATGATGGTGGAGATGATGATGGTAACAATGATGATGGTGATGATGGAGCTGGTGAGCGAGCTCTGAAAGAACAACAAGATGCAGTCGATGCTGCTCTAGCTGCCACCATGAAAGCTCAGCAAGAACGAAAACGAAAGGGCAAAGCGGTAGCTACTGATGAACCATCGAAGAAGCCCCGTGTGTCTGCTGGGGCTGGGGTAATTATTGGAACACCACTACCACGTCAATCAACTACTCAAAGCTCGGCGGTGCCGCTAACTACTAGCACTCTGATGCTCACCTTGACAACGACGATGGTGTCACATGAGAGGCTCGGCTTGATTCCTCAAATGGCGTTGACCGAGATACCGAGGCCTCCTGCTGTGTTGTCTACCGTATCTTCCACCACTTCAATGGGACCTCCTCCTCTGCCAACAACTACTTTTCCTCCGCCTCTGCCTAGTGTTGTCTCTTTCATGAGAATCACTCGGCCTCAGGGACCTATTCAACCAGTTCATCCATCTGTATACAATTTGTCACCTGGACGTCAAACGGAAATGTTGCTTAATCTGCTACATTTATATGAAAATCAAATGGCAGCTAACCGACTCAATCAAGAACGACTCATGGAGAATCAACGAAAAATGATGAGTTATATTTCGTTCTGTCAGAAAGAGACCAAGTCGTTGCGTGCGATTGTTGAGTCTCAGGGGGTGAAATTAAAAGAACAAGATGAGTTAATCTTACAATTAACTTGTAAAGATGATGCTGTAAGGCCCCGAACCCGGTAGCCCTACTTAGCGTCGGATTTACTCATAAACACAGTCCTTCAAATCAGAGTTTATTAAAACTTTTCGCGGAATATAAAACATCAATCATTTGTTACAAAACATTAAATCTTTTCTTTGATACCATAACACAAAACTTTATATTTAACACATCTTTACTTCTTTCTTCAAATGCCAGCCGTTCAATCCATGCCATGCGTCATCCTCTTGCTAGCTCTGTAATCGGCTCACCTGCGTGCATACTAAAAGTCAGCTACGCTGAGTGAGTTCTAGTTAATCAGGCAACATATAATCTATTCCCATATATTACTTTCCGTATCCGAAGACACGTATTACTACCTTAACCTTGTATAAATATCCATAGGAGGATCGTCACGTAATATCTATTAAAAGAACCATTACCATTACCCTACCATATATATATACTTTCCATAGGAGGAACACTATACTATCCATAGAAGGAGCACTCTACTATCCATAAAAGGAACACTATACCTTCCATAAAAGGAACACTATACCTTCCATAAAAGGAACACTATACTTTATTATTTAATATCCATGTAAGGAGCTAGTCACTTCCCTTGACTATACGTGCAATATCCGAAGATCGTTCACGTACCATCAAGCAATCATTCATATATTTCACATTATCCATATAAGGCATACACATAAAATTATATCCTTTCGTTCATACTTTCTTACTTTCTTTAGTATTATCTTACTTTCATATCTTACGTTATAAAGAGCATTACGCCCTACGTTCCTCGAGTATTACTAGGGCTCGGTACCCTCTTCGTAACCATACAACCATACGTTATCATTTCTTTCTTCTATTATCTCTATCATGTTCATACACATAAACATACATAATATACTTACCTTATTCTTAGCGCTGCAACCTAACAGTACGTGCAATATCCGAAGATCGTTCACGTACCATCAAGCAATCATTCATATATTTCACATTATCCATATAAGGCATACACTTATCTCTTAGGATAAGTGTATTGACAAACATATTGAGTATGCACACAGCCCCGAAAACGTAACACATAAATGGGGCTAGAAACTCACCTGAATTCTGCTTCTTTTTCTGATAGCTGTAAATCCCTTCTCTAACTGAGCTCGGCTGACTGAACAAGTTACACGTATCAATACTCGTCTGATCTAATCTGGTGGCCTAGTATTAGCTTACTTTAACTTATCGCTTTATAATTTATTTTCAAATCAAACTTGGCTTTAGGCGAAGTTTACCCTCGGGCGAACTTAGCTCTAGGCGAAGTTAACCTTAGGCGAACTTAGCTGTAGGCGAAGTTACGAGCTAGGCGAACTTAGCTTTACAGCGAAGTTGCCATCAGGCGAACTTGGCTTCAGGCGAAGTTATCATCATGCGAACTTGGCCTCAGGCGAAGTTACCAGTTAGGCGAACTTAACTTTACAGCGAAGTTGCCATCAGGCGAACTTAGCTTGCAGGCGAAGTTCATCAGGCGAACTTAGCTTGCAGGCGAAGTTCATCGCTTGAAGGCGAAGTTGCCCAGATGAAGGCGAAGTTGCCCAGATGAAGGCGAAGTTGCCCAGATGTCCGCTGTTTCGGTTTCTGATCAACATTTCGGGCGATTTTAACACCCTTGTTAAGGTTCAATACCACCCACTACACTTCCCGACCATTTTCGGTCGTTTATACACTAAAAGCTCGGATCTTTAAACTTCCAAGATCAAGAATCATACCTTTTGAGCTTGTTTGGATCTCGTTTATCTTGGTATCACCACTAATCTTTCTCTCTTACCCGGACCTCGCTCGATCCTTCCTTCTTTCTCGGCCCGGCCGGCGGCGGTTTTGGGTGTGCTTGGTGTGTGTGTATGTGTGTGTTTAGGAAAATGATGGAAATGAAGGTATTTTGGGGTTTTGGGGGTATTTATATCCCTGAAATCCCATTCTCATTTAACCCATCTCAATTAATCCAAGTCCATAACCCACGTCCATTACCCGACACTAGCCCGACCCATACCAACCTCTATTCTTTTATTTATTTCCTGATAACCCGAGTAACTTTCCGTCTATTATTAAATAATATAATTAATATTATTTTGGGATTTTCGGGATGTTACAAGTCTTCCCTCCTTAAAGAGGTTTCGTCCCCGAAACCTAACTTATTCCCTATAAAAGGAAAACTTCTTATATTTACACGCTTTATTGAATCACCTTCGTTTCTGAGTTACCCTTCTTACCTCTGACTTTGCAGTCATCGAATGGTGGTCATGTGTATTAGCTATTTAAGGTAGCTTGTCCATGAGGCCCTCAACGTACCAAGTCTCGTTTCGATCTTTAAGAGGCTTTGTCTTATATAATATTAATGCTAAAGCCTAAGTCGACACTCTATCACAACACGTCAATTTATCATGACTAACATGCATTCAGACAATTCGTACCGTAATTAATAAACACTAGTCTAAATTTCAACATAAAACAACACGCATCGAGTCATCAATAAGTTACACATAGATTTAATACTTATGGCTAGCACCTAGCCTTCTTGAATGTCTTCTCTAAGCATACGGAGGAATCTGTTAAACCTCAAGCACTCTTCTCTCCTTCATGTCCTCCCTTTGGCTTCTTGCAATCCCTTGCTAGGTGCCCACGTCCTCCACAGTTGTGACACCTATGGTAATCATTACATTCCCAAGAGGAATGTCCTACTCTTCCACACCTGTAGCAAACACCTAATCCCTTTCTGCACTCTCCGGGGTGTCTCTTCCCACATTTTTCACAAGCAGTGAACCCCTCTTGCCTTGCCTTCTTTTTGCATGGATCCTCTTCATTGGCTTCCTCTGGTTCTGGGGTTGGGTTCTTTTTCTTCGGTTCCATCTTCTCCCCTTCACAGTTGGCAAGGTCCTCATAAATCATCTCGGCCAATTCCACGGCCGAGTCAAATGTTGCGGGCTTACTGGACTTAACCAAAGTGCGAACATTCCGTGGAAGTCCCCTTACGTAACACTTGATCCTTTTAGCTTCGGTGTTCACCATTTCAGGTACCAACCTAGACATGCGGTTGAATTCAGTAGTATACTCCCGTTGTGTCATCTCTCCTGCTTTCAAATTCAGAAACTTCATCTCCACTCTTTCAACTTCTGTATCAGCGCAGAACCTCTTCATCACCATGTCCTTTAGGTCATTCCAACTCATCGCCTTGATCTCTTCACGGGTCTTCCTCTGCTCCACACTCTCCCACCAATACATAGCCTCATCTTCAAAAGATTGAGTGGCATAACCGACAGCTTGGTCAGGACGGCACTCGCTAATGCGGATAACCTTATCCATGGCGGTTATCCACTGAAGAGTAGCGATTGCATCTCCTAAACCAGTCAGCTTAGGCTGGTCACAACCTTTGAAGGACTTATAGTTGCAACCGCCTCGGCCCCTCTTCCTATCATCATCTTTCACAGACTTTACCTCACTCGAGTCACCCCTTTCCCTCTCGTCATCCTTTCTATTATTACCACCTGCCCCTTCAACAGTTCGTTCACGGCTTCCAGCAGATCCTTCGGGATTCAGGTTCTTCACAGCAGCAACTACAGCTTGAACAATGGCTGCTTGAACTGCAGGGCTAAGTTGAACTTCTTCGTTGTTGTTCTGGTCTCCTCTTGCGGCGCTCCCTTCATCTTCGGTGTGGGAAGCTTCTTCTGCCGAGGGTTGCCGGACAAGACGAGGCCTGCCACGACGTCCAGTGCGACCCCCAGTGCCCACAACTTCTCCAGCTCCAGCCATCAGTATTCTTAAAGGGACAACACAAACATCATCACTCAAGGAACTATTTAGTACAAGGATAGCAAGGCTAACAGGTAATAACAGTGGCCAGCTGTGACTAGCTGATCACGTTGCTTTCCGTGTCCTATTCGCTTCCCTTTATGAGTCTATTTGTGCTGGTTCTACTTAAGCAGTTAGTCAAATCAAACAATCAATTACCTCTATCCTTATCGTTCACGTATCTTTTCTTTCTCATTAACATATATCATTTAATCATACACCTTACCTTTACTGATTTTTGCTTGAGCGACACATGGCATTCTTGAACTGGCATCTTCTTTCTTTTCTTACTTAAATCCCATTCTCTGTTCGAGTCTAAGCATGTAGGATGCTTAAATCTCTCGAACTTATGCTCTGATACCAACTTGTAAGGCCCCGAACCCGGTAGCCCTACTTAGCGTCGGATTTACTCATAAACACAGTCCTTCAAATCAGAGTTTATTAAAACTTTTCGCGGAATATAAAACATCAATCATTTGTTACAAAACATTAAATCTTTTCTTTGATACCATAACACAAAACTTTATATTTAACACATCTTTACTTCTTTCTTCAGATGCCAGCCGTTCAATCCATGCCATGCGTCATCCTCTTGCTAGCTCTGTAATCGGCTCACCTGCGTGCATACAAAAAGTCAGCTACGCTGAGTGAGTTCTAGTTAATCAGGCAACATACAATCTATTCCCATATATTACTTCCCGTATCCGAAGACACGTATTACTACCTTAACCTTGTATAAATATCCATAGGAGGATCGTCACGTAATATCTATTAAAAGAACCATAACCATTACCCTACCATATATATATACTTTCCATAGGAGGAACACTATACTATCCATAGAAGGAGCACTCTACTATCCATAAAAGGAACACTATACCTTCCATAAAAGGAACACTATACCTTCCATAAAAGGAACACTATACTATCCATAAAAGGAACACTATACCTTCCATAAAAGGAACACTATACCTTCCATAAAAGGAACACTATACTTTATTATTTAATATCCATGTAAGGAGCTAGTCACTTCCCTTGACTATACGTGCAATATCCGAAGATCGTTCACGTACCATCAAGCAATCATTCATATATTTCACATTATCCATATAAGGCATACACATAAAATTATATCCTTTCGTTCATACTTTCTTACTTTCTTTAGTATTATCTTACTTTCATATCTTACGTTATAAAGAGCATTACGCCCTACGTTCCTCGAGTATTACTAGGGCTCGGTACCCTCTTCGTAACCATACAACCATACGTTATCATTTCTTTCTTCTATTATCTCTATCATGTTCATACACATAAACATACATAATATACTTACCTTATTCTTAGCGCTGCAACCTAACAGTACGTGCAATATCCGAAGATCGTTCACGTACCATCAAGCAATCATTCATATATTTCACATTATCCATATAAGGCATACACTTATCTCTTAGGATAAGTGTATTAACAAACATATTGAGTATGCACACAGCCCCGAAAACGTAACACATAAATGGGGATAGAAACTCACCTGAATTCTGCTTCTTTTTCTGATAGCTGTAAATCCCTTCTCTAACTGAGCTCGGCTGACTGAACAAGTTACACGTATCAATACTCGTCTGATCTAATCTGGTGGCCTAGTATTAGCTTACTTTAACTTATCGCTTTATAATTTATTTTCTAATCAAACTTGGCTTTAGGCGAAGTTAACCCTCGGGCGAACTTAGCTCTAGGCGAAGTTAACCTTAGGCGAACTTAGCTGTAGGCGAAGTTACGAGCTAGGCGAACTTAGCTTTACAGCGAAGTTGCCATCAGGCGAACTTGGCTTCAGGCGAAGTTATCATCAGGCGAACTTGGCCTCAGGCGAAGTTACCAGTTAGGCGAACTTAACTTTACAGCGAAGTTGCCATCAGGCGAACTTAGCTTGCAGGCGAAGTTCATCAGGCGAACTTAGCTTGCAGGCGAAGTTCATCGCTTGAAGGCGAGGTTGCCCAGATGAAGGCGAAGTTGCCCAGATGAAGGCGAAGTTGCCCAGATGTCCGCTGTTTCGGTTTCTGATCAACATTTCGGGCGATTTTAACACCCTTGTTAAGGTTCAATACCACCCACTACACTTCCCGACCATTTTCGGTCGTTTATACACTAAAAGCTCGGATCTTTAAACTTCCAAGATCAAGAATCATACATTTTGAGCTTGTTTGGATCTCGTTTATCTTGGTATCACCACTAATCTTTCTCTCTTACCCGGACCTCGCTCGATCCTTCCTTCTTTCTCGGCCCGGCCGGCGGCGGTTTTGGGTGTGCTTGGTGTGTGTGTATGTGTGTGTTTAGGAAAATGATGGAAATGAAGGTATTTTGGGGTTTTGGGGGTATTTATATCCCTGAAATCCCATTCTCATTTAACCCATCTCAATTAATCCAAGTCCATAACCCACGTCCATTACCCGACACTAGCCCGACCCATACCAACCTCTATTCTTTTATTTATTTCCTGATAACCCGAGTAACTTTCCGTCTATTATTAAATAATATAATTAATATTATTTTGGGATTTTCGGGATGTTACAGATGCCCTCAAGAAACTCAAAAATGACGATGATGACCCTGACGAGTCTGATGCAGGAGGTGAGCCTAAACAATCGCATGGTTCATCCTCTGGTGCTGGTGTTAGTGGCGCTGATGATTCAAACAAGCAGATAATTTCATTTCAAGATCCAACAACTGCCAAGACGATAGAATTGATTGAGGCTAACACGGTGATATTTATTGATGAATTGGGGATGGTTAGAAGTGTGGTGAACAGAGATGAGATACAGATCGGTGAGTTTGTGATTAGATCTTTGACAAGGGAGCAGATTTCGATTCTGCTTGGGCTGAATGACGATCAATTGACTGCATTAGAGACTGAGCTCGATGTTGAAGTGATCAATGAGGAAGAAATGGAGGTTGATCCATTATTTATGGATACGGATTTTATTTATGAGAACGAGGAGATTGAGATGGAGGATGTGACAGCTGAAGAGTACCCGGACTTGTATCAACACGCAAATGTTGATCAAGGTGCTCCGGTATTTCATGAAGACGTAATTAAAAAGACTGAGGATGATTTGGAGAAGATTGTGCAGCGAACGGTTCCTTCACTCAAAGAAGTGACTGCTGAATTGAAAGATGGTTCAAACGCCAGAAAGTGGGTAAGATCATCAGTGCTTTTCGGTATGTAGATAAAGAAAGAAAGGATACCGCTGCTGCTTGGATTGAGGCAAATCAGATGACTACCTTCAAGACTTTTTCTAAGGTACATGGTGATATTGTCTCCTGGCTCTATGATTCAGACCTTAAGGTATGTATTGTTAAATGGGAAAAAGGTGTGCAATATTATGAGAGGATAATGGATGTTTTAACATTACCGCGTTGGGACGTACGCACCCTCGCGAGACGTCCATTTATCAATCGTGGAGGTAACCGAACTGCTGAGTGGTTTCATCAACACTTACTGTTCGAGGTCAATAATGGCTTCAATTTCTTCAAGCCCCAGGTCCCAAGACGTAAACGTACTGATGAGATTGATCCAAGGACCGGCTGGAAGAAACTTGTCTTGAAAGTGAAGTCACCAAAGACAATGAAAAGGGTTCCTGTGAAGACAATGCCTCAAGATATTCATCTGTCTTTCAACCGTTGGTACTATGACAATCATACTGGAGAGGCCGTTATTGTTCGTGGTCGAGGACTACAGACTGAGCTCATCAAGATAATCGATCCGATGTGGTTGGTTAATTTATCAGAGACAGACAATGACGTGCTACACAGGAAGCAGATTTTGTTTGAACGCCAAGAAGATTACGACCTGGCTATGCAATTCCAACGTGTCGTTCGTGTATGCCATGAACATGGGATTCATAGTTGCAGAGATTGGCAGACAAAGCATTTCAAATAAGTTAAAGACAAAGAGCTCAAGACGAGGGGGTGTCTGTTAGTGCACGGTTTTGCGTCTAGAGTCTTTGTAATTATCATTAATGTTTATTTGATATTTTAATGTAATATTTAATGTTTATTTAGACTAATTCGTTATGTTTGAGTCTAGTTCGCTAGGAATGTTAGCGAACTAAGACTAGTTCGTTAAGGTTAAGTCTAGTTCGCTAGGAATGTTAGCAAACTAGGACATTATAATGTATTCCCTCCTGATTCGTTAGGGGATGTTAACGAATCAGGGGGTGGTTCGTTAAGTTAATTTATTTAACGAAGGGGATGTTGGTTCGCTAGTGGATGTTAGCGAACCAGATCGTCTTCTATAAATAGTGAACCACTGTTCACTTGTAAGATGTTGAAGTTTTGAGAGAAATTAATATTATTCCGAAAAGTTTAAAGTTTATACTCTCTCTCTCAAGCTTCACGTTAAACTTATTTAATATATACACATACGTATAACACCGAATCAAGGTAGATTATGAGATAGATCTATAATATTATAACTGACAGATCTGAGATCTGTGTTAATCGTTATTGATTGTTGGTTATTGTTCAAGTACGGGATCAAACATAGCCAAACAAAGATAGAAAACAGATCCCGATCCAAGGTAATGATAGTATGATGTTGTATGAACTCAAACCCGTTAGATTTAGTCGCGAAACGACGAGCCGACACCGTTAAACCGTTAAAGTCACGAGATCCGGGTGGAATTGGGTATATACCAAACCTAAGATGAGCTTAGGGGTCGCCCTAGCTCAGATCTGGATCGATCGTGACGAAAAACGGTGGAAAACGAGTCAGATCTCGTTTTTCCGGTGAAGCCGCGGTTTTCCGGCGACGGCGTCGGTAAGGCGGCGCCGGAAAGTATGTACGAGTTAAGGGAATGTCAGAGAATGTTTCTGACATTCTCTGACCTAACCCTAATTCATTAACGGGGAGTTAACGAATTAGAGGTAATTCGTTAACAGGGAGTTAACGAACTAGGGGTGATTCGTCAAGCGATTCGTTAATGGAAGCTTAACGAACTAGCCTTAGTTCGTGTCCCAGTTCGCTATGGAAGAGATAACGAGTTAGAAGGTCCAATTCGTTACATGGACTGCTTCATTATATGGACTGATTCGTTAAGGGGGCAGTTCGTTATAAGGTCCAATTCGTTACAAGGAACAGTTCGTTGTGACAAACCAATTCGTTAAAGAACCAAGTAACGAACTAGAAGTTTAATGAAATGACAGAACAGTCACTAGATTTATAGAAAGAATGATTTAATTACAAAATATACCTTGGACTTTATTAAATTATGGAAGATACCTTTAAGGATTAACAGGTTAACAATAAAATATTCTCATGAAATCCTAATGAAAAATGTGTTAAGACAGTTAATGAAAATATTTTTTTTTCCAATTAAGCTTACCTGGCAGCTTAACCCCAGCCAGGGGCTTTGCCCCTTGGACCCCGCTAGGGGCTGCCGCCCCTAGAACCCCGCTACCAGGGGCGCTGCCCCCCGACCCCCGTTCGTTGAGGGTTATAATTAAACTAGAAATACGATATGGGTAGCGATAGATAATTGATACGTGAAATTGTTATACAGTTAGTCGCGCACAGCTAAAGAAGGGAATAACTATTAACGATGAACGTAACTGCGTTCAGGTGAGTTTCTAGCCCCACATCCTTGTTATGTTTTCGAGGCTGTGTGCATACTCGATGTGAACTGTGAATACACTTACCTTAAGTGGTAAGTGTATGCTATAATGTTTGATGTGATATATTTATATATGTTATGACTGGATGTATGTTGGTGCGTGAACGATCTTTGGATATTGCACGTGTAGACAGGGAATGTAACGTTAGTCGGTGTGCGAACGATCTTCGGATATTGCGCGTACCGTCATTCGGGAATGATCCCCAAGTGGTTATTAGTGTGTGTAAATGTTGTGATGTAACTTGGTTGTTATGTAAATGATGTAATGATATAAAGTGTGTGGTAGAAAAGTAGAGGTAGGGAGTGATAGAAGTAGTAAGGGTGTTAGTGGCATGACGATAGTACGAGATAGGGTAAGCCTATACGTGCCTTCGTTATTAAGTGGCATAATGTGAGTGCGTGATAGGGTAAGCGTATGTGTGCCTTCGTTATTAAGTGGCATAACGTGAGCACGTGAGAGAGCAAGTCTCTATGTGCTTCTGTAAACAAGTGACTAAGTGGTTAGGGGCAGTTAAGTGGTTAAGTGGTAAGGTGAGCAGGTCAGACAGTGGACTATGTGTCTTCGGATACGTATATGAATGCATGTAGTGGTTTTATGGTAAGTTACTTGATTAACTAGAACTCACTCAGCGTAGCTGACTTTTAGTATGCACGCATGTGATCAGACTGAAGAGCTAGCATGAGGATGGCACATGGCATGGATTGAACAGCTGGCATCTGAAGATGGAAGAAATGATGTTTTAAATATAAATTTTTGTGTTATGGTATCAAAGAAAAGATTTAATGTTTTGTAACGAATGATTTAAGTTATCGTTTCCGTGAAAGTTTTAATTAACTCTGATTGTAAGAACGGTGTTTATGAGTAAATCCGACGCTAAAGTAGGGCTACCGGGTTCGGGGCCTTACAATATCTATTTAATTCGATTAAATATTCAAATAATTCAAGTACAAAGTACAAAATCCCTAATCATACAACAATACAATTTGTATTACAAATGATCTTGATTATAAGTTTTCTGACTTAATTTCTTCACTAAGACTTCACCAAATCTTGCAACTAGTTCAAACAATAACCTGCATATGCGTATACATGTTGAGTGACTAAAACACCAGTTTAAGACACTACAATAATAATACATAATAAATAAAGAAAGACGCAAACTGTTCTGTGAGAATAAACAGTTAAACCATTACATATAAACAATCAATCAAACCATAAAGAAAAAGGGCTCAACCAATTCCGTATAAATGGGCATTGGTTACCAAGCAAGGACTAAACCGTTGCCACAAAAATGGATATCGGTTGCCGAAGATAGTCGTATGATCATACTATAACGAGGAACTTCTCCAAAATACGTTCAAGTAAAGCAAGTAAGCAAATAGAAAGTTAGTCATAAAGTGATATACACACAAGGATTAAACAGCTACGGTTTTGAATACTAGATAATATTTAAGTACTCTAAATACGCATATGTCCCCAAAAGATTTAAAATAAGTAAAAAGGGGAGTGATTACTCACCTTGGTAATTAAGCAAGAGATAATGATTCGTTGAGAAAATAGGTAGATCAAGCTCTTCGAGAATTACCGACGTGAAAATCCTAATTACAAATAATTACGGAAATTAAATATGATTTCAACAACGAATCTAAAACTAGATAGAGGTTCAGGATTTGATGATCGAATGGGTTCTTGCGGAAGTTATTTATTTCTTTAATTTATTAGAAATTCTTATTAACAAAGCTTTATCGTAAATAATATGATTTAAATATATAAAATACATAAAAATACTTAAATAAATATTTATAAAACTTTGGGTAGATTATATAAACAGAGATTTGCTGTCTATTAAATTAAAAATGCACTTAATATAGTTATATATATTTTTATTTTTAATAAAGATTTCTATTATATTAATGTTGTAAATAATAGATAATAAATAATAATAGTTATAAAAAATATGATCTTTTAATAAATACGTAAACTATATTTTTAATACGTGAATAAACGGGATGAATTCTAAATATATATTCAAAACTACAATTCTTTTTCAAATATTAAATCCTTTAATAAATTTTCATAACTAATATATACACATTTTTATGTGTATATATATATAATATATATCTATAATTTTAACTAAGATTCAGAAAATAACTAGTTTAAGTGTCAGTTTCAATAAAATACAAAATACTTATAAATTTTTATATAATTACAATATTAATTGATGTTTAAATAAGATTAAATGAATAATTAAAAATATTTCTAAAAATAAAGGCCTGGCCGGGACTCGAACCCGCCCCAGGGGACGGCTCAACGAGGAATACACAAACACTCAGCCAACTACTCTGGGGTGGTCAATACGTAACAACTCAGGAATATAACTTTATAACTGACAGAGAACCAAGCCAGGATAAATCAAGAACCCTAGACAGTCAATTGTTCAATCTGCTTGTTGTTCGATTAAACAATGTTAGGGTTATTGAACAATTGAACACGACGAGTCTAATGGTATAAATAATTACCTATAAGAATGGCTATATGATGGTTAATTAACACAATTGCTGTCGGCTAGAAGTTCAACAAGAACACAATGCAGTGGTGATCACAATCCAATTCGTAGGGGGTTTGATTCACGATGGATCAATGACTGTGTGGGTTAATTTAATTGATATATGATTGATGATAAATGATATTTTGCTAAACAGGTATAGACGATTTGTTTAATAAGTTAATATGTATCACAATTGATCTCGTTTCCTTATTCAAAACGTCTGCAGGCCGATTATGGTATGATTCAGATTATACATAAATCAATTTCCAATATTAAAACGAAAATTAAGGTTCAAGAAAACAAACGGGTCTATGGGTTTCGGATTTAAGGGTTCGGGTTAATGGGTAATTTGATAATATAAAATATAATTACAGATTTGTAGTTAGGTCCCTACATTATGAAGATGGAAACACTAAAGGGTTAAAGTATGGCTTAGAGTAAAAATTAACTATAATCAAAAGTTATATATATATATATATAAACAAATATTAATAAAATAATATTACTCGAATAACGCGATATTTCTTAGTAAAATTTCCCGAATATAAAAACGGGACGAGTTATGATTAATTAATATTAATTTAGAAAATCCGAGTTGTTACAATTAGATGCCGAAACTAAAACAAAATCAACATTCGGTTGGTTATCGTTACATTCGTTACAGATTTAGAAACAAAATGTTGAGCTTACACGAATTCTGTCACGATCGTTACAACACCAGAACTAAAACAAAAAATAAAAAATAAGTAGGCATTCAGTCGGTTTTTAATACGTACCGAAACTACAACAAAACAAACCAAACAAAAAAAATAAAAAAAATACCATTAATAAAGTGCCGCAAATGGCTCAATCGGGGCCTTGCGGCACCAAAGTTTCTAATTGTAATTGATAATAATTGTTTAACTTTTATTTGTGTGTATATGTATGGTATTGATGCATGTGTATGTTAAAATGGTTAGTTGACTTTAGTTTGTCTATGTATGAGTGGTATATATGTATGCTTACGTTTAACCTAGAAAGGAATTGATGACCAAAAACCAAACAGTTGATGGTTCAAACATTAGTTTTTCTCTAATATTAAAGTTTTATCAAACTGTTGCTCCTATACATCTGACCAATTAAACTGATGATACAAAAGAACTGAAAACTAAACAACAGCTTAGCAAACTATTGAAGATTCAAAGAATTGAAGATGAACAACTGATGGTTCAAACATCAGTTGTTTTATCTAAGATCAATAATTCTTATAAGATTCTTTTATAAACAGTTGTTTGTATTAGTTCATCAGTAGTTTGCAAAAGATTTGTTTAGATGTCTAAAGCGTGGTGGGTGTAGTATGAAAAATGTGTTAATTTTTTTCAAAGATTAGTTCACACAATGTTGAGTTTTAAATATATAAAAATGATTATTATCTTAATTAAACCACACACAAATAGACAAGTGTATCTATCGTATATGTAGTAAAGTATAGGTAAGAACTAAGTATCGATCCACGGACACACTTATAGATTCTTAGTACTATATCGTTGTATTTATTTTAATCGGAAGTGAAGATCATTTTGGTTTTGGTTTTGGTTTTTGAGTTTAAAGAAACATATATTAAAATTACAAGACAATATTTTTGGGTTTTTATATTTTTAGATAGAATAAAGATCAACGATAAAGGTGTATCATCTTAGTTAAAACTCCTCTTAACTTGCTTTAATAATTAATAGCAAACATGTGATATGAGCTTGCTATGGTGATTAAATATGAGAATGACATCGTTAGTCATGTCATTCCATGATTATTAAAGAAAGAGATAACTCTTGATCCCTATTTTATGTAAGCAAGTTAAATCGGTTTGTTTTTTCTGCATTCAAAATGGCCTATTTTAGCCGAACCAGTTTTGACCCATTACTTGACGTGGCCATATTGTTCAGTATTTACCGTTTTGATGTTTTCTAATTGCAGCCATGACAGTTAAAAATTAACCAATCGTACCAGTCAATAGGAGGTTTAGAAGGTGGTTAGAAATTTGCTTGCTGTAGATATAAAACTTGAGTTGCGTTGAAAGATATCCATAGGGTCGTTATAAGTTACGACATCGTTATCTTGTACTTTATTCACTGCTTTGAAATTGGATTACAAAGTTCTTTGTTTTTTTTTTTTGAAGTTCATATTACGAGAAGTCGTTAATGATGAATTTTTGGTTTGGGGCACCAAAGTCATTACGAAGTTATATATCTTTCTTGTTTTGGAGTTTATAATCACCGTGTTAACGTATGAGTTTTTGACCTTTTGAACAAAGTTGTTATTGATAGTGGTCAAAACTTTGAAATGGTGTAAAAACATGAAGTTTGCAATTGCCTTTGTTGGATTTCCTCTTCACTTCAAGTAATTCATTGCCGTCATGTACTCAAGTCTTTCAAAGTATAGAACGGGACCTAAAATGAATAAGCTAATTGGCTAAAAGTGAATTTTGATATACTTTTCTTGTAATTTTGTTTAGGATTTCATAAATAGTTTGTAAGTTGAATTTTATTAATGTACTATAACATATCATATAAATACATAAATGTTATTGCTAAATAGGTTTAAAGTTAAGATAATGTATTTTCAATGCAAGTTATGTCTAAACAAGTTTAAAGTAGCTCACAAACATTTTCTCACCTGCCTTATTTGGGGATGTCAAAGTATAGCACAAGTCACAAAACGCTTATTCTCATGCATTATAAATTCACCAGGTGCAATTAAATTTATGTTTTGATATCACTTTTTATGAGATAAACATTAAATTAGCATTTCGTTAGTCTTTTAAATAAAACGGGTACTATGTTTTAAGTTGTCTCCGCCGCATCGAGCGGGTACCTACTAATATATATATGTGTGATGGGGTTAAAATAAGAAGTGAAGCGTGTCTAAGAAGTGCAAGAAGTAATCTGGTGCGTTAGATTTGCTAGTCTGATGGTGGATATGGAAAGTGTGTTTATTGTGCGGTGTGTTTTATTAGATCTAATGGTGAAAAACACACTTTCTACACTTCTTAGGAAAAATCTACTTCTTATTATAACCTTGCTATATATATATATATATATATATATATATATATATGACTGATTTCTTTTGAGAATCACTTTAAGTTTTAAGAACTCAAAAGAACTCAACGTAACAATTTTTTTTTAATTTTTTTTTACACATGTGTAATACGTAAGCGTAAGTAATGTACAAAAAATTACCGTAATTTTTTACACACCGAATCGACTTTTTACACATGTGTAACTAAAGTTTAAACTTGTGTAATTAACAAAAGGGAAAATTCCTAAAATGATCAAAAACAAGAGAGAGAAAAATAAAAAGATCCTAATTATGTCAACATTCCCAAAACAACCCAATAAATATGTACTGAGGCGACGAGTTGGGAAAATAAATGACGAGATTTTTTAACCAATCAAAAGGTGACATGTGTAAAGGTTCTGACACAACAGACGAGATTTTTAAAAATCTCGTCTTGTCCGACCATATTTTTAACTTAATTAGCTTTTTAAAAAACCTTCTCTCCAGACTGTTTTTTTATGTTTCTCGTCTGGTCCATTCATATTAATTTTTTCTTGAGATTTGAGTTTTTTTAATTTCGTCTTGGTGGACGCATTTTGATTGACTTTCGTCTTCTAGGTTCATATTCCAAAGTTTCTTATCTTGTAAGTTCAAATCCTCTTTTATTCTCATATTTATATCTTCTTATATCTACAACTCCGATCCATCAATCTCATAACTACACTTTAGCGAAATGAAGTATAAGAGAGGAGATCGAGTCGAGGTTGCGGATTTGGGTCCTGGGTTTTTGGGATCATACTACGGGGGTAACATAATCTCAACGTTTGGAGATGAATACATTGTTCAATACCGTACCCTACAATATTATCAAATTCCATAAAACCTAATTGAAAGCTAACTAGATAAATACTTGAAGAACTTGAAGATAAAAAGGAAGAACATGAAGATGATGATGAAGATGAATCAATACTTGAAGAAGTTGATAGTTTAATTTAGGAAAGTGGGGTATATCTAAAACATAATTAAAAATACCGTCTAAGAATAATAAAAGACATTGTCGCTCAAGACGGAATACGAAAAATCCTATTGGTCCATACGATATTTAAACTTTTATAACCACCAGATAAGGAACTTTGGAATATGAACTTGGAAGACGAAATTCAATCAAAATGCGTCTACCAAGAAGAAATTAAAAAAACTCAAATCTCAAGAAAAAATTAATTTGAACGGACCAGACGAGAAACATAAAAAAACCGTCTGGAGAGACGGTTTTTTAAAAAGTTAATTAAGTTAAAAATATGGTCGGACCAGACGAGATTTTTAAAAATCTCGTCTGTTGTGTCAGAACCTTTACACATGTCACCTTTTGATTGGTTAAAAAATCTCGTCGTTTATTTTCGCAACTCGTCGCCTCAGTACATATTTATTGGGTTGTTTTGGGAATGTTGACATAATTAGGATTTTTTTATTTTTCTCTCTCTTGTTTTGGATCATTTTGGGAATTTTCCCTTAACAAAAATATTTATGCTCTCTCCTGATTCATTTTTTAATCAAATTTAATCCCAGCCACATATTCTAACTCATTTAATTAAATGTGTGGTTCAAAATTGAGTTCTTAAAGTTCTTACAACTCATCAAGTTCTCAAAATATCCCTTCCCTATATATATATATATATATATATATATATATATATATATATATATAATTCATGTCAAAAATGCACCCCGGCTGACTCGGTGCCGCCTAGCACGTCTTTTGACCGACTCGGAGAGTACCGTCGCCGACTCGACGCCACCTTGCCCAAATTTCAACCGAATTTGACTACCTCCGACTAATCTTGGCTGACTTGAAGAAAGTCGTCTCGAAAGAGTTCTGATGTCCCACTACTTGTCGTCTACACGGCCGCTTAGGCCGACTTTTACAACATTGGAGATGATGATGCACATTTCATTAGG
The DNA here is from genome assembly GCF_021521415.1 of Bidens hawaiensis. Classification (NCBI taxonomy): domain Eukaryota; kingdom Viridiplantae; phylum Streptophyta; class Magnoliopsida; order Asterales; family Asteraceae; genus Bidens; species Bidens hawaiensis. Next base: position 227,408 of record NW_027494219.1, on the reverse strand, counting down.
GCTATAAACAAACTAAATATTCAATGAATTCGTGCACTCTTTGAAGGAAATTTCATTTACACAGTGACATCGCCGGAATTTTTTACACGGAGCTCACATCTTTTCGGTACATTTGTTTATATAGGATACTTTAAAGGATTGTGCTATTGCAATGTTTTTTATTGGTGAGTTTTTTACTTTATAAATTACACTAACGTGCTACATGAATGCTAATATCAGCTGGTGATTTTGATATGTTTTGAGAACTCGAAATAACCCCTGAATATATATTTACTTGAATTGTGAGAACTCAAAACACTATTTAATAATTTCTTTTTCATATGAACCATATGTAAGTTAAATGTATGAAAATAAAATAAAATAAAAAATATGTGCGACTATAGAAATTGATGTAATGAATGTTTACAGATATGTGTAAATAGTCTACTTTGTATAACTGCAATGAACATTTGCATATTCATGACGTCTATGTAAACAGTCGAAGATTTACCAGTAATATTTAAAGTTTCACTTTTTTTCAAAACAGTTGTCCAAATGTTTGGTGGGTGAAATCAAATGTGTGTGCTCTGTGTGTGTGGGTTGGTTGGGGGGGGGGGGGGGGGGGGGGTTAACTAGAGTTATTAGCTACTTACAAGATATTTTTTGCAAACGATTTAATCCCATGTACGCATTATCATACACAAAATGCAACTTTGGATATTTTTATCATCATTTATTTTTTGGTAGTCGTCCCGTAACTCAAACTTAAATATTATGGCACTAGGATAGTACCCGTGTTATACACGGGTTGAAAATAGATAAATAACAAAATCAATATAAGCAAATTTACCAACCATCAACTTCTTCAAAATGTAACAAAAAAAAAACAAATTACCTTTACAACTTGACAAACAAAATAAACGATTATAAAAGTTTATTGTATGTTTTTGGAAGTTTTTAGTTATGAACTAAACTTATAACTTAAATAGAAAACACAAAGTAAACAATGAAAGCAAAAAAATTATAGTAATCAACTATATAACTAAGTTATTGGTGTTACCTTAAATTTTATCTTCAGATTCCAAAGAGTTTGGAAGATCATCAAAATTTAACTCATAGTTATCACGCTCTAACAACCATTTTACCTTCTCACTAACATCATTTTCCAAATCCAAATGTGCCATTTCTTTTATAACATTAGCAAGCTTCAAGTGATCCAAATCTCTTAAAAGAAACAGATAATTGGATTCCCATATTGATTTAGGATAGTAACCGTATTACACACGATGGAACATATTTAAAAACATAATATATATGTAACATCATATAAATTTAATGAAATGCAAATGTTGTATTTATAAATAAATGATACTTTTACATGAATTACAAGACATCATAACTTGTTTGAATCGAATACAAAAACATTCAAAGACTAACAAAGAGAAATGAAAAGTTAAAATATTTTATAAGTTATATCATTAGTACAATAATAAGCAAACAAAGGAAATTAGTTTTCAAATCAACAAAACAATTCTACAATGTCGATTCAACAAAACTTTTATCTCAATGTTGATTCAAAAGATGAACTATATCTAAGACATCTATTACACATCAAAAACTGTAATATTTATTACTCTAAGATAATACTCGTGTTTATATGCACATCAATTTAAAACATTTATTTCAAAACATGTTTGAATTAAATATTACCATCTTGAAAAACATTTATCACTAACTTCATTTTCCAAATCCAAATGTGTCCTTTCTTTTATAACATTAGCAAGCTTCAAGTGATCCAAATCTCTTAAAAGAAACAGATAATTGCATTTCAATATTGATTTAGGATAGTACCCGTGTTACACACGGTGGAACATATTTAAAAACATAATATATATGTAACATCATATAAATTTAATGAAATGCAAATGTTGTGTAAGGCCCCGAACCCGGTGACCCTACTTTAGCGTCGGATTTACTCATAAACACAGTTCTTCAAATCAGAGTTTATTAAAACTTTTCGCGGAATATAAAACATCAATCATTTGTTACCAAACATTAAATCTTTTCTTTGATACCATAACACAAAACTTTATATTTAAAACATCTTTACTTCTTTCTTCAGATGCCAGCCGTTCAATCCATGCCGTGTGTCATCCTCATGCTAACTCTATAATCAGCTCACCTGCGTGCATACTAAAAGTCAGCTACGCTGAGTGAGTTCTAGTTAATCATACAATATCATGCAATACCTTCTTACATACATACGTACTTAACCTCATAACTTTCTTTCATACACACATAAGTACTCATACCATCATTCTTACTTACATACTTTCTTTCTTACTTACATACTTTCTTTCTTACTTACATACTTTCTTTACATTCATAATCATACGTTTTAAAGAGCCTTTCGCCCTATAACCTCACAGATATTATAAGGGTCTGGTCCCTAGTTTTCGAATATTAGAAGGGTTCGATTCCCTAACATCACAGATATTATAAGGGTCTGGTCCCTATCATCACAGATATTATAAGGGTCTGGTCCCTAACATCACAGATATTATAAGGGTCTGGTCCCTATCATCACAGATATTATAAGGGTCTGGTCCCTAACATCACAGATATTATAAGGGTCTGGTCCCTAACATCACAGATATTATAAGGGTCTGGTCCCTAACATCACAGATATTATAAGGGTCTGGTCCCTAACATCACAGATATTATAAGGGTCTGGTCCCTTGGTTTTCGAATATTAGTAGGGTTCGATTCCCTCTTCATTACCATACAACCATACATCCTACCTCGAGTATTATTAGGGCTCGGTACCCTTTTCGTGACTATACAACCATACAACCGTCATTTCCTTCTTTTATTAACTTTATTACGTTCATATACATAAACATACATATCATACTTACCATATTTATAACGTTACAACCTGACAGTACGTACAATATCCGAAGATCGTTCACGTACCATCAAGCAATCATTCATACATATCACACATATCACATACCATTCGTGTACCTATACACACATACTTACATTATAACATAAGAACACTCTAGGCATTCTTTACCTCATTCATTAACAACCATACCCCTTGTCGTTACGTGCAATATCCGAAGATCGTTCACGCCCCGACAAGTATTCATTTGAACATTCATACATCTACGATATATAATATTCGTACCTTTATTTTTAACCTGACAGTACGCGCAATATCCGAAGATCGTTCGCGTACCGACAAACAGTCATTCATATCTATCACACATTTCACATATGACATACACTTATCACTTAGGATAAATGTATTAACAACACATCGAGTATGCACACAGCCCCGAAAACATAACAAGGAATGGGGCTAGAAACTCACCTGAATACTGCTTCTTTTTCTGAGAGCTGTAAATCCCTTCTTTAACTGAGCTCGGCTAACTGTACAAGTTACACGTATCAATACTCGCCTGACCTAATCTGGTGGCCTAGTATTAGCTTACTTTAACTTATCGCTTTATAATTTATTTTCTAATCAAACTTGGCTTTAGGCGAAGTTAACCCTTCGGGCGAACTTAGCTTCAGGCGAAGTTAAACCTTAGGCGAACTTGGCTTCAGGCGAAGTTAAACCTTAGGCGAACTTGGCTTCAGGCGAAGTTAAACCTTAGGCGAACTTGGCTTCAGGCGAAGTTAAACCTCAGGCGAACTTGGCTTTTAGGCGAAGTTAAACCTCAGGCGAACTTGGCTTCAGGCGAAGTTAAACCTTAGGCGAACTTGGCTTCAGGCGAAGTTAAACCTTAGGCGAACTTGGCTTTTAGGCGAAGTTACCATTTAGGCGAAGTTGCCATCAGGCGAACTTGGCTTCAGGCGAACTTATCAGGCGAACTTGGCTTGCAGGCGAAGTTCATCAGGCGAACTTAGCTTGCAGGCGAAGTTCATCGCTTGAAGGCGAAGTTGCCCAGATGAAGGCGAAGTTGTCGCGCTGCAGATCTGTTTGCCCATAACTCCTTCGTTTCTTAGCCAAATAACTCGATTTTGGTACCCACGGAATCGTATGATCGGCGCCTACAAACCCTAACCATCAAATCGGCCTAAAATCGACGTTTTAGAGGTCCGATTTGGGCAGTTTGGGTTCGGGTCCGGTTTAACCCATCCAATCCTAACCATTTTCAGTAATATTAGCTTTGTTGGATATGTTCTTACCTTACCAACGCAGATCTATCAACAAAACCTCGGGTCTCGGCTCCGAATCTTGATCGGTTAGAATGTGTGTGTTTTGAGGGTGTAAGGAGTGTGTGTTAGGGAGTTTGGTGAGAAAATGAGATATTTTGGGATTTTGGGGGTATTTATATCCCTGAAATCCCATTCTCATTTAACCTATCTCAATTAACCCAAGTCCATAACCCACTTCCATTACCCGACATTAGCCCGACCCATACCAACTCCTATTCTTTTATTTATTCCCTGATAACCCGAGTAAACTTCCCATCTATTAATAAGTAATGTAATTAATATTACCTTTGAAATTTCGGGATGTTACAAGTCTTCCCTCCTTAAAGAGGTTTCGTCCCCGAAACCTAACTTATTCCCTATAAAAGGAAAACTTCTTACATATACACGTTTTATAGAATTGCCTTCGCTTTCTGAGTTGCCCTTCCTACTTCCGACTTTACAGCCATCGAATGGTGGTCATGTGTTTTAGCTATTTAAGGTAGCTTGTCCATGAGACCCTCGATGCACCAAGACTCATCTCATCCTTCTAAGGGTTTCGATTAGTACTTTTAACACTATTGTCTAAAACAACATTTCACCATAACATAATAATCATTCTTAACCAAACTCAAAATAATTACACGCCACAGATAAACATAAGTTTTAAACCTTAACACAAAACAAGTTCTTAAGCAAAAGTAATTTAAATAAACCATTGCATGAGCAATTATTCCTTCATCAGGTGTTCCTCTCTGCAGTTTCCCAAAGTCTTCATCCTTTCGCACCTACCGCCCCTGATTCCTTGCAATCCCTAGCCATGTGGTCAGCTTTTCCGCAATTGAAGCACTTTGGACGATCAGGGCATTCTCGAGAATAATGCCCACTCTTTCCACACCGATAGCACCTGTCTGTCCCAGTCTTACATTCTCCCTGGTGCACTCGCCCACATGTCTTACACGCATCCTTGTTCCCAACCTTGGCCTTCCTCTCATCAGTTGTTGTCACCATCTCGCCAGACCGCTTAGCAGAGGTAGCCCATTTCTTCTCCTTCTTTTCTCCTTCATGTCCTTCCTTTGGCTTCTTGCAATCCCTTGCTAGGTGCCCACGTCCTCCACAGTTGTGACACCTATGGTAATCATCACATTCCCCAGAGGAATGTCCTGCTCTTCCACACCTGTAGCAAACACCTAATCCCTTTCTGCACTCTCCGGGGTGTCTCTTCCCACATTTTTCACAAGCAGTGAACCCCTCTTGCCTTGCCTTCTTTTTGCGTGGATCCACCTCATCGGCTTCCTCTGGTTCTGGAGTTGGGTTCTTTTTCTTCTTTTCCCCCACCGTTCTTGCTCCCCCACAATCCCTAGCTAAGTGACTCGACTTACCACACTTATAACATTTCTGGTTCTCGGTGCAATCACGAGTTATGTGTCCCTTCTTCCCACATCGGTAGCACTGATTTGGACCAGCCTTGCATTCTCCTAGGTGCATCTTCCCGCACACTTTGCATGTTTCCCTTCCCGCGACCTTTAGTATCTTCTTCCCCGCATACTCCACGACATCTACAGATCCTTTGGTTCCTTTCGCTCCTCCCTTATAATCATCACCCTTCTTTCCGTCTCCTCCTGCCTTCTCAGTGGCCCTTGCATGGTTTTCGGCAGACTTGTCAGTACGAAATTTCTTCTCTGCAGCAGCCACAGCGTAAGAAATGGCAAATTGAGTAACAGGATCCAGCTGATACCCTTCATTGCTGCTTGGTCCTTGCAAAGTTTCACTTTTATCCTTTTTCGTGGTAGTAACTAGTTCTTCAGAAGGTTCTCGGACAACGCGTATTCCAAGAGGACGTCCAGTGTGACCTCCCTTACCAACAAACCTTTTTGCTCCAGCCATTAGTATTCTAAGGGAAAACACAAACATCATCACTCAAGGAACTATCTAGTACAAGGATAGCAAGGCTAACAGGTAATAACAGTGGCCAGCAGTGACTAGCTGATCACATTGCTTTCCGTGTCCTATACACTTCCCTTTATGAGTCTATTTGTGCTGGTTCTACTTAAGCAGTTAGTCAAATCAAACAATCAATTATTCCTATCCCTATCGTTCACATATCCTTTCTTTCTCATTAACATATATCATTTAATCATACACTTTACCTTTACTGATCTTGCTTGAGCGACACATGGCATTCTTGAACTGGCATCTTCTTTCCTTTCTTACTTAAATCCCATTTTCTGTTCGAGTCTAAGCATGTAGGATGCTTAAATCTCTCGAACTTATGCTCCGATACCAACTTGTAAGGCCCCGAACCCGGTGACCCTACTTTAGCGTCGGATTTACTCATAAACACAGTTCTTCAAATCAGAGTTTATTAAAACTTTTCGCGGAATATAAAACATCAATCATTTGTTACCAAACATTAAATCTTTTCTTTGATACCATAACACAAAACTTTATATTTAAAACATCTTTACTTCTTTCTTCAGATGCCAGCCGTTCAATCCATGCCGTGTGTCATCCTCATGCTAACTCTATAATCAGCTCACCTGCGTGCATACTAAAAGTCAGCTACGCTGAGTGAGTTCTAGTTAATCATACAATATCATGCAATACCTTCTTACATACATACGTACTTAACCTCATAACTTTCTTTCATACACACATAAGTACTCATACCATCATTCTTACTTACATACTTTCTTTCTTACTTACATACTTTCTTTCTTACTTACATACTTTCTTTACATTCATAATCATACGTTTTAAAGAGCCTTTCGCCCTATAACCTCACAGATATTATAAGGGTCTGGTCCCTAGTTTTCGAATATTAGAAGGGTTCGATTCCCTAACATCACAGATATTATAAGGGTCTGGTCCCTATCATCACAGATATTATAAGGGTCTGGTCCCTAACATCACAGATATTATAAGGGTCTGGTCCCTATCATCACAGATATTATAAGGGTCTGGTCCCTAACATCACAGATATTATAAGGGTCTGGTCCCTAACATCACAGATATTATAAGGGTCTGGTCCCTAACATCACAGATATTATAAGGGTCTGGTCCCTAACATCACAGATATTATAAGGGTCTGGTCCCTTGGTTTTCGAATATTAGTAGGGTTCGATTCCCTCTTCATTACCATACAACCATACATCCTACCTCGAGTATTATTAGGGCTCGGTACCCTTTTCGTGACTATACAACCATACAACCGTCATTTCCTTCTTTTATTAACTTTATTACGTTCATATACATAAACATACATATCATACTTACCATATTTATAACGTTACAACCTGACAATACGTACAATATCCGAAGATCGTTCACGTACCATCAAGCAATCATTCATACATATCACACATATCACATACCATTCGTGTACCTATACACACATACTTACATTATAACATAAGAACACTCTAGGCATTCTTTACCTCATTCATTAACAACCATACCCCTTGTCGTTACGTGCAATATCCGAAGATCGTTCACGCCCCGACAAGTATTCATTTGAACATTCATACATCTACGATATATAATATTCGTACCTTTATTTTTAACCTGACAGTACGCGCAATATCCGAAGATCGTTCGCGTACCGACAAACAGTCATTCATATCTATCACACATTTCACATATGACATACACTTATCACTTAGGATAAATGTATTAACAACACATCGAGTATGCACACAGCCCCGAAAACATAACAAGGAATGGGGCTAGAAACTCACCTGAATACTGCTTCTTTTTCTGAGAGCTGTAAATCCCTTCTTTAACTGAGCTCGGCTAACTGTACAAGTTACACGTATCAATACTCGCCTGACCTAATCTGGTGGCCTAGTATTAGCTTACTTTAACTTATCGCTTTATAATTTATTTTCTAATCAAACTTGGCTTTAGGCGAAGTTAACCCTTCGGGCGAACTTAGCTTCAGGCGAAGTTAAACCTTAGGCGAACTTGGCTTCAGGCGAAGTTAAACCTTAGGCGAACTTGGCTTCAGGCGAAGTTAAACCTTAGGCGAACTTGGCTTCAGGCGAAGTTAAACCTCAGGCGAACTTGGCTTTTAGGCGAAGTTAAACCTCAGGCGAACTTGGCTTCAGGCGAAGTTAAACCTTAGGCGAACTTGGCTTCAGGCGAAGTTAAACCTTAGGCGAACTTGGCTTTTAGGCGAAGTTACCATTTAGGCGAAGTTGCCATCAGGCGAACTTGGCTTCAGGCGAACTTATCAGGCGAACTTGGCTTGCAGGCGAAGTTCATCAGGCGAACTTAGCTTGCAGGCGAAGTTCATCGCTTGAAGGCGAAGTTGCCCAGATGAAGGCGAAGTTGTCGCGCTGCAGATCTGTTTGCCCATAACTCCTTCGTTTCTTAGCCAAATAACTCGATTTTGGTACCCACGGAATCGTATGATCGGCGCCTACAAACCCTAACCATCAAATCGGCCTAAAATCGACGTTTTAGAGGTCCGATTTGGGCAGTTTGGGTTCGGGTCCGGTTTAACCCATCCAATCCTAACCATTTTCAGTAATATTAGCTTTGTTGGATATGTTCTTACCTTACCAACGCAGATCTATCAACAAAACCTCGGGTCTCGGCTCCGAATCTTGATCGGTTAGAATGTGTGTGTTTTGAGGGTGTAAGGAGTGTGTGTTAGGGAGTTTGGTGAGAAAATGAGATATTTTGGGATTTTGGGGGTATTTATATCCCTGAAATCCCATTCTCATTTAACCTATCTCAATTAACCCAAGTCCATAACCCACTTCCATTACCCGACATTAGCCCGACCCATACCAACTCCTATTCTTTTATTTATTCCCTGATAACCCGAGTAAACTTCCCATCTATTAATAAGTAATGTAATTAATATTACCTTTGAAATTTCGGGATGTTACATGTTGTAGTTATAAATAAATGATACTTTTACATGAATTGTAAGACATCATAACCTATTTGAATCAAATACAAAAACATTCAAAGACTAAAAAGATAAATGAAAAGTTAAAATATTTTATAACTTATATCATTAGTACAATAATAAGCAAACAAAGGAAATTAGTCTCCAAATCAATAAAACAATTCTACAATGTCGATTCAAAATTTTTTATCTCAATGTTGATTCAAAAGATGAACTCTATCTAAGAAATTTATTGCACATCAATAACTATAATGTTTATTACTCTAAGACAGTACCCGTGATTATTTGCACATTGTAGGTTCCCAGCCGGATCTACACGGAAGTATCTCGTACTACGTAGGTGCGGAATCCCTACGTAAGACGATACGAGCGTAGGATGCGATATACGTTAAAACCAAGCACAAATACACGTTACAATACTCAAAAGACACGTTGTATTGCAACCTTTCAACACGTGACGTTCAATCACAATTACACGTACTGGTCTCTCTCTCTTTTTCTAAACAACCCGTAGCCAAGGCTTATAAAGCCTTCGACAACTTCGCCAAACAGACTAGGAAAAGTTGTCAATAACTTCTCTTGTCCACAAGTTCGCTTATATTAGGCGAACTTGTGAGACAACCTATACAAATCAAAAAAAAACAAACTAACACGATTACAGACACTAGATACTGAACTACTGACATAATGCACCAACAGACTCCCCCTTGGCAGTAGCTTCATATCTCTATCTTCAATCACTTGTCTTGTAATCCCAAAAATCTCGAGTCACTCGTCTTCAAGCATGAACGCCTTCTCTGACACAAACGGAAACTACTCTCTGATATTTCTTGGCTTCATCTTTCCATGCAGGAATATAGAATATCTTTTTCTCGTCTAGCACCTGCAAGTCAGCTTGAGACAAATTTACCAAGTGCATAGGATCATACACTCTCAGCACCTCTTGTTCATCTTCATCCTCCATAACCGCTTCAGCTGTCTGACTATCGACATACCACCATTTCAGATTCTTTAAGACATCCTTAGGCATTTGTTTCATCGGCACTTCTTTTAAACACCGGATAGGCTTATACTTCATTACCATCCAAGGTTTGCCATCAGCTCTCATTCCTCTGTCTTTATCTTGAACAAGCTTCCCTTTCTGCAGCTTTAACAACTCAAACTTTTTTTCTTTTATACTTTCTTTCCACTCGATCTTCCCAATAATCCTAGCCATATTATCATCACTCCTGTTTATCAACCCCAACTTGGCCAAATCCTTCACCTCACACTCAGGCAAGGTATTCAACGATCTCAACAACCTCTTGAAGTACTGAATCCCATCGTAACGTTTAACCACAAATAGCCTCAACCGCTCATCATATAACCAGCATATAATGCCCTTTTTCGATTCAGCATAACCTTTGATATTATAACTCTTTTTAAACATGGTTGGAATCGCTGGCTTCTTTGTCTTTACGAATCATTGAGCGTAGCCTTCTTTCCTTCTCGGCTGCTCTTCCCATTCAGTTTCATCACTTCCCATATCTTGACCCACATTTGACTTGTCAACATCTGGAATTTCATGTTCTACATTATCCTCCACAATCTCTCCCTCTTCAATCTCACTGTCAATCACAATCTCAGCTCCTATCTTCTCAATCTCTTCAACCGGTAACACATCGTCGTCACCTACAATATCGTCATCCAACATCTCCTCATCATCCACTACCACCACATCATCACCCTCTGATCCACCTGCTGCACCAGCTGACTCCCCCTGAGATGTGGAAGTCCCAAGAATTTGTTCAGTTCTTGGCAACTCACCACCTGCACCTTTCGATGCATTGGGATCATCGTCTCTATCATTACTCTTTTTCGTCCTCAACTCATCGCCCTTGCAGCTCGTCTCCCCCTGAGATGCTAAGAACTGTTTTAAAGCATCAAAAAGTTTACCGTGCTCAACCAGGAGGGACGACTGAATCTGATTTTCTGCAACAAGGCGCTGAATAGCGTGAGTCTGGATCAGGTTGATTCTTGATTGTTCTGCCACGACCCTTTCAAGAGCTGCAATCCTGTCTGAGTCAGATAAAGTTGCATCAAAATCAAATCTCATATGAGAAATGTCTTGAGCATACGGTGGAGGGATTCCCAAGGTAGCCGGGTCATCAGAAACAGGCTGAATAGTAACCGCATGTGGTATTGTAACAGATAAACCCGCGGTGGCAACCAAAGTCGACTCAACAAATCTTGCCACAACCTCCGAAGGAGTAAGAGTAGGAGGAGGCAATGAAACAATTTCTGGAGCCGAAAACTGAAAAGTAGTGGGTGGAATGCCAAAGGAAGAAGATGTAGATATCACGGGAACACCCGAGGTGATCGGTCCTGTCACAGTCATCGATGCAGGGACCATAGTCATACCAGATAAGGCGGGTGGAGAGAAATGAACCACCCTCGAGCTTTCACCAGCTCCCGAGCCTTCACCCGTTCTAACCCTTTTCGATCGACGAATCAAACGATCTAACTCCTCCTCAAAATCAGATTCACTGTCATCTGTATATTTCTTTCTTTTTCCATGAATTCTTTCTTGGGCGACCAGAATCTGTCTAGCTTCAGCAATATCATCAGCTGAGGAGTCAAAGTTGGTTCTCTCAGAATCAGCTACAGATGTAGCTACCATCGACACACCAACACCAGAAACCTCCGCTACTGAGACCTGAATCTCTGCCTCAGGATCAACTCGCTCCATATCAAAGAACCCTTGGCCACCAAAAGCAACTTCAAGGTCTATTTGTTCCTCCGGTGCCAGAACAGGAGCAGCACGCAATGCGTGCTGTACCACAGGTGGTGGTTGAGAAACAACAGCCTGTTGCGGTGCCAGATCCCGAAACTCGTCTCCACGAGGAGCAACATACGCCGGGTTTATCAAATACCCAAATAACGGAGTATGCCGAGGACAAAGCTCTGGTTTACTTCGAGCACTCGACGACCTGCATTGTGCGAATATCCTCTTACTGACACTCTCTACATATCGAATGGGACGGCGCTGAGGTAGCGTAGGAGCCACATGATTCAATATCATTTGTAAGAATCTTGGATACATCAAGAATCTTTCACGAGCTACCGCACGTCTCTGACGGTCTATTTCATAAAACACCATCTGGCTGAAGCTGTAAGGCTTGTTGTAAGTCAGTGCTGTCATTGCCGATTGCATCGTCACACCCATCCCGTCCGTACCAGCCTTACGACCCGACATGCACACGATCATCACATGCATGAGAAAACGCCATTGATCCAACAAAAATCCCTTACGCCTCTGAGTGTCACCCAATGGACCGGAATAGCCCATTCGTAAAAATGCACCATCTCTGAATGGAGCAGTAAAGACTGTAGGATCATCTCTAGTTTCATTCCCGAACTGCAAGGCGACCCTTATCTGCTCAGATGAGAACTGCACCTCCTGATTGTTAACTGTGGCGCGCATGACTGGGGGCTCGACTCTACAATCGTATTCTACCGTTTGCCAGAAGTCTTCAATGTTCAGCAGAGAAATGGGCAGAGTTGTAGTAATAGCATGGAAGATACGCGAGCGAATAAGGAAAGAGATGATCTCGCGATAATCATTAACACCGCTAGCATCCGGATCCAGCGTGATGTACATATTGTGACCCGGAAAGAATTGACGGTTGTTATCACCCCCCTCGTCACCACCAGCACCACCCGCTCCTGCTACAGCTGCCATATCTGCATAACAATCGGTCTAAGTCAGAAAATCGTCAAAGCAGATCACAACTTCGCCTGTTACCATGAGCGAAGTTATGATAGCTTCTGATGTACAGGCGAAGTTAGGGATAGGGCGAAGTTGAGTACAACTTCTTCTTTATTATAACTTCGCCTGATAACAGATAAGCTTTTAAATAATATAAAGAACCAGGCGAAGTTAGGTAAAAGGCGAAGTTAAGGATAACTTCGTCTAAACATAACTTCGCCCCTTGAACAACTTCACCCCTGATTAGTTAAAGAATAAAGCATCAGGCGAAGTTAAGCCTAAGGCGAAGTTGAGAATAACTTCGCCTAAACTATAACTTCGCCTGAACTGAAACGGAGAATGTTCAGAAGGCCAGACGAGGTATGTTTGGTGAATTTGGCGATTGTGGACAACAAAAAACATGTTACTAAAGAGATCTAGACGATCACATTGGTTACGGACACGTTGAAAAGAGTTTGAAAAGTGGGTGTTTAAAGGTTTGCATGAACGAGGTCTTAAATTGGACCAAAACGGCATCTGATTAACACCATTGACACGAATTATAAGTCATCCCGACCCTACACACCTTTAACACGGATTTAAACTGAGATTAACAACAAGGTTTGATTCGAGAGGTAACTTCGCCGAGGGTTTAATAAGTTCGCCGAGGGATACCAATGATAACTTCGCTGGGATTTGAAAAGTGTAAAGTGTTTGACCAGAAGATCTCTTTATATACGGTTTAAATTATACATGCGAAGTTAGGGTTAACTTCGCTTACCCCTTAACTTCGCTTACCCCTTAACTTCGCCTGTTAACAAGTTCGCCTCTTAAACAACTTCGCTTAGTATTAAAATTTACACAACAGTCCTTATACATTTGAACATTATGCAATTGTCTTTTAAAAATTCCTTTAAGGATTTAAATGTTACGATCAAAGAACCAAGTAACCAAGTTTTAAACCATAAAACGACATATGTAAAGTAAATTTTAGAAATAAAGAACACGGGATCAAATTTCAGTCTTGATGGGTACCAGCATGTTTTAGAAAAGATCCGAACAGGAATCATACTGATTAAGGGGTTGTCACATAGATCCATGTTCAGCGGTATTATGACATAAAGAAACAGGTTGTAAGCAGGTAAACAACTTAGTATGGTTTTCATTGCTTCTGTGATACAGATTAGGTTCAATTAAGGCCAAAGTTTAAATGGACAACACATCAGAGATTGTGATACCTCCTATCTATTCTTAAAGCGTATTCGGCTTTCCCCAAGTCACCCCGAGTTGACCTCGACCCGTAGTGTCTGATTAAACAGGTAAGTACATGTTGATCTTTAGAGTCTTCTTCCGGTTCTCTTTCTTGCCTCTTGATTGACAATGATAATACAATAGGCCTCAGAAGGCTTAACATGTTTTCTTTTTTTTTTCTTTTTTTTAATAAAGATATACATATCTTCAAACATTAGACTACTGCAAGTCCCGAATCTGGATCACTGCAGGTACCTGACACACTATCTTCTCGGACATCAGAACACTCACGGGCTCGTGTATGACTGGGTAATCGCTTTTCTGCCTATCATTCGGAAAGATGTATATGGAGACATACACAACTCTGAATGAGTCTCCACTTTAGATCGAGAAGATTTAGTTAGTATCACTTCTACTTTTACGCACCATAAAAAGCAACCATAAAATACAATGACTATTCTAGAGTCTTTTGAGCCTAATAACTTCACTAGTTAAGCACACAGAATTAGTTTGTCTATCACTTTCCAAAGTTGGATCAATTTTCTTAGAAACATTTTATTGAAACTTCTTAGGAAGTTAGACTTGAAAAATTATATCATCTCCCAAAAAAAATTTACATTCTATCGCCCCGATCAAGTAAAAGTCTTCAGGTAAACGGCTATCCTAAAGATCCAATGGATCAACTGGACCGACCACATACGAGTATGTGTCCTTCTAACTGAGTATGAACGACTCTTTTTCAGCGAAAGAACAAAACCCATCATAAACCGTTCCGGTCACTTTCAGTCATCTGATCAATGGCTATCCTCACAATCTACTAGTAGAAGTAAGGACCAAACATATCCGAAGAAGTGTCCTTCAAACTGAAGCAACCGACAAAATTCTAAGCGATAGTGATGGGTTTTTTTTTTTTTTAATAATAGAAACGAGAAACACGGTTACTCGGGATTGATCATCCCATTAAACTCAACAAGATTTTGAAAACGAGTTCGGTCAAACGCTTTAGTAAAATATCGGCGAATTATCTAACGAATCAACATTTTCTAGCACAATTAATTTCTTCTCAGCACAATCCCGTATAAAATGATGACGAATGTCAATGTGTTTGGTTTTGCTGTGTTTGACGGGATTGTTAGTTACTGAGATTGCAGCAGTGTTATCAATGCAAATAGGAGTTTGAGTGAAATTCAGACCGTAATCGCGCAATTACTGTTGTATCCAAAGAACCTGGGAGCAGCAGTTCGATGCTGCCATGTACTCTGCTTCGCAGGTGGAAATGGCTACAGAGGTCTGCTTCTTGCACTGCCACGAAACCAATCTTCCTCCCAGAAACTGACATCCACCGGTTGTCGACTTCCTGTTCTGATTGCAACCTCCATAGTCAGATTCTGTGTAAGCGACCAAATCCAAGTCTCCCCCTTTCGTGTACCACAATCCCAGCTTAGGCTTGCCTTTGAGATACCGCAGTATTCTCTTCACTCCCTTCATGTGAGATTCCTTTGGGCTTGCCTGAAATCGAGCACAGAGACAGACTGCAAACATAATATCAGGTCTAGACGCAGTTAAATACATTAAAGAACCTATGATAGCTCGATATTGGGTGGGGTCCACGTCTTCATCACTGTCAGAATCTGCACCCAGTTTGTGATTGACTCAAACTGGAGTATCAAATGGAGTGCTGTCCTCCATCTTGAAGTGTTTGAGAACGTCTTGGACATATTTAGTTTGGTGGATGAACATCCCATCTTCTTCTGATTAACCTGCAATCCTAAAAAGAAAGTTAATTCACCCATTGCACTCATTTCAAACCTCTTTTTCATGACTTCTTCAAACTCCTGACACATGACGACTTTTGATGCAGCAAATATGATGTCGTCCACGTAGACTTGAACTAGTAGAAAATCTCGCCCTTTTCTCTTGACGAATAGCGTGATGTCGATCTTTCCTCTTTCGAACCCATTTTCAAGTAGATAATCAGACAAGGTTGAGTACCAGGCACGAGGGGCCTGATGTAGACCATATAGCGCTTTACTCAGCTTGTACACATGATCAGGAAAATCAGGGTCAGCGAAACCCGGAGGCTGTTCAACGTACACTACCTCATCTACTTTACCATTCAGAAAGGCACTTTTTACATCTAACTGGAACACCTTCATCTGATTGTGTGCAGCAAATGCCAAAAATAGTGAGATTGCCTCCAATCTTGCCACAGGAGCAAACACTTCATTGTAGTCGATTCCTTTTTGCTGATTAAACCCTTTTACTACCAGCCTCGCCTTGTTTCTTATGATTATCCCTTTCTCATCTCTCTTACACTTAAAGACCCACTTTGTTCCA
The DNA here is from genome assembly GCF_021521415.1 of Bidens hawaiensis. NCBI lineage: Eukaryota > Viridiplantae > Streptophyta > Magnoliopsida > Asterales > Asteraceae > Bidens > Bidens hawaiensis. The sequence goes on along the minus strand of NW_027494219.1, from coordinate 210,990 downwards.
ATAGCATGTACATCTTTTGGTTTTCCAACTAATTTCCAAACTTCCATCTTCTCGAACTGAGCTAACTCTTCTTGCATGGCTTCGACCCACGAGCTATCCTTGAGAGCCATTTGATAGTTCTTTGGTTCAATCTGGCTGATGAAGCAGGTGTACAAGCACTCATTAATGATACCCGTTTCCTTAATGCTTGCGTAAACACAGGTGTGCTCATTCAAGCTTCGTCTTGTTTGTAAACCATCAGACAGATCACCTATCACGTTCTCCAAAGGATGATTTTTGTGAACTCCAGTAGTCGGAACCGTACTGACTTCCAGACTGTTTTCCAGGTTCGGAGAGAGTTCATCAATGGGTGATTGATGTTGAGAGTGAAAAGGATTGTAGAATTCTTCCTCAGTAGAAGCAGCAGGAATATCAGCGGTTCTTGACGAGAAAGGATGACACTCATCGTATCGCGGACGTTGCACAATATTTTCTTCCTCATCATACAGAATCTGTGAAGCAATTTTCTCATCAACTTTTGCAAAATTCAAGTAAGGCATATTAAAGGATTTGAACAGTTTATCATAGTCAAAAGCTTCAGCGGGTCCCGTGCTAGGCATTGGTGGTTTGTAACTCGTGATGTCGGTGTTACATACCACTTCAACCTTGTTGTTTGATAAATTAAAGACTCTTCTGTTGGGTGTCCCAACAACATATCCAACAAAAATACCTTCGTCGGCTTTCTCACCAAATTTAAAGTTTGTCTTTAATATCGTACATGGGGACCCGAATGGTTCGAGACCATTCAAGTTTGGCTTTCGACCATGCATAAGTTCATAACAAGTTTTATTCAATCTTTTAACAGTTAAAACACGATTAAAGATATAACAGGCTGTGGCAACAGCTTCAGCCCAGAACACCACGGGAAGTTTAGCATCAGCCAGCATAGTTCTGGCTCCTTCAATTAGCGTCCTGTTCTTCCTCTCAGCCACTCCATTTTGTTGCGGAGTATACGGGGCGCTGTACTGGTGGTCTATCCCTTTCTGTAGGCAAAACATCTCCATCTGGTAGTTCTTGAATTATGTCCCATTATCACTCCTGATGTACTTAACCTTTCTCCCCACAATATTTTCAACTTGGTAATCAGGTTAATTACCAACTGAACCGTCTCATCCTTTGCCTTCAGAAAGTATACCCAAGAGTATCGAGAGTAATCATCGGTTACTACCAAGCAGTATGACGTTCCACCTAGACTCTTTACATTCACGGGACCAAAGAGATCCATGTGAAGCAGGTCTAGTGTACTGACGATTGAGTTAACCTTCTTGGAGTGATGAGGTTTCTTATGTTGCTTCCCCTTCTTGCACGACAAGCATTGATCTTCAAAGTTAAAATTCTTCAAGGGAACACCCAACACCAGGCCATTCTTGACAATGTAATTCATTTTGCGAAGATGTATATGCCCCATTCTTCGATGCCATAATTCTGACTCAGATTCATTTGCCTTGGACAAAAGACATGATTCTTCTGTTGTCATCTCAGTTGACCTCATATCCATTACATATGTGTTCTTTTCTCTGGGAGCTCTCATCACCACCCATGCCTCTGGTATCTTGAAACCAGGATACAGAACAATTGCTTCATTTTTAGTAAAGTGTACTGTGTACTCTTTGTCACAAATCTGAGACACGCTTAACAAATTATGCTTCAACTCCTCAACAAAATTCACCTTCTCTAACTTTATTTTACCATTTGTCACAGTTCCAATACCAGTAATTTTACCACCACTCTCTCCAGCAAAACTTACCCTACCTCCTTGAACAGGTTTCCATTCGTGTAACAAATTCTTGTTACCAGTCATGTGCCGGGAACAGCCACTATCCACAACCCACAGATTGTTTACAGTCCTGTTCAACTGTTCCTGCACAGTTAAAGAAAAGATTAAAATCTGGGGACCCAAGACCTACTTGTAAGGCCCCGTTACCGGTAGCCCTACTTTCGTGTTGGATTTACTCATAAACGCAGTTCTAAATATCAGAGTTAATTAAAACATTCGCGGAACATTAAAAACATTCAAACCATTACATTCCATAACCATAATTCTGGTCTTATCGAGCATTCATAGTCATTTAAAACAAAACATAGTCTTTTAAAATAAAACATCATAGCAAAATCTTCAGATGCCAGCTTCGTCCAACTCTGCCATGTGTCCTACTCAAGCTACCTGCCTCATTCTACTCACCTGCGTGCATACTAAAAGTCAGCTACGCTGAGTGAGTTCTAGTTAATCACATAATCATACAATACCTTCTTACATTTCATACTTAACCTCTTAACTTTCTTTCATACACACATAAGTGCATATACTTTCATTCTTACTTTCATACTTTCTATACATACATAATCATACGTTTTAAAGAGCCTTTCGCCCTATAACCTCACAGATATTATAAGGGTCTGGTCCCTAACATCACAGATATTATAAGGGTCTGGTCCCTAACATCACAGATATTATAAGGGTATGGTCCCTAACATCACAGATATTATAAGGGTCTGGTCCCTAACATCACAGATATTATTAGGGTCTGGTCCCTTTGTTTCGTGTAACTGTACCGTACCTGTTCATACATACTTTTCTTTGACAATACGTGCAATCTCCGAAGAGCGTTCACGTACCATCATCATAACATACATACATTATGCACACATCATATATTCATACATACATCATATCTTTCATCATACTTATCAATCATATCTTAACTACCATCTGACGGTACATGCAATATCCGAAGATCGTTCACGCACCGTCAAACAATCATCATACATAAATCATACAAGGCATACACTTACCACTTAAGATAAGTGTATTAACTATCACATCGAGTATGCACACAGCCCCGAAAACATAACAAGGAAGTGGGGCTAGAAACTCACCTCAAGGCGGTTGCGTTCACCGTTTACGGTTATCCCCTTCTTTAGCTGTGCGCGACTAACTGTATAATAATTATACGTATCAATAACTATCACTACACATATCGTCTTTCTAGTTTAATTATTACCCACAACGAACGGGGGTCCGGGGGCAGCGCCCCTGGCAGCGGGGTTCTAGGGGCGGCAGCCCCTAGCGGGGTCCAAGGGGCAGAGCCCCTGGCTGGGGTCGAGCTGCCAGGTCAGCTTGGAAAAATTTTATTTTCATTAACTGTCTTATCACATTTTCCATTAGCATTTTGAATCATTGAATAATATGCTACTTAAAAGTTCAAGGGTTTATTTGTAATTAGATCATTCTTTTCTAAGTCCAGGGACTGTTCTGTCATTCTTTCAAAGTTCTAATTCGTCACTCAGTTCTTAACGAATGGGAATTCATAACGAATTAGCCATTATAGCGAATCTGCCTTTGTAACGAATCAGGCATCTTAACGAACTGGTCCTTATAGCGAATTGGATCTTAACGAACTGATATGGTCAACGAATGAACCCTATAACGAAGGGGGTTCATTCGTCCCTCTCTTAGCGAATGGCCTTAGCGAATGGCCTAGTTCGCCCTTATTTCCATAACGAATGACATGCTAGTTCGCTAATCTTTCCTTAACGAATTAGTACACGAATCAAAGCTAGTTCGTTATATTCCCTTAGACGAATCAGCTAGCGAATCGCTTCTAATTCGTCAATTACTCCTTAGCGAACTAGGGTTAGGTCAGGGGATGTCAGAACATTCCCTGACATTCCTTATCCTCGTACCACTATTCCGGCGCCGCCTTTCCGGCGCCGCCTTTGCCGGAAAGCCGCCGGAAAAACGCGATTTCGCCGGAAAAACGGGTTTTAGCTCGTTTTTCACCGTTTTTCGTCCCGTTCAATCCAGGTCTGAGCTAGGGTGACTCCTAAGCTCATCATAGGTTCGGTTTATACCTGAATCCACCCGGATCTCGTGACTTAAACGGTTTAACGGTGTCGGCTCGTCGTTTAGTGACTATAACTAACGGATTTAAGCTCATACAACAAAATACTATCATACCTTGGGTCGGGATCCGATTCTTCTTCTATATTTCGGCTAGAGAGGCTAGAGAGAGAATCTTAAGTGTGTGTTTTGGATGGTGTAAGGGATATGTGTAAATGAATTAAATGGAGGATTAAGGGTATATATATTTTTGATCATGGGCTTAAGCCCATGGTCTTTCCTTCATTCCTCCATAACCCAAGTCCATAACCCATATCCATTTACCCAACACAAGTCCATCTTGTATTCTATTCAACTAACCGATAACAACCCGCTATAAAATAAACGAAATTTATTTTATTAATATAACCGAAAGTAGGATGTTACACTACTGGTCTTAGGTCGATTAAATCTGTTAAACGGCATCCCGTACTTTGATTGCCCAAAGGCAGTTTGAGAGTAGTTTCTGTAAGTTCTGAAAGGATACCTTCTTGAGAATTGACTATGATGCCATCCAAACCTTAGTGGATTAACTGAGTTATAATTGTTGGTTTGGTTGTTAACTGGGAAAAACTGAGATCGATTTCTTTGAAATCTTGGATTAGTCCAATATCAGAACTTTGGTGAGTTAGCATTCTTATCATTATAGTAATTACTATTCGTTTTATTCTCAGTTTTCGGAGGCCTCATACCTCTGAATCTCTGATTTAGAGGACAATCTGCAATCAGGTGTCCTATTTGATTGCATCTGAAACAACTCTTGTGTTCAACTTTCGTCTCAATAATTGTTTCAGATGTTGAGGTTGCATTACTATTCGTTTGTCTAACATATGGTGGGACAAACGGGTTTAGGGGAGAGTTCTTTTCAGTTTGCTTATATTCCTCCCCACGTTTTAGTAACACTACCCCTTCTTTTATCTCACTAGATTCGGATGTTTTGTCCGAATTTGATGAGACAGAACTAGGAACATAAATCTTAACATTCGAAACAGGCTTACATGTTTCGCTTTTACTAACTTCAGGTTCTTTAATCGAAACTTTGACAGGAACTGTCTGACTAATCTCAACATCAACAGATTTCTGATTACTAGGATCATACGTATAGTTATGGTTATATGGTGGTGGAACTTCAGAAAATCCAATTCCCCCTTTGTTAACTGGGGAACGTTGAACGCTTACTATGTGATCAAGCATTGCTGAGGAATTTCTAAACTGTTCGATTTTTCTGTTTAATTACACCACTTTTACCTGGTAATCAGCTATCTGTTTATCCCTTCCAGCGATTAGTTTGGTTTTTTCTTCTAACACTTCATAACTGAGATCAATTACTTGTATTTTATCAGCTAGACTGGCTTTAAGACTTCTGATATCCTTTTCACTAGCTTTTATTTTTACCGAGTAACTGTTTTCTCTAGTTTTAGTGTAATAATGATCTTCTTTTAACGTTTTAAATTGAGCGTCCAAACTGACAAACTGATCAGTTACTGTTTTCAATTGTTCAGACAGATTTTCACATTGCATACAATGAAGTTCAGAACTTACCTCAGAGAGCTGATCGTTCACTTCTGCCATATAAGCTTGATTTTCTCCCGTCTCTTTATCACTCTCTCCAGTTTCGATGTTTACCAAGTTAGCATGTTCGAACACTTCCTCAACTTGCAGATTCCAGTTGTATCCCCCATTCTGTCTAGATACCATAGCCCTGTTCTCACTACCTCCCCCATTCTGTTGTGCAGACCTGTTCTGATTACGTTCGACTCTCTCATTTGTACATTCCTTAGCAAAATGACCATTCTGTTGACAGTTATAATATCTAACCTTTGACTTATCAAACCCTGGTCTTTCTCCAACGAACTTTCTACCCGTTTTCTTCATGAATCTTTTAACCCTTCTTACTATCATAGCCATCTGCCACTGCAGATCCATCTCTTCTAGATCATCAGCATCGATTTGATCATAGTCTTCGTCCAAAGTTGCAGGATCGACTATTTTACCTTTGATGTAATTCTCATAAGATGCAATGAAAGATGCATAGAGAGCAAACTGCTGTTCAGCTGATTTAACACTCATGGGCATCTGTGAGTAGTTGTTGGTTGGAACATTTGATGTATAGTAACCAGTTGTGGCTTGAGGTTTTGAAGAATTACTTCCTGCAGCTACGAAACATACATCACCATCCATGTTGAGAGTCACATGACCATCATGAGTTGAATTTGAGTTTGAGTCTCCTTTTGAGTAATAAGCAGAGGATTCTGACTTTGAACTTGAACTTGAAGTAACTTTCACACCATACATTCCCGGATCCTGAACCTGATCAGTTGGCGTCTCTTTCCAAACCATGTTAAGTTCAAAAGTTCGTAATTTATTGACTGCTGTTTCCAAATCAATATTGGAAAACTCTTTATCTTCTCTCATCAAAACCGTGTACATTTCCCATTTCGGTGGAAGAGCATCAAGAAGTTTTTCTACAATCTCTTCTTCTTTATAGTCAATTGAGTAGTTTCTAAGTTCGGTCATCAGGTGATAATATCTTGTGATGATATCATCAAGTAATTCATTTTTCAAATATTTGAACACCGAGAATTGGGTTTTTAGTAGCTTAATTTTGGATGCACGTATCCCCACATTACCTTCATATCGATTTTCTAGCGCTTCCCATAGCTCTCTAGCGGTTTTGTATTTCCTGAAGGTGTGAAGAATCTCTTGTGGAAGAGCCATGGTGATTGCCGCATGAGCTTTACTTTCTTCCTCATACATCTTCTTTTCTTCCTCTTCCATCTTATTGTACTTCTTAATCTGTTCACGACCTTCAAACAAGGCTGTTGGTGGAATGTATCCATCTTGAATGCACACCCACATCTTAGCATCTTGATATTTAACATACTGTTCAAACCGATCTTTCCAAGCAACGAAATCGGTACCCTTAAGCATTTTTGGAGCCTTAGTTGCTGAACCGGCTTCAACTTCCATTTTCACCAGTTCCGTAATGTTTATCGAAGTCATCGCTGAAAGAAACACGACTTGAAAACACAAATTTTTTTTTTTTAATTTGAACAGTGACCAGTAGGCGAAGTTATTCTTAACTTCGCTTAAGCTTAACTTCGCTTGATTCCCTAACTTCGCTGAAACTCTTAACTTCGCTTGCTAACCAACTTCGCTTGATGACAACTTCGCCTGAGATCAACTTCGCTTGGTTGATAACTTCGCTTAAACTTATAACTTTGCCTAAGCCCTACGAACAGTGACGGCAACTTCGCCTGATGAACACAAGGTTTTTGCAGGTTTTAATTTGACGTATTGCGAGGTATGCGAAGGTGTAATGGGTTATATTTGATAGTGGGAGATGGGTAGGACACAAAAACTCGGTATTTCAACGTAAACTCGTCCCGCGAATAGTTGAACGGAACGATTTCTACAATCGTGTGATAATCCCGAACCACACAATCACGAGCAAAATGCTCTAATACCAATTGTAGGTTCCCAGCCGGATCTACACGGAAGTATCTCGTACTACGTAGGTGCGGAATCCCTACGTAAGACGATACGAGCGTAGGATGCGATATACGTTAAAACCAAGCACAAATACACGTTACAATACTCAAAAGACACGTTGTATTGCAACCTTTCAACACGTGACGTTCAATCACAATTACACGTACTGGTCTCTCTCTCTTTTTCTAAACAACCCGTAGCCAAGGCTTATAAAGCCTTCGACAACTTCGCCTAACAGACTAGGCGAAGTTGTCAATAACTTCGCTTGTCCACAAGTTCGCTTATATTAGGCGAACTTGTGAGACAACCTATACAAATCAAAACAAAACAAACTAACACGATTACAGACACTAGATACTGAACTACTGACATAATGCACCAACACACATCAATTTAAAACATTTATTACATACCATGTTTGAATTAAATATTATCATCTTGAGAAACATTTATCACTAACATCATTTTCCAAATCCAAATGTGCTCTTTCTTTTATAACATTAGCAAGTTTCAAGTGATCCAAATCTCTTAAAATAAACAGATAATTCGATTCCCATATTGATTTAGGATAGTACCCGTGTTACACACGATGAAACATATTTAAAAACACAATATATATGTAACATCATATAAATTTAATGAAATGCAAATGTTGTATTTATAAATAAACTTTTACATGAATTACATGACATCATAATTTATTTGAATCGAATACAAAAACATTCAAAGACTAACAAAGATAAATGAAAAGTTAAAATATTTTATAACTTATATAATTAGTACAATAATAAGCAAACAGAGGAAATTAGTCTTCAAATCAATAAAACAATTCTACAATGTCGATTCAGCAAAACTTTTATCTCAATGTTGATTCAAAAGATTAACTTTATCTAAGACATCTATTACACATCAAAAACTGTAATATTTATTACTCTAAGATAGTACCCGTGTTTATATGCACATCAATTTATAACATTTATTACAAAACATGTTTGAATTAAATTAAACATGTTTGAGAAACACGTTTAATTTTAAATTTTCGAATACCAAATTAAGATAGTCACGTTGACTATCAAGTAATTAATTTAAAATAATTCAAATTAACTTTAAAATCGGTTTGTTTATAAATTATGGAAAGTCAAAGTATATAAAATGTGTTAATGGGACCCGACAAGTGAAACCTTTCGTTAATATTAATATTAATAACTTTAAGTAATTTTTGATATATTTATTATTATCTAAATTTATGATAAAAATTTTCAAATTAACTTATACCAAAAATAAATATAAGAATAATAGTTTTTAAATTATTTTAGTCAACATATACCAAAAATATATGGACACTTATTTTTCGAATTAAATTTAATATTTTCAAACAACTTACCATAATTCGACTAATTATTTACATATTTACTTATTTTCAAACGACTTATCTAAATTTACTTATTTACTTTAATAATAACATTTTAAAATTAATATTTGTAGTTTATAATTTGTACCACGGAATATGATTATATACCAAAAAAAAATATTGTTATAATAAAAACAATTAATTAATAATAACGTTAAGTATAAAGTAATCAACTAGTAATTGGTAATTTGTACCACGAAGTATGGTTATATACCAAAAAATTTATTGTTATTATAAAAATAATTAATTAATATTCACCTTGACTATAAAGTAATTAATTTGTAATTTGTAATTTGCCAAGAAGTATGGTTATATACCAAAAATATATGGATTACCTTAATTCAAACGAATTTAAATTTATTATTATTTAAAATATATGGATTACCTTAACTACCAAGAAGTAATTAATTTAATGTATTTAAATTTAATATTCAAACGAATTACCTTAATTTGTATAATGAGTTACATATTTCCTTATTTAATTATTCTTTAATATTAAAGTTTAAACTTTAATATTTGAACTAACAATATAACATTTTAATTAATTTATTGCTATTATAAAAATAATTAATTAATATTCACTTTGACTATAAAATAATTAATTTGAAATAATTCAAATATACTTTAAAATCGGTTTGTTTATAAATTAAGGCAAGTCAAAGAATATAAAATGCTTTAATGGGATAATTAAATTACAATATTTATGTTAATGAAGTTATTTAAAACAATAAGGAAAGTCAAACAAAATAAATGGTATTAATGAGATAATTCATATAATATTTGAACTAACAATAAAACATTTTAATTTATTTATTTTATTATAAAAGTAATTAATTAATATTCACGTTGACTATAAATTAATTAATTTGAAATAATTCAAAATAACTTTAAAATCGGTTTGTTTATAAATTAAGGAAAGTCAAAGAATATAATGTTTTAATGGGATAATTAAATTACAATATTTATGTTAATGAAGTTATTTAAAACAATAAGGAAAGTCAAACAAAATAAATGGTATTAATGAGTTAATTTATATCGAATAGATTACAAAACGCCGGAAAAAAAATATAGATCAAGCTTATCTCGGATCTCCGATATACAATGGTATTTTATTTTTTGTAAATACAATAAGATGAATATACATGAATATTAACAAATTAACAAAATAAAATATACATCAACATTAAAATTAAAATCTATACATACTATAAACTCATAATCATTCCACTATAAACTCATAATCATTCCGTGAAATTAAATTATATGAGTCGGCAATTACCTGAAATAATAAAAAAGAATATGAATATTGATATTATGGATTATTTTAATTATAACTAATAACATGAAAGTTTTAAAGGTGTTAACGGAAAAACGAAATTTAAAGATGTGTACCGGAAAAAAGATTGTATAAGCTGTGACACTCACCGGAAAATGTTACCTGAAAATGTTACCTGAAATAATACTAAAAGAATATTAATATTGATATACGGAAAATGTTACCGGAAAAACGTAACAATGGAATATATGATTTTGATTAACAAACTAAAATGAAATCCTCAGCAAATTATACGGGTAAATAACCTGAAATAATGTAAAGCAATCATTGTTATAGGTATAAAACATAGTCATAAAAAGATTGTATAAGCTGTGACAATGGGATAATTAAAGTAGAGTTTTTTCCCCAAAAGAGCGTTGTGGGTAAAAGTATTTATCAAAATGATGTTGCTTTTATATTTACCAAAATGGTGTTGTTTTGACTATATTTCTTAAACTTGGTTTTCTCACCCCTAATTTTATTAGATAACTCATCTTTTTAATAAAATATCACCTTTTTTTAGATATTTGGGGAAACACAATTATCAATTAGGCGTATAAACATATCATTAAATCAGATGTTTTTTTTTCTTTTTATATTTGTTCTGTCGAAAATGTTACAAATAATACCACGTATCTGAAAAGTTAAAATTTTTGTCCTCAAACTTGAAGGATAACAATATTTTAAAAACATCACAAAATTCTAGAGGAAAATGATTGATTTCTTTTTTGGAAACCGTTACTTTTGATTGGCTTTACTATTATTAGACCGCGTGTAGTCATAAAGCTCCACCATCAGGGGTTATGCGCCACGTGGTGTCCAATCAGAGTTATGATTTTGTACAAAAACAGGCTGTAGTCATAACTCTCCACTACCAGGGGTTATGCGCCACGTGGCGCCCAGTCATTATTAATTTTATTTGTTTTTTTAAATACTAAATCATTTAAATAAATTAACATAAAATTAAAAATTACATTAAACTTCCAAATAAAAAATACATTAAACTAAATTAAAAAAAATACATCAAATTAAAAATTAAAAAACATAAATAATACTAATAAAACTAAAACTCATTTATATTTTTCTAAAATTTTTGCTCGTCGAGTGGCTTTTAGAGATTGGACTATCGGGTCGTCTTCGGATAGCTCGTTTGATAAAATCTCGATGTCTTTGTCCATCTCATTCCTTCGAAGTAGGTCGACGACGTCCAAATTTACTTAAAGTCGTTGGGTTCCAAGTTGGTGTAAATCTTGGAGTCGAGAGTTCATTAATTGGAATTGGCTTTTCAATTCGGGATTCGAACCCGTTGCCGACGACGAACCGGCCCCTTTCCCCTTTCCTTTGCCTTTGGTTCTTCTACCCCCCGGCCGAGGCATGTCGGTAGTATTCACGGGGTCATTATCGCTTAAGTTGAAGTTTCGAGCGTCGGAACGGGGCGTGTCTGGATCAACCGAAGAAGATGTTTTAGACTTTTTTTACGCGGACCACCTTCGGCTTCGGCTTCGGCATCCAACACCAAGCCCCATTTTGGGTGAAACCTCAATAGGTCTTTCCAAATGCCAAAGTAGTTGAAGGTCCCGCTGACCTTATGTTGAAACTCAACCAACGCGTTATCCATGACTTCTGCGTCCGAGACACCACTACTCCTAGTTCGATTCATCCGAGAGAAAACCGTATGGAAAGCCATGCATTTGGTGTTTATGTCGCCCCATTTCGACAGTAACGAATCTTTTTCTCGACGCGAGTCCCCGCCAAGGTTGTGAAACCTCTCTATAATTTTGTGCCAAAATACCCCCGTTTTTTGATAGTTCGCTAAAAAAATAAAAACATTACAAGTTTAATGTTTGTTATAAGAAATTTAAAAAAATATATATGCATTTTAAAAACCTACCGCATTTGGCATCTTCCGATATTTGGCACCAAGCACGAGCACATAGTACGCACTCGTCGATACTCCACGCTATCACCGTCTTTTTAACCCGAGGTTCGCCGGCGGGCTTCTTTGCGTGTTTTTTCGAACGTCCGCGTTGGCTCGAACCGCCCTCGGGTTGTGTCTCCGGCACGAACTCGACCTCGGGTTGGGTCTCCGGGGCGGGTTGGGAACCCGAACCCGCACAAATGTTTGTCATTGGGTTTTGGAAACCGGGCACCGCATTTGGCATAGAGTTTTGTAGAAGTGCAAAGTACGCGGCCATTTGAGGGTCATACATTTGTGGGACGGGTACGGTTGGCGTCGGGGCGGTAGATTGGTTCGGTTGTGGATTTTGGTTGGCTTGACGGGCATATTGACCGAAACCGAGAATATTTTGGTTGTTGTTTGGAAACATGATGGTAGAAATATTAGTGTAAAAGATATAAATATTTATGTAAATAGGTAGATTGGAAGGAATGTGTTAAAAAATATGAGTTTGGTTTGTTTATATAGTATAAATATAATTAATTAATTTTTTTTAAAAAACCCCAACGGCTCCAAGCCAACGGCTCCAAGACCAACGATATTTTTTTTGGATCTGCGTGCCATTCTCGCGTTGTATCTAAAACACACAAAAAAAGAATTCAACATAACGCAGGGGGGCGGTGTACCCCCCGCGTTTTCAACATAACGTGGCCAACAACGTGACCACTACACCTGGTCAATGGTGCTATTTTTACGAATCTTTTCCTTATATATATATATATATTCCTTATTTATACTAAATTACCAACTGTATTGTATACTAATTGTATACATAGATATATTCCTTTAAAAATATTGGTTTATTAAACCTTAAACGTAACGCTTTGTTACCGGAAAATCATTGTATTGTATAAATCAATAAAAAGATTGTATAAGTTGTGACACTCACCGGAAAATGTTACCGAAAAATGTTACCTGAAATAATAAAAAAAAGAATATTAATATTGATATACGGAAAATGTTACCGAAAAAACTTACCGGAAATACTTATCGGAAAAACGTAACAATGGAATATATGATTTTGATTAACAAACTAAATTGAAATCCTCAGCAAATTAAACGGGTAAATAACCTGAAATAATATAAAACAATCATTGTTATAGGTATAAAACATAGTCGGAAAAAATTTACCGGAAAAACGTAAAACATCCACATATCATCTTCATGGCCGTTTATGATTTACAACCTAAACTGATTTTAATAAAATCAGTTAAGAATGAGAATAAACATAAAAAAGCTTAGAATGAATAACCGGAAAAAATAATAAGGTTGCCGGAAATTAATTTATATAACTTTACCTTGAATCGGAAAGATTAACCGGAAATAAGAGGCTTAGAGCGGCAATTAGGGTTTCTGAATAGTTGTAGCAGACGAGATTAGACTTAAATACAGTATTTGAATTAACGGGTCAATGGGTTAAATGGATATCCAAGACCCGCGAGAAAATGAGCTTAAATGGGTTAATGAATTAAATATAGTTTAATTGCTGAGTTGGCATGTTTAAGAAAGGAAATGGATGATATGGAGTTGAAGTGACATCCTATGTGGACACCCTAAAATGGTGCCATGTGAAAATTGTGTACTACTTTAATAGTATGTATAGATAATAAAGCACAGCTTTAATTTTGTTATTTCACATTTTTGTAAACGGGAAGAACTCTATAATCTAAAAAGGAGAAAATACTTCCCACAATGGTATCCATTTTATATGACTTTATGAAGTTGCTATAGTATTTTGTCCTCATCCTACTTAACTACTTAAGAAAAAGAAAAAAAAATCGATTACATAATATATGGGGTAATGTCGATATGTCTTTCGACTAAAGTTAAGAAAGTTTATTGATTTTGAAATGTCCACTAGGCTCGATGAGGGCCCAATCTCAACATTATTCGTATATACGGTTTGTTTGGAGGAAAATATTGAATGATAAAACGGTAAGGATGATAATGATTGGTTACTCTTTAAAACAAACTACGTAGCGTCTCTACGTGAGGCTAGATTTGTATCTATGTATGACTTGTAATATAGCAAACGAAACCTACATGGCGGCTGAACACGAATTATGTTGGTATCGGTTATAAGTTCGTTACAGAACCGGCGCTAAACAAAAAGAATCTGTATACACCCAAAATTGTATCATCACATATATAATTTGGTGCGTTAGATTTGTTGATCTCACGGTGGATATGGAAAGTGTGTGTATTATGCGGTGTGTTTTATTTTAATTGCGGTGTGTTTATTATTCGATGTGTTTTATTAGATCTAATGGTGAAAACACATTTTCTACATTTTTAGAAAAAATTTACTTCTTATTATAACATTGCCTTTATATATATATATTATTTTTAAATTGGGATACATTTTGCGACGGATTACTAGGAGGAAAATAAAGACGTAACATCTCAAAAGTTCCATAGGTAATGCTTTTAAATAGTTTAATAGTGGTAATGAAAACTTCACGGGTAGTATGACACTATATTCTCGAAAATTAACATTTTTCATAATTCTAAAATAATTCACGGGGATTGCATATTGTAAAAGTAGGAAATACTAGTTAACTTACCTCCAATTTACTAGACAATAAAAAGCATAGCACTTTAATTTGCTGAACTGGCAACATAAATATCTACATATAGTTACATAGTATCAGCTCTTGTGTAAGTGTGTGGGCGAGTGTGAGGACCCTACCAGTTCACTTACCTCCAATTTGATAATTATCTCACACATAAGCTGGATTAAAATATTGAATTATTTATGTCGATCAGATCGAAAATCCTACTTGCAGAATATTATCCAACATATATCAGTATAAGATGGCTAAAGATTCCATTATTGCACGTTGTGAAGGGCCACTTGCAACGTTTTTTTGTCACATGTACAACATTATCTTAGTCCAATAAGATATTATTAATTAATTTAAGCTTGAGATCTTTTCATTAGTTATAACTAATCATAGTCTTTATTAAAGATATCAACATTAAATTTTCCTATAAATGTGGAATGAACTTGCTACACTTTCATAACCAACTTCATTAGCTTCAAACTTTTTACACACACACAATATGGAAAGTTCACACATCCTCATAACAATACTTATCTTATTCACTTCCTCCATCAGTTTCATCTCAGCCCTTGAGCAAACAAATGTTGAATTCATAAGAACATCATGTGGTTTGACCACTTATCCAACACTATGCTTTAACTCCCTCTCAACACGAGCGGGTGCAATCCAAACAAGCCCTAAGCTATTAGCCCAGACAGCTCTATCCGTGAGCCTTGACACAACCCTCTCGACCTCTTCATCGATGGTTAAACTGTCAAAAGTACACGGCATGGATCCTCGAGAGGTTGCAGCCATGAAAGACTGCCTTGAGTTGTTGAGTGACTCTGTTTACGAGTTGAAAAGATCACTTGACGAGATGACTCATCCAGGTTCCAAAGAACCAGGGCTGGTGATGAGCGACATACAAACGTGGGTGAGTTCTGCAATGACGGATGAAGACACGTGCTCCGAAGGGTTTAAGAGTGACCCCAAAATGAAAAATGTCATAAGAGGAAAGATTGTGAATGTTGCACACTTAACCAGCAATGCTTTGGCTTTGATCAACAGTTACGCTTCTTTAAGCAGGTAGGTGGTTCAAGGAGATTATATATATGCTCCTTAGATGTACTATGTATAAAGTGCTTATATATATATATATGTATTTTTGTTTCTATGTATCAAGTGATTCTCATCACCAATTGCTTATATCACAACTTAACTAAATTAATGCATGTGGCGTTTGTGGATTTACGCATTAAAGATGCTCGCTCTAAATGAATTAAATCCATAAGATAATAGTATACCTTGTAATTGTATCTATAATTTACTTGACAACATGTTCAAATCCATCCATACATGTGTCTTTATCAAATTCAAATCACTAATAATATAAAGGGGTGTCACATACGGTTAATGCTGATCACTTGTATCTGTCGGCCAGTATCGATAGAAAAAAGAAAGATTCTAAAATACAAGTTTGTCTCCGGGGGGGAAGTTTTGACCAATAATAATTACTTACGGATCACCGATGAAAAATGTAAGGTTTTGAAATTGGATACCCACTCAGAACTTTCCAAACATTTGTTTGTGTCAATTACATTCGGAAAATCCGTTGATAATTTAGTCGCTAATGTTTTGATCAAAGTTTGGATTGGGATTTGCATTTGCATTCAGACTTTAGATTTCTCGGTGTGGGGTCCATCACCGATAGGATTCCATCGCTGAAAATATCCATAAGTAGCCTACCACCTTCGTGGGAACCGTCGAGTGTTTTCATGAATTCAAGCCTACAAGTGGCAATCTCCCTTTATTTCAAATATGCCAAATTGATGTTTGGCCGTGGTTTGTAGGAAGAGCCAATATCATTGGTTAGCGCTTCCACTTTGTTCCTGAGTTAATTTAAGGGTGGAAAAGAAAATAAATGGACCGAAAGAAAATTATTGTTGTATTCCAGAGTTTTTTCTTAAAGAAAGAAAATTAGAGAAAATTGTGTTCATGAGTTTCGTTAGATGAAGGAAAAGAAAACAAATGGAAGGAAAACAAAGAGAATTAAGAGCAAGTTAGAAGGATATGTTTTCATTCCAATTTAAAAAGAAATAGGAAAAAAAAGAAAGGAAAGATAAAATAGGAAAGAAATGAAAACTATTTTTTTTTCTTTCTTTTATTTTTTCTCTTATCAAGTGAATTCGGGAATAGAGCGTTAGACTTTTCATACATTTCTCGATGTGTGTCCATTGCAGGTGACATACCTGTCAATAATCTGTCGATAATGTTTAGATCAAATTTTGAATTGAATCGTCATTCATACTTTTTAGATCTTGGTGTGGGGTTCATTACCGGAGGTGATCTGTCAGTAATTCATCGCTGAAAGTATCTATAAGTAGCCTCACCACCTCGGTGGAAACTGGAAAGTGTTAAGTAAAACAATTCAAGCCTAAAATAGCAATCTCTCTGTTTCAAGTATGTCAAATCGTTGTCTGGCGTGGTTTATAGGAAGAGATAATATTGTTGTTTTCGTGTTTGTTAGAATTAATGATCTTGGAATTTAAAAATCCCTCATCGCCATTGGATAAGTTTTAGCCCAACTAGCATTGAATGAGAAGTGAAGATTTGAGCTGAATACTGTAAAGGTCTTAAGTTCGTATCTGATCGATCCCAACTGGGTTTTTACCGTCGTAGACCTTCGAACGATTTTCCTCAAAAGAGGAAATTGTGAGCTTGAGCTATGCCTGCGATCACAGGTTTATGGAGTCCTCTTTTATCATTTGATTATCCCTTAACCAATGTTGTCCACATGTTACATGGCTTATTGTATTTGCCGATTTGTCATTCATGATTTCTACTTTCTAGTAGAGGTGTACAAATCGGGTATTTCAAGTACCCGGTTTAGGGTATGGAACCAGGTTTGGGTATGATCGAGTATTGGAAAATCGGGTATTGGCAATACCCGGGTCGGGTTCGTCCAGTTATTGTCTCTAAAAACCATACCTTATATATCGGGTTCGGGTCGGGTATATAACCGGGTATTCTAAAACCGGATATTTGAATACCTTATTTTCGGGTATTGAAAAAACCCTATTTTCGGGTTTTTTTCTGGCTTCTTCCAGGTATTTTTCGGGTATAGATTGGATTTTTTAAGAGGCTGCACTTTTTAGGGACATTTTTCGTATATTTTTCAAGTATTTTTCGGGTAATTCCGGGTATAGGTCGGGTATTTAAAAAACCCGTTTTCAGGTATTGGAAAAACCCGGTTCCGGTTTTCGGGTATTACCGGGTACAAATCGGGTCCGGTTCGGGTACAGGTTTTGGTACTGAAATGTATACTCTATCTGTACCCTACGTGTAGAGTTGGGTACGGGTTCAGATATTAAAAATCCAGGTATAAAAAACTGGGTACGGATACTTTTTCGGGTCCGGTTTCAGATTTAGGTTTTTTTGTGCACTTCTTCTTTCTAGTACAAAAGAGGAATGGCCCAATTTCGACGTCATTGCTAAAGGATAGAATTTGTTGGGGTTCTCGGAGAAAGCTTCGCACCATTCGTAAAAGGTATGTTTTTGGATATTTTTGGATTTTGCATGTGGCCCTCTTATTAAAATACAATTTTAAAAAGATAAATATTATTGGTAAACAGATAATTGTATTCAAAGTTTATTGGTAACATAAGAAATGTATAACGTAACATTAGTGTTTATTATACTCAGTATAATTAGTACTTGTTAATAGTTAACTGAATTAATATTTATTATATTACAAAGGTAAATATAAAAATCACATTGTTTTATATCGTATCTATAATATATATAACGAAGACATAAAAATCCTACGTGTCGCGATGTGGTCGCTCCCTCTTTTTTGGAGTCACCAGATTTGCTTGATTTTTAAATTGAGGTTTCTCATGCATTTGACCTGAATTCATGGGTATGAGTCTTACCAAACCCAAATATTCCATAAACGGGTTATAACATCTCATTAAATTAAAAATTATTCTCACCAAATTATTTATGTAAAAATCCTATAAAATATGATATAATAAAAATAGTATCTTATTTATTTTAAAAAAGATATATATCTTATATTAACTTTCATAAATATTATTTATAATTAAAAACCAATTTCATAGTAAAAAAAATAAACGGGTCTTGGGTCTCATCAAAACCATATAGCTTTTAAACCGGGTTATAACATCTCATTTATTTGTGAGACAACTTATCATTAAACCATTAGTATATTATTAACTTTCATATAATGAAAAAAATATAAATTAAAAAAATAAATAAATATTAGAACAAATAATATAAAACAACCCCCGTAATACGGGGGATAAAAACTAGTTAACAATATATATTAGTTAAAAGAAATACTTTACAAACGTAATAATAGTTGTGAATTGAGGGTACTAGGGGGTAACCTGTTGAAGCCAAACAACCCGAGTGCCACATAGACCATCCAACCAATTATATGGAGACAACACATATTCATCTAAATTAGTTATGGTGGTGTTTCAAAAATACGTAAACTATCTGAATGTTTTTGACACACAAAGCACTCGTTTAGCTTTGGAAATCACTATCAGGTTGTAGAAACTGAAACTGAAACCAAATCTCCAAACAGAATTGGTTACTTTGTAATGGTGTTACCGAGAATACAAATGAAACCGAAGATGCCCCAAGGACCCTGACAGATTAGGCTATAGTCCATAGATATATGTATAACTTTAAATCCAACGTGGTATGAGTTGGCATGAAGCCATGAACAGACAATGGTGTGATGTGACGTATAAAATCAAAGGATGCCTTTAAAAAATAAAAATAATGGTACTTGCCACCATCTCAAGATATCTAGTAAATAAATAAATAAATAAAGCCTAACGCTTTTGCGGAATTATTGAATACGTCTCTAGGATGTGGATCAATTCAAAAATTATGGAAGATATAGACGTGCCAACATAAGCCCATTCCTTGAATATTAATGTCGACAAATCGAAATTCCAGTTTGCATCATATTTAATTATAAAGGATGGGTAAATGTTGCATAATTTGTGTGAATATTAAAGAGCACTTATATTTTGTCATGTTGTGTTACAAATAGAAATAGAAAGGAAGAATGAACAAAGAGAGATACTCCAACTTATATATATATCGATGATCTGTTATTAAGTAACGACTAACCATATGTTAGTTAGAACGTTTACAATCAGATCTCTCACTTATACCACTACTACAACTAGGACCCTAGCTTTATGATTTGAAAATTACAAGTAAGATCGATCGTTATATATACTATCTATTTCGTAGCGATACTTCCCGCCCAATAAAAGAAGTCGCTAGAGACAACCATTTAAATCATTCTCCATAACCATACATCTCAAGTATGATTCAAGGCAGTGAATAACACCAAGTTAACCTCAAGTACTAACCTAGAAAACTTCTTTCAAGAAATTGCTTAGAAAATTTGGATCTTGGTAATTACTTGTGTAACAATCTCAACAATCACAACTTCAACAACCAAGCTTAACACCTGCTGATGACTTACTTTAATCACAAAGAAAAAGACGATGAGGAACCTAAGAAGGTTTATCGCATGAAGGGGCAGTTGATTAGGAGTTGTTGCCCACGGGTTTTGTATGATTTCTCCATGTCTAATACTTACCGCTTGCCAACAACATCAGGGAGAAATATAACATATATGCTCGGAACGATTAATTTATATATTTCTAATTATTTTTGTGGCATTGTTCTAATTTCATTTCCAAAAACATTGAATTTTAGCTATGTAATTTTCTTTTTAATCTAAATGCAAGTTTTGTTTTTTTGTTTTTTTTAATTATTTTGATACTTAATGAATTAAAATATTTCTTAATTAAAAAGAACGCATCTGTCAAACAAAAAATTAAAAAGCAATAGTGATGTGAAAATAATAAGGTTGCATGTGCTAGGGGTAAATATGAGTTTATGAAAAATGGGTGAAAAACTTATGTGTCATACTGACTGGAGAGACTGTTTTTTACAAAATGATTTAAATTAGAAATATGGACGAAAACCTCAAGATTTTTAAAAATCTCGTCGAAAATGTCGAAACTATCCAAGTTTTAGTTTCATTGGTTGGAAAATCCTGTCGGTTATATTACCAATGTGTCGACTCAGTACAAATTTCATGGGTTATTTTGGGAATTTACATTCTTTTTGGATCATTTTTTTCTCTCTCCTATTTGGGTCATTTTGAGAATTTTCCCTTTATTTATTTTAATTTTTAAGGGTTTTCTTTGTGAAGCTACAAATCATTCTCATCATTCTCATTTTTGTTACACTTAGTAGAATAATTTAAACCCTATCTTTTATTTAGTTTCCTTATTGTTTTGACATTAGGTTTCCTTATTGTTTAAGTTTTTTTTTTATTTGTATTCCTATAAATTGTACTTTTCATTTGAGAAATAAACATCATAAAATTGTCCAAAAGTTCTTGTTCTTCTATCTTCTTATTAGAGCCTAACTCACTCTACGGGTCTTTACGAATTACGTTTATCGTAACATTATTTTTCTCGGTAGTTGATAGCAATTCTTGAGCCCAGCGGTCCAACTTGGATACATTAGCAATATTGGTCCAATCTGAAGACCCCAGTGAAGTCCCTCCAACGTGATACATTGCACATTGTTAAGGGATCCTTAAAAAGATATTTAGGCTAAGTATATAGTCGTAGATAGAGACTAAAGCTTGAGGTCTTTTCATTAGTTATTGTTCATGGCCATGTATCATATGAAACGTTTTAAAAAATATCTGCGTTTGTTTTCCTATAAATTTTGATCATATTTGCTTGATTTTCATAACCCAACTCATTAGCTTTAAACGTTAAGCTAAACACTAAAACAAAATAAGATATGGAATGCTCGGGTTCGGTCAAATTTCAATCCCATAATACGGTTTTGATAATATTACTCAATCCATTTAATCTATGCACTCGAGAAAACAAATTATGTCGAATTCATAAGAACCTCATGTGGCTCGACGACTTACCCGACACTATGCTTCAACTCACTATCAACCCGAGCCAATGCAATCCAAACAAGCCCTAAGCTACTAGCCCAAACCGCTCTGTCTATTACCCTTGACATGACCCGCACCACCTCCTCATCAATGGTTACATTGTCACAAGCGCACGGCATGGCGCCTCAACAGGTTGCTGCCATGAAAGACTGCATTGAGTTAATGAGTGACTCGGCGTACAACTTGAAGCAATCACTTGAGGAGATGACTAGACCGGGTTCCAAAGATTCAGGGCTAGTGATGAACGATATCCAGACGTGGGTGAGTTCTGCAATGACGGATGAAGACACGTGTGTGGAAGGGTTTAAGGATGACCCGAAAATGAAAAGCGTTGTGAGAGGGAAGATTGTGAATGTTGCGCACTTGACTAGCAATGCTTTGGCTTTGATCAACAATTATGCCTCTTTACAAGGGTAGTTGAAGGAAGTTGATGTATGCCAAATTAATATAGTAGGGAAACTTCAAATGCCTAGCCAGATAAGGTGGTTTAATATGTGAATGTTTGTCATACTGTCTGTACTTTGATTGTTAGAGTGAATATTATTATTTCTTGTTTTAAACTAGTGCAAATTGAAATTCTAGAATGAAAAGGGAGAAAGCTGTGGTAAGACTTTAATACCAAATTAACACAAAAACTAATACCACACACTATGGTTAAAAATTAAAATAAAAACAAAATTTTGAAATAGATAAAAAAAAATACTCGGAAAAATGACTTTCTAGTTAAAAAGAACATAAGCAGTATGGATTATGGAAACTTACCCAACAAACACATGGCCCAGATAATTAAGCCCGACAAACTGGAAAGGATGAAACTGAGTAAAATAAGTACGGGTCAAAATGGGTCTCTTCTTTCAAGTTTACATGGGCATGATCGAGATTCTCTCACCCTTATCATGTCTTGTGGGAGGTGGACACATCAGCGACGACGGTGATGGAGTGTTGGCGGTGATGAGTGTCTCAGTGGTGAATGGGGTGGCAGTGCCGGTGGTGGGTGTGTTGGTAGCAGAGTGGCGGTGTAGGAGTTAAGAGACAAAAATGGTTATGGGCGGAGCTAACTCATTTGGACCTTTTTGAGATTAACAAGTTCTATAATAGTTGTCTAATTTAACGGTTTAACCCGTTCACTAAATTTGGATAAATCGAGTGAACTCATCTACAAATTATTTTTGCTCAAGTCAATCCATTATTTAACCAGTTATGTTCAAGCAGGCAGGCAGGCAGGCAGTTGAATGCATCAAACGTTCCCAAAAATGGTTCCTGTATAACTTCCCCACAAGACCAGTCATACCAAAATCTACTTCAACATTGAGTCATTTATGATAATTAATCTTAAAACATTAAACGTACACCCTCTACTGATGTTTTTAAATTCTCTGTCATCTCAGTCAATCCATCCAAACATGCATCTTCATCAGTAAAAGTTACTCTCCCAGTAATTAAAATTCTCTACACAAACCTTATCACACAAGTCAAAACGATCAGTTTTTCATCGTGTCGGCGGAATAATATAAAATCTTACGTGTCTGTGGGCATATCGTTCAAGCTAAAGATTGCAAGTTGATCACATGTACACGTTATCTTTCGATAAAGACAAGGCATGTGCCATTAAGGTTTTAATTGCAAGTAATGTATTATTGAGTTGAGATATATAGACTAGACAATAATAGCATATCCCAATACATCTTCAATAAAGCGATAGGCTAAAATGATCATGTTCTAAGAATGTCATCCACTTCCTATACCTCTACATAGTACATACTGAATAAAAATCAAGAATAATTTATGATATATGTCCCCTATCCCCCAATGGCCTCAAATCAGCATCATTGCAAAAGTAGCTTTATAAAAAGTATTTTGAGTATGACTTCAAGCAATTCAAATATTTAAAAAAAAAACATTTTTTTCATGATTCTAAAAAAGATACATATAACATTAAGAAGGAAACTGACGCAATAAGATTATATGTTTCAATGCATCAAGAAGCTCGTTTCGGAGGAGACATGTTCCTGATGAGGGATGTTGTAGTACTTATGGAAAATATTTGCACACAGAGTCCTGTCACAAAATAAAGCTCCATTATGATTTAACAAGACTTAACAGAACAATATGATATATGGAAACATTAATAAAACTGGCAAAATGATATAAACTTACCTATAAAAACACATGCAATCCTCAATAAAGCAACTTTCTCTGTCTCCCAGTTACTCAGATCATGAATAACCTAATGAAGATAACGGTTAGCCAACCACGGTAAAAAATGATATTCATAAATCACAAAAACAATGCTAAAACAAATCTAAACTAGAAGAGAAGAGATTTGCTTGCCTTTAGCTGGGTACTGCTTTGGATGACAGAAGCAACTGATCCAAGAACTCCTATGGATGATGCAGCAATATAAAGTCTCAAAAAGTTCGCTCTGCTACGCTTTCGTCCTTAAACATAATACAACAACAATTATAAATTAATACAAAAAATGTAAGGGTTTTCTTATAGAGGAATGAATAACAGTACTCACCTATTTCTCCAACTATGACTGAAATGGCGGTTATAGAACTAGATACAACAAATAATGTTTCAAGAGACTCCTTGTTTACATATGTCAAAAGCATGTCAAGTACTCCTACCAACAATACCACAGCCTGCAATCGACACGCACACCTTGTTACCCAAGTTAACAAGCATGAAACAAAATTTGAAGTCAATAAATACATTAGCTTTGCTATACAGAGAGAGAGAGAGATACATATATATCACTAAAAACTTTTAACTGTGAAAAGGAGTCCTTGAGTATATTCAGTAGTCGTGCAATCCTGGCACATAAGTTAAAAACTGGGTTGAATTGGGTTCGCAATGTATGATTTAGGGTTGCTGCTTAATATTTCCAAAGAGTTAAAGGGAGAAGAACTAAAAAAAAAGGAGCAGGTCAGATTGGGCCACATTAAAAAGGCAGGAGCCAATATAGATTTTTTTTTCTCATGGAGATTCTTGTTTTCATATCTAATTGCGGGAATGGGAGAATGATGTAAAAAAGCTCAAGCTGAAGCCCGTAATGACTGAACAGAAGAAGAAACAATG
Source organism: Bidens hawaiensis (assembly GCF_021521415.1). NCBI lineage: Eukaryota > Viridiplantae > Streptophyta > Magnoliopsida > Asterales > Asteraceae > Bidens > Bidens hawaiensis. The sequence goes on along the minus strand of NW_027494219.1, from coordinate 186,230 downwards.
ATAGTTGACTCTTGAAAGAAAGTTTCCAACTTTTGCCCGGATTTTGATCTAAGACATGTTTTCTCTTTTATGTGTTGATATTTGTGGAAGACGATTTGGGTTCAGATTACTTGTTGCAACTTGTATTTGTTAATCATTGCCAGTTTGATTGTAATTACAATAGAGTTGTAATTTGATTCAGTTTTTGTAGTATCGTTATCATAGGTATCAATGTTAATTAATATGTGAACCATGATGAACGGTTGTTCGGGCTGGGAATTAGGATAATTTCGGTTGGGGATCGGATTCTTTGTTTCCATGATGAGTTTTGGTAATGATCCTCCAATAATTAAAATTTATGCTAGTATTGTACACACGCCCACACAGTTCAGCTTTATCAATGTTGTCTCTTTGTAAAATCCGCTGTTAACAGAGTAATTACTAATTACAATTTATGGTATAGTATTGTACACGCAGTTCAGCTTATGTAAGATGATCAGACTGAGTGTGTTTTGCATTCATTATAGTAGAATATCATGTGAAAGTTTATGCTTAGTCTAGACCATGTACACTAAACTCCAACTACGAAAGATGTAAGTGTGCTCAATAATACTACTCCAGTTTTACAAGAGCCTTCCGTTATTTACTAGGATCAAAGAGTATTTCTAAGTGACAGTTAAATGAGGGTAACTTAGTACTAATGGTAAAAAATTCAATCATGAAATCTGCAAAGAACACAATGTGTTGACAAACTACAAGCCATGTGATAGATTCTAGGGTTTAGACTAAATCAAATGATTCAATTACTAAAATAGAAATCCCAATTCGAGAAGGGAAGATCTCCAATTACAAGGTAAAAACCCTAATTTGATAAAATAAACATTGACACCCAAATCAAACCAAGATAGCCCTATTAATACTAATTCTAATTGACGATTCTAGCACTTAACTGCCCCCACTACCTTCAATTAGCTTGGGCGGTAATTTAAGCGGTAAATCAATAAGATCACCAATAATTCAAGAAGTGTTGTCTTCAGCTTCACATATCCATGGTTTTATCGGGACACAATTCTCTTACTGAAGACAACACTCAACCGCATTACCACTTACATACAAAACTCTTGTCGGATCTCTGTTTTGCTTTGACAATTCTCTATAGTGCTTCCAGTCTTAATATCTACTTGCAGCTCTTGATAGCCTATACCTAATGCAATGCTTTTCATCCAATCTATCAGCAACATACATGGCCTGCTGATCAGAATACACTATGATTTCATAAGATTGAGCTAGGTGCTCCAAGAAGTCATCAACTCCTGGTCTTTTGAATGTTCTCAAACCTTGATCATGCTTCCAATTAGAATATAGTAGAGTTTCGGTGAGGTCAAAAACCAATGTGAACCATGCTATTCTTGTGGATGCAAATCTGGAATATGCAATTCTAGTGAAGGTTCAGTAAAACCTCGAACATATCCTGTAGCAGCACACAGATCCAGAAAAAGCTCCGTTAATTTGGCAGGAACTGTCACTGCAGCTGATTTTAGCATAGCTTGAAAATTAAATAAATAATGATGCTCCCACGTGGCTATTCTTCCAATGGTCGGTGACCCCAAAAGATAAGCAACTCCAAGACCGTGGGCTCACTTCCGAAAACCTGCTTGAGCTCTGAAACATGTAACACCACAGACCCAGCTGCTCATAAGGTCGTACAAAAGTATACTGATAAACCCAACAACCCACATACGCTGATGTCCCTACAAACCGGAATCGACATTGGTTCGTTTTTCTGGCCAAAGTGTTTACATTGATCCAAAACTTCAATCTTTAATTGAACACCCAAAACATGCTCAGACCGATCTTAATCAAAACTAGGGCTGTTGTCAGAATTTTCTTCATTGACCAGACCTGGCAGTAGTTCGTGATGTTCCTTCTGGGACTCCTTGACATCCAGACAAGCCTTTATCGCTTAGAAATTCGCCCTTAAGGCTGATGAAGAGTCCAATTGAGCAGCAATGGCTGCCAATTGGGCAGCAACAGAATCGGAAATAGATATGCTGCCATTGATTAGAATACTCCGGGTAGCGATAGCGTCGAATCAATTAGAGGAAATTAGTCAGCTACCATCAGATGGGTCGGCGTACTGATTACTACAGGTGGATTGAACCATCAATCCGGCAATGAAACCATTATTAAAACCACAAAATCAAAGGCAAACAAATGATTCAGTTGATAATAACCCAATTCGAGAAGGGTGATTTCTCCATGTTACAAAGTAACTATTTTGATAAACATAAAGCATCGACCCTAACAAATGAACAGAACCCTAATTTAATATTGCTACGAACGCTTATTGAGCACAATTTCTCCACTGCTCCTACTTCAGCGAACTATTTTGGTCAACTAGGTTTAAGAAGGAACTTGAATAACCGGGTTCATAGCACCATGTCATCAATGTATCTTCGTAATTAAACTTTCCCTTGAACTAGGTCAATCACATTCTAATTAGCTTTCATCGGTTAGTAACAGATTCGCTTTACATAAGCTAGCAGGAGGAATTTTAGTAAGCAAATGCAAAACACACTGACATCAGGACAACAAACCATGGCATCAGTTAGTAATCCAAAGTCTAGGTTTCCCTTAACGATAATAACTTTATACAATATATAAGCCTAGAAAGCAGAATATACATAACTAAAACTCCATATATGATCTAATAAAACAATAATTCATATCAATATCTATACTTCGTACTTTGATTTTATCAATCAAAATGCTTAACTTTGTTCAAACACTTAGATCTCATCCAGTTGAGAAAATATCATAAAGACTTCCAACAGTTTATACAAAAGGACAAACACCAAAAGAGCACTCATACATACCTGAATCACGAGAATTTTAGAGAGGGTTGACTTTCCCTTGGCAACTTTTGTATACCCTAAAGTTAAGACCAGCAATAATTCAAATTTAAAGAAGAAAAAGAACATATAAACATGTAATTTCAAAAACGTAAACATTTATAGAAAAAAAAGGCGTACTGTTATCGACGACCATTCTGTATGAGAAATCAGAGCCATCGGTTCCTGTTGGCCGTCGGTTGCCAGGATTTCGCTGCTGCATCTCGTATACTCTTTTCCCTTTGTTTAAATCTGATTATTCTCGTGATCAAGGGGTTAACCTAGCCTTGCCAATTGTTTCAAGAAGAGATGATTTAGTAAAAGCAAGCACTTGATAGATGATTTAGTAAAAGCAAACACCTCCGGTTTCCAACAAAATTCCTATCTAAACTCATAATTGATTAACAAACAAATTAGCAATAAAATTACAAAACTTATATTTCCAAAAACATTACAAACACTCACGCAATCATTTCATCGAACAGTTGGTGTGCATATATTAATTAAACCCGATGTAAAGATATCAACTTTGAAATCAATTACAAGTTTTGACAAAATCTAAGCTGTTGATAAAGATAGAGTCTTTGAAGAAATCTGAGACATATGTTAATTCCCTCAAACTTAACTACAGATTTACCTCAAGCCGGTGGCTACTAGCGTCAGGTGAAAAGAGAGAGAGGAATGAACCACCAGAAAGATTGCGTGGCGACCTCGATTAAAACGCCCACTGGGCCGTCAAACTTTAGCCACAGCCCATTCAACCCATTGCATTCACAAATTTCTATAATACCCCAATGTTTGTTTTGCCATCCAAATTATTTAGAGGTGCACAGCACAAATATTAGAGAGGTGGTCTTTTATATGTATACAAATTTTAAAATTTGAACGTTATTCAAAATACAATCGACAATATAATTATCATATATTTATAAAATTACAATTTATATTTAAATTATAGGAATTACTAAAGAAACATTACACAAATATTTACTAATAAGAAAAAAAAATTCATGTACACTATGCTTGCGGTTGTGTTGGTCAATATACCTAGTTTATCAATAATCAAAATTTTTAGTCAATACCTACCTGTAAATATTGACAAAGCGACGTATAGATGTCCGTGTGAAAACACGGGTTCTTTCAAGTACAAGCCAACCATAAATAATAAAAAAAAGATTTATGTATTAAATCTTAATCTTAAATATATATATATATATATATATATATATAACGAAACCTCCTTAAATTCTCTCAAATCATCATATTGCTTTATTTGTAAATAAAAGTTTCTTATGCATTTAAACTGAATTCACGGATATGGATCTCACTAAACCAAGATAGCCTTTTAAATGGTTATAACATCTTATTATATTAAAAATTAATCCCATCAAATATTTGATATGAAAATTCTATAAAATAGGGATATACTAAAAATTAGTTACCGTTTTTTTAAGATACTATTTATAATTAAGAAACAATTTTATAGTAAAAAAAAGCAGGTCATGGGTCTCACCAAACCCATATAGCTTTTATACCGGGTTATAACATCTCATTTATTTGTAAAACGCTTTCATCATCAAATCTTAAGTATATTAATAACTTCCTTACAATAAATAAAATATAAATCCAAAAAATATATTAATACTAAAACGAATAATATAAAACAACCTCGTATTAGCTAGTTATATATATGATAGATAAGAAAAGAACTTTATGATTCTAGCTTTCCAAAATAAACCAAAAGAAAAATTTTAATGGTTAGTATGTCGATAAACAAATTTATGAGAATGTTGTCAATGTATACAATGAAAATTTTTAAGGAAGAAAATATTTTAATTGACTTTTATTTTATATACTTGAAAATACTAAAAAAACTTAATAATAAAGCAATGTTCTGACCGCTTTAATCCCATTTTGCATGTTTTTTTATTGCTAAATTGTTTCATTTTACTACCTAAGGATAAACATGACGTTAAAATATAAAGAGAAATAAATAAACATTAACACACTTGTTTTATATATACATAATAATAAAACTATTTTGGGTTGGGTAATAACCCACACAGGATCAAATAACAAAATGAGTTTAAAAAATGTGAGGATGGCTGCGAGTGTAACAAAGCACAAAGTAGTATTATTTTATTAGAGTAGTAGACTAGTTTGAGACCCGTGTACTACACGAGTAGTTCTTGAAAATACATTATTTAATAAATAATCAGTATACAAGAAACAATAAACCCGTTAAACACGATTAATACAGTCGTTGTACAATGGTCTTTAAAACAATCTTAAAGTAAAAGATAATTATAAATATAAATTGTTTGAAGAAATAATAGAAAGTAAATATAAAATTAACAAATTTTGAAGCACAAATCTTAAGAATGGTAACTAATATAAATTTATTAAAAAGGATGAGGTTTAATGTAGAAGTGACAACTAGCAAAACTTGTAGCCTTTTATTAGATAGTATAGAGTCAACTTCACTCGGTGTCATTTATCTTTAAAATTGATTTATTTTATATTTTACGTTTACAAATCCAATAGTGTTTGTCCTTTAGCCCTAGCTCAGTTACTTTTTTTAATTAATTTAGGTCATGTGTCTTACACATAAGGATAAATTAGTCATTTTACTCATTAAACTAAATTTGTTCAAGATATTTATAAATACATTACATATGTGTAACATCCTAAAATATTCTAATATTAAATAAAGAAAGTCGCGTTTCGTTATCGTGTGTTAATAATTAAATTATGTTAAATAAAGAAGAATCATGGACTTGGATTAATTAAGATTGATTAAAAGGGTAATGGACCTTAGGTCCATGGGCTTTAAGGGATATAAATACCCCCTTAAACCATCCTAAAACCCTAAATCCTCATTTCCATCTTTCCATAATCTTTACACACTCAAAAAACACACATACCACCACATAAGTATTCGGCCGAGAGTGGAAGGGAGATCCAAGCCAAACAAGCATCGATTCTTGATAGATTCTCGTAATACAAGATAGATTCAAGACCTAAAGTTCATAACCAAGCTAAACCGTAACCTCAAAACGCGTAAAGGTATGTCTTTTACCTTTAAAGTTTACGTTTTAATGAACGATTAGCCTTGAAACTTGAAACTAGAGTAGATCGGGTATAAACGAGTATTAAAGTAGCAAACTTGACGTTAGCAACGAACTTAGCGAACCCGAGACTGCTTATGACTCGTTTAAAATAAACCCTAGGCCTAGTATTGAACGTTTTAATTTTAAAGACCCAAACTTTATGCTTTTCCAAGCCGGGTTTTACCCGATAATGATCATGGGAATGCTCACGGGTTGGGTTAATACCACATCGAAGGGTTACACATTAAAACAGAGATGATTATAGGAGTTTTGGATGAGCCGTAGCTGCTATTGGGCAACTTCGCCTGAAGCTAACTTCGCTGGACACAAGTTCGCCTATAGTTAGCTTCGCTGGACACAAGTTCGCCTATGGTTAACTTCGTTGGACACAAGTTCGCCTATGGTTAACTTCGCCGCTTACAAGTTCGCATGCTGTTAACTTCGCTGCTATAAGTTCGCTGGTGATAAGTTCGCCACTGATAAGTTCGCTTAAAATGCTAAGTAAAAGTAATCCAGTACTAGACCGCGAATCGGGCTAACGAGTCAAGCTTAATTCACTGTAACGAATGAGTAGGTGAATAAAATATTAACTTAAAATCCTAATGGAAAATGTGTTAAGACAGTTAATGGAAATAAAACAGCTTAACCCCAGCCAGGGGCTCTGCCCCTTAGACCCCGCTAGGGGCTGCCGCCCCTAGAACCCCGCTGCCAGGGGCACTGCCCCCAAACCCCCATCCGTGGTGGGTTGTATAAAGATAGAAATACGATATGAGTAGTAATAGCAAATTGATACATGTAAATATTATACAGTTAGCCGTGCACAGCTCAAGAAAGGGATTACGATTAATGGTGAACGTAACCGTATTCAGGTGAGTTTCTAGCCCCATTTCCTTGTTATATTTTCGGGGCTGTGTGCATACTCGATGTGAATGTTAATACACTTACCTTAAATGGTAAGTGTATGTCTTAATGACGAATGTGATAGTTATGAATGTATGCTTGACAGTACGTGAACGACCTTCGGGTATTGCACGTATTGTTAAGGCAAGTATAGTGTAGTATGTATGATATGTGTATGTTAATAAGGAAGTATGTATGACTATGATATGTATGATATTAAATGCATGGATGTGATAATGGTGATGATAATGAAAGGTAAGGTAAGGTTAAAGGGTTGCATACCCTAATAATATATGCGAAGGTTAAAAGGTTGCATACCCTAATAATAAATGCGAAGGTTAAAGGGTTGCATACTCTAATAATATATACGAAGGTTAAAGGGTTGCATACCCTAATAATATATGCGAAGGTTATAGGGTGAAATGCTCTTTATAACGAAATGTATGAATATGAAAGAAAAAGAGTAAGTAAGTAAGTATGTATAAACGAAAGTATGAAAGTATGGGGTACGTATGAAAGTATGTAATTATGAATATGTTGTATGATTAACTAGAACTCACTCAGCGTAGCTGACTTTTAGTATGCACGCAGGTGAGTAGAATGAGACAGCTGACTTGAAGGGGGACACATGGCAGATGAATAAATAAGCTGGCATATGAAGATTTAATTGTCAACGTTTGAACTAAAAGACATGTTTTAAGCTATGTTTTAAAGACAAGTTATGAATGTTTGTATTGACTGTTGATGTTTTATGTTATTCCGCGAAAGTTTTAATTAACTGTGATATTTAGAACTGCGTTTATGAGTAAATCCAACGTCCAAATGTGAGGCACCGGTAACGGGGCCTTACAATATGCAGCCAACAAAAGCATTAAATTGTCAGCAACTTTCTTGAGCTCAGTAGGTCCCGAAATACTTTTTACAAAGCAAAGCAAATAGTAACAATTTATAATCGAATTCATATGTTGCCATAAAAAAACTAAAAAAAAAACAATTTTCTTAACATTAAATTGTACACATGATATAGAAAATAAACAAACCATTAAATTGGTATAACAAAGAAACCATTATACAAAGGCATAATGAAGAAAGAACTTTCAAACTGATGCCCTAGTCATATAACAAACCAGTTAAAACCAAAAGTGCAAGTGAAAATGTAAATAAAAAGTTAAATAAAGTTTGTATTTTGGGAAGATTATAACCACAAATCCATCACCTTTGGGGCTCCAAGACATTGTTGCACCTGAATTGTTTAGAACTAAACCAATCATTTAAAAATTTAAATGAATATCTCCTGCTTTATATATAAGTTTAGTTGCAGCTAACGTTAGCCTGATTAATTGAAAAACAACACCTGTAGAATCCAAATTGTAGTAATTAGAAAACCAAAGCAACAATCTACATATTGAGAAAAAAAATTAATCAAGTATATATATAAAAAAAAGTAATAGATTAATGTGATAACTCTTTCAACTTTTTCATTAAATTCAAAATCTTAAAAAATTGAATCTATATACAACAGCAATCCGTCAAACAACTTATAAGCTTACCAAATCCATGACTTACAGTGATTAGCATAATTCTAATAAAAGGAAAATCTAATATATGGAATGAGAACCTATAACAACCCGGGTTTTGAAACTCATAAATTATATCCATAACCCAACCCGTTTTATGTTCGGAAAATTTTCGCGTTATCGAGAAATTATTATATTAGTTTTATGTGTTTATTATATATATTAAATATATATATATAATTAACTTAGAAACATATACAATTTCAACCCAAACTAAAACTATTACCTCATTATGTTTTCACCTCATTAGTTCAAGGGCTGATCTGCAATTTATATATATCTTAACCCTTTTACCCAATTTCCACTATCCGATCCAAACCCGTGACCCGTATAACAAACCCGTTTACCCAATTGCTTAGCTTGGACATCAATCCTCGCAATCAACATCGAAACTGAATCAATATTCACGTTATACTTTCCAAGTCCGGCCACACCGACATTTCAATTAAGTTAAATTGATCTAATTGATTCGTTATACTATTTTTAACCTAGCCGACTCAAACCCGATTTCGTTATACCTGTATACTGTCACAATAATTCAATTAAACCTGCAGTTTTAACCCTTACACCCTCGCCGTCTTATCCCTTATGCTTAATTATATTAACATCGTTGCCTGGATCGCATTCTAGAGTTCGTTACCGTCGGTCATCGTAATCCTATTTAACCCCTCCATATACATCATATTAGGTAATTAACTGTTGGTTTCAGTTCATATTTGGTCTGTAATCAAAAACCCTAACACTAATTGTATAAACAATAATCGGTTTAATCGATTGTCTTGGCTAGGGTTTATAACAAATTGGGAGTAATATGCTAATAGATGCATTAAAACGTTTGCGAGAATTAATTAATTGAGCCATTAGCTCGTTTGGCTGGGTCTGCTGGGTAGCCTGCATACGGTCAGGGGCGCGGGTTCGAACACCCCTGACCTATATTGTTGTTTTTATTTTTTTTATATAATTTGGATGACTTTTAATCATTATAAGTAATATTAATAATAAACGAATGTTATTTTTACATAACCGAAACCTTTAAGTGAACTTTTTCTTGTCGTTGGACATTTTCTTTACTATATGGATACGCAACGTAGTGTATATATATGTGTGTGCATATATAGGATATCTATGTATTTATTTTTAACCAAAAACAATATAACAAATATAATTTTAAATTAATTTGTTAAATACTTGTTTACCATTAAATTTCGTCTAAGATTTCGAGATAAATATTTATTAAGTATTATTATGTGTATTATTACATATTATAAGTATTTATTAATTCAAATATCTACATATTTGTACTTTGTTTATTCGAGCAATTATAAGTATATCCTATATTAAAATTTGTTATTTAAATTATTAATTTATAAATTTTGATTATACATTTATCGTATCAAGTAAGCAAGGGTAATTTTATAAATATTAAGAATAACGACTTTAATAAATAAATGTGAAACAATAATATTTATCCTTACAAAATAATCCATATAGAAAATAAGTTGTTCAATCAATAACATTCTATTCCAAACCTAACTCAAATCACATAAAAATATTAATTTATTAAATCATGTTATATCTTTTATAATTAATTTTCATTACTTATATTAAACTAGGAATCCTTGTCGGTGTATCCCGAAGGGTTCATCTCTATCTCACATCATCACTTATATTTCGTTCATCCGATCAGGTGAGTAATCACTCCCCTATTTTTACTTGTTTTCAAACGTTTAGGGGACACTTGCGTACCGACTATCAAATTACTTACATTATTATTTCTCAAATGCAAACTGTGATCTTTGTGTTGTGTATCAATTGAATGACTACTTGGTATTTGTTATATGCTTATGTGTTTACTGCTTTTATGATTGGTTGGTAACTCATCATCATCCTCATCCCCATCCTCATAGTACGATCATACGACCGTCGTAGTGGCCGGAGCCCGATTCGCATTGGCAATGGTTTCACCGACACTCATTACTTGCTCAATGATTTTATTGTTTATACTCACAGATGACAGTTTTGCCTATTTTTATTCATTCATTTATATCATTCATTATTTATTACCATTTTTTTTGTCAAAACTGGTGATCTACTCACACAACATGTGTTGTTGACAAATGTATGTTTTTTACGTATTTGCAGGTTATAGATTTGGATTGCTTATCGAATTGAAACTCACATAGAGATGACTTTAGGATAATAAACATATACAAGAATAGTTGGTTTTGTATTTGTAATGTTCTTTATTTTTGTTTGACAATAAATAAATTAATTAGATATTGTCGCTTTATAATTTCATGATAGTACCTTGAGAGCTGCGGCAATCAACTCACGCCCCGATATTTGTGCCGTAGGTTGGGGTGTGACAGAACCCATGTTAATAATACTAATTTTGGGCATAAAATAAGTAGCATGAGATCACCAAAATATATATTTAATCAAATAAAATAATTTAGTTTTTAGCTTGATAATAACAGACACCAGTGAGGTACAGTAGAAACTCTATAGAATAATACACTTGGGACCATCAAAATTTTTTAATTAAAAGAGTTATTAATTAATCGATAAATTAATAATTATTAATTTATATATTAATTAATATTTTATTAATTTATAGTAGAATACTTAGTTTACAAACACCTTTCAAGCTTCCACTTAATTATTGTATACAATGCATGTAGATTAAATGAACGGCCCAATTTGAAAGAAACCTTCAATCTCTCACCTTATTATGCTTCTTGTGTTCAATGTATCACTTCGCGAAACGAAGCTATTAAAGCGGCAATCACATTGAACAATTTCTTGTTGAGCTATGAGAAAACAATACCAGAAGTTCTTACCATGCTAAGGAAAATTAGAGACGAGATTCAAGGTGAAATTGATTTCAACAAAAAAATAAAAGACAATTGAGTCATTTTTCAAGAAACCTTCATAAATCATTCATGTAATATGTTATATATAAGGAATTATTAATTTATATTTTATATGGGGTCTAAAGAAATTATCAAAAATGTATTATCTTATAATTTTAGCGAATTATTAATTTAGCACCTTATCCCCAAGTCGGGACCGGCAAAAAATATTATCTTAGATATTTTATTAAATAATCGAGTATTAATTTATCGAGGTTCTACTGTAGGTTGTTTTTTCTCTTTTTCTAAGATAACCAGTAATCATCATAATCATAACTTAATAATAACTAATAAGTCACGGGAATAAGCAAAACATAGGAATTATTAGTTATTATCAAATTGAAGGTGGAAGATGGATGATAGGTTTCGGAATGAAGACTGGATTGAAGTAAAAATCAATTGATCGATTAAAGATGACAAAATCGTAAATTGAATGTTATTTTTGAGATGCTGATTGTGTATCGATGGCTGTTGAACAAAGATAACAAATTGGTTTCTAGAGTTTATATTAAAATGGGCGACTAAGGAAGAGGTTACAAAATACCTTGGTGATCGGATTATGTAAGGGAAATAGGAATCGAAGTTAATTGAAAGGATGACGATGGTTGCAATTCGAGGAAGGAGAAAACCTGTGAGTATGAAAAAAGATGGGCAACAATTACATTTTGGAGGTGTTATGCCCGTTTAAGAGGTATTTAGGTCAAATCGAGCTAAATCAATGACAGCTCTCTATTTACAGACGAAATAATCTGGTGACTTCATAAAGGTGGGGAGTGACCAGAACGCGACACGTGAGATTTTATAGGTTTCGTTTATATATATTAAAGATTATAGATACAGATGATGATAATAATAATAATAAAAGTTGGTGTGTCTCTAAAGATATATAATAATATAATAATAATAATAATAATATTGAAAAGTTACAGTATTTCTTAAAAGAGACTCTGTTATCGTTTTTCTCCCTCGCAATCAATTACAATCCCAATTTCGCTCTCTCTCTCTCTCATAATAATAATAATAATAATATTTTCGTCAATGTTCTATAACATTTGGTGGCTAACAATTATATAGCCATACATATGGTGTTTTTGGGATTGCTTATTTACCCAATTTCTATATCCCGGGCAATTTCATGAACCAAATGACCCCTAAAAATGGGGTCAAAAAGTCAAATGGGTTGAATAGCTAAAAAGAAACACGTCACATGGGTCGAACGGTGCTCTCAAGGGCGTATCAGATGATACACTTTGGTTCTGCCTCCTCTAGACCTTAAGCTAATATGACTTTGGTATATTTTATATGGTTTTTATGAAAGAAAGATTACCTGCCTACATGATACATTTTTAGTTGTTACCGTTGCCAGAAACTAAAACAGTTGCCGGAAATCTTCATTTTTAGTTGTTACGTTTTTGCTGATAAATAACAGACTTCCCGACCTCTGATCGGTGGGAATCTCCGTTTATATTCCATGAGCACTCGGTTAAAATTTGAGACCGACTGATGGTTAGATCTCCAGGAATCGTTGGATCTTTGTGGGTTGTTATCTCAAAAACGGAAATATGGGTTTGAATGGGGTTGGGGGCCAAGATGGTTATAATGAGATGGTGGCTACATTTATAAGATAGAGGTAGGGTTTCATGTTTAACTTTTCATATAATGACACTTATCCCCCTCATATTTTAGATCATTACATTTATCTTCTATAATTTAATTAAACAAAAATCGTTTAAATGCCGACGAAACTTGGGATGAGCAACTTAACCACCATAACCGTTTAACCGAACCATAATCGACATAACCGAACCGATTTTAACCGATAACCGACAAAACCGGTGGGTCGGTTTAGTAAATTTTTAGAACAACCAAATATGGGTCGGTTTTGGTTAAAGATGATTCTAAACCCGCTATAACCTAACCGACCCATTTATTTAACCAACAATATGTTTGAGGCAAACTTCCACTGAACATATGGTTGGAATATACCATTTTGATGGCTTTGGTTCACCATTTGTTATTGAATTAACTTGGAATTTCATTGTTGGATTATATGTTGCCGGTTTTTTTTTAAATATTTGGTATTAGTATTATGGATTATATATTTGGTCGGACTTTGTACTGCTATTTTTTGTAATATTTGGTACCAAACTTTTAGGCGTCGATACATTAATTTGGTTACGGTTAACTGTCAGGCCCCACGATTTCAGCTGGATCTTACTTAATCATGTCATAACTCACACAGATTAATGTGCCGACAAGAGAGTTAATGACGGGTTGCTATATTTAGAAAGATATCCGTTTGTTAAAGGCGGAATCAATAACAAACATACGGTTGCTTAATAAGTATTCAATGATAGATAACATAAACAAGATTCACTCAAAAGATTTCCATCTATATAATTTTTATCATACAAAGTGGATAATCGATTTAGGGTTTTAGGAATCCTAGGACAGCCGTTACACGATATTCTCTCTCAATAAATGTGTCTCTCTATCCTTATCCGTGAATATCGTGTCTCGTGTGTATCTGTCTCTCTCTGGCGGCTTGCCCTAAACATTCTATTTATAGGCCTGCCAACCTAGGACAGCTATCATTCTTTCTAGAAACCCTAAATACAACGTACATATTCAAAATAAACTAAGTGTAAAACAAGTCTTCCGGGTAGGCTTTTCATAAATCTTCATTTTCCGAGTACGCTGTGTACTCTGCCATCCTTCAGGACTTGGTAACATAGAAGTATGCCTGGGATCAGTTTCCGGGTAGACTTTGCTTGAAGAGTCCGGGTAGACTTCAGTGTTCTTGACTTTGCCAGACTTTGCCCGACAAACCCTTACCAGCAACCTTGTTCTTCAATGATCCATTTCAACTCTTTTGCTATAAAATAACTTATTAGCAAAGTGTACTCGAGAGTACTGTTCCTTTGCTTGAGTTGAACCTTGCTCGATATTACTTAAAGATATTCATTTCAATCATCAAGCATGTTCGGACCACTATTATTAATGAATACCTTGCTCGGTCTTCCAATCACTTGGCTTCATGAGCTTGGTTAGCCCAAAAGCTTACTCGGGAGTGAACTTTACTTGGCTTTGAAGAACAGACTTGCTTGACAAAGTGAACCTTGCCCGGATTTACATAAACTAGTGAACCTTGCCCGGCAATGCACTAATTTGCAAACCCTGCTCGGATATCCACTAAAGAAGACTTCTTGAAGTAAACCTTGCCCGATAGACAAAATATCATACCCGGCTAAGTAAAACCTTGCTCGGATGTCTAAGGCGTGCCCGGATCCATACTTAGCGAATTCTGAGGAGGTTGAGAAGATTCAAATCTTCCATATACTTCATTCTGGTCAAATCTTTGACTCAACAATCTCCCCCTTAGGTCAATTGTTTGACTCAACATTAACCGATCTATGCACACCCATAGTTACAACCGGTGCTTTATATAATGAAAAACAACCTTTGAGACCCCACTTTTGTAGCTTGTAAGGCTAGGATGTAACAAAAAAGAACAAATTAACTCGGAAATACAACTGCGAAATGTTAACTTTTCACGATCTTGTAATCCTGTATTAAATCAAATAAGCTTATGTGCTTTTTTTTAATCAAATATGTAGTTTTATTTTGTTTACTTAAATATGTTTATGTTCGTTTATATACGTTTAGAATATAAGCAAGCAAACATAAATGAACGATTAAAGTTAAAACCTTTGTAAAAGTGCATACGTGTTCATTACGAACATGGACAAAAAATCCGTTCGTTTAAATTTCGTCTTCATTCGTTTGTTAGGTTATGTTAAATAAACATAACCTCATCTATGAGCCGCCGCCCATGTAGCCTATTCGAAGATAAATTCGCCTTTAGAATCCGGTGGGAAAGAGGTAGTGTTATCATCCTTTTGTTTGACTGATTCAACAATTTGTATGATAGCTAAATATTCTACCGTTAATTCCATCTCTTGATTAGAAAGAAGACTTATGAACTCTCATTAGATACTAAATATTTAACTAACATCTGATCAAGTTTACAAAACTTATTCCCCTTATCCGACACATAAATAAGTATTTAGTATTCACACAACTCTGCATCATCAATAAAAGCGGTTGAATAATAATAATAATAATAATAATAATAACAACAAAAGGCGTGGCCCGGCATCTCAAAACATAATAATAACTAGGATTTAGGACCCGCGCTTCACGACGGGACCACCAAATTCGAACAAAAAAACATACGTGAAAACGTTAAACCACGATTGCGCTGTGAGTCGACACGAAGTCAACGTGTATCTGGTTATGACATCGGAGCTAAACAAAAGAAATAAACTCGTCAATGCCAAATTACAACAAATCATCACCTGTAGAACAAAAAAAACCCGACACGTTACTGCTACGAACCAACGCAAATTCGATTGGTATCAACAATATCAACACAAATTCTTAAAAATAAATTAGCAAGCCAACAAAATATTTCTAAGGCGTGTTATTAAACGTCGAGACGCGGTATAAAACAATGTGACAATGAAATATTTTTAGATCATGAAAAAAGTTTCGGTCATTGTAAAGACGAACTATAAAAAAAATAAGAAACCAAAGTTTAAGAAAAACGTTTAACCGACAAATAAATATGTAAAACTAATACTTGTCCAAGAATATTTAAATATATAGTTTGTATAAATAATATAATTAGTTGGAAAAAAAAGTAAAATAAATCCTTCACTTTTATTTATAGGTTAGTAATTTAGTGGTTGTGATAAATATAATATTAAAAAATTGAATAGTGTAATTGTGAGGAGGAATGAATCCTCTTTTTAATAATAACTAGGATTTAGGACCCCGCGCTTCACGACGGGACCGTTAAGTCGAACAAAAAAACATAAGTAAAAGAGTTAAACTATAAACTCGTTGCAAGTCGACACGAAGTCAGTGTGTATCAAGTTACTACATCGAAACTAAACAAAATAAATAAACCCGTCAATGCTAAAATACAACAAATTATATCATATGCGGAACCAAAAAAACCGACACGTTACAACTGTAAACTAACACAAATTCGGTTAGTATCAGCGGTACCAACACAAATTCGTAAACATAAATTAGTAAGAAAAAAAATAGTTTAAGGCGAGGTATCAAACGTTGAAACGCAGATATAAAATCATGAGACGATTGGATATTTTTAAATCATGAAAAAAGTTTCGGTCATTCTAAATACGAACTATGAATAATAGGAAAACAAAGTTTGAAAACATCGTTTAACCAACCAACAAATAAAACAAGTAAAGCCGACACTTGCCCTAGTGTAGTGTTTAAAAATATAATTTGTAAATATTTCATTTATTTTAAACAAAAAGTAAAATAAAAAATAAAAATTATTATTTTTATTTATGAAATTAAGGCTAATAATTTAGTTGTTATAATTAATAAAATATTAAAATATTAAATAGTAAGTTGAATAGTAAAATTGTGAGGATGATAGAATCTTCTTTTTAATACATAACTAGTAAATAATCCCGCGCGATGCGGCGGGAGCGTTGATACACGTAAACTCGCACGTCACAATTGAGAAGTTAATAAGATATAAAGTTTATAAAGTATGTTCTAGTAAACGTCCGCATGCAGTGCGCTGGAAGCGAGCATTCATATATGTTAATATGCGTGTCACGATGAGAACATTAATAAAACATGCATTAAGTTAATAAAGTTTGTTCGTGTGTTATTTCGAAATGTAGGTAGAAGTAAATTTGAAAAACAAATCGAATATTACTATGTTGTAACATCCTACTTTTGGTGATAATAATAAAATAAATTTCGTCTATTTGATAGTGGGTCGTTATCGGTTTAGATAAATAGAATATGAGTGGGGCTAGTGTTGGGTTAAATGGATATGGGTTATGGACTTGGGTTATGAAGGAAAAAAGGAAAGACCATGGGATTAAGCTCATGATCCTTAAATATATAAACCATAATCACCATTTAATCCCTCATTTACACATATCCCTTACACCACCCAAAACACACCCTTAAGCTTTCTCTCTAGTCCTCTCCTTACCAAGAAAGAAACCGAGCACCGACCCGAGGTAATGATAGTATGATATTGTATAAACCCAAACCCGTTAGATATGGTCACGAAACGACGAGCCGAAACCGTTAAACCGTTTAAGTCACGAGATCCGGATGGAATCGGGTATAAACCGAACCTAAGATGAGCTTAGGGATCACCCTAGCACAGATCTGGATTGAACAAGGCGAAATACGGTGAAAAACGAGTCAAAACTCGTTTTTCCGATGAAACCGCGTTTTTCCGGCAACGACGCCGGAAAGGTGGCGCCGGAAAAGTTAAGAGGTTAAGGGAATGTCAAAGAATGTTCTGACATTCTCTGACCTAACCCTAGTTCATTAATGGAGAATTAACGAACTAGAGGCAATTCATCAGCTGATTCGCTAAGGAAAGATTAACGAACTAGCTTTAGTTCGTATCCAATTCATTAAGGGAAAAAAATAACGAATTACCCTTGATTCGTTATAGATAACAGAGATAACGAATTAGAAGATCCAATTCGTTTCATGGTCTGATTCGTCAAAGGACCAGTTCGTTAGAGGGTTCAATTCGTTACAGGAACCAGTTCGTTATAACGAACCAATTCGTTAACGAACCAAGTAACGAACTAGAAGTTTTATGAAATAACAGAACAGTCCCTGGACTTATAGAAGAATGAGTTATTACAAAGAAGCCCTTGAACTTTTAAGTTAGAAAATTAGTTAATGATTCAAAAATTCTAATGAAAAATGTGATAAGACAGTTAATGGAAATAAAATTTTTCCAAGCTGACCTGGCAGCTCGACCCCAGCCAGGGGCTCTGCCCCTTGGACCCTTCTAGGGGCTGCCGCCCCTAGACCCCGTTGCCAGGGGTGCTGCCCCCGGTCCCCCGTTCGTTGAGGGTTTAATTAAACTAGAAATACAATATGGGTAGCGATAGATAATTGATACGTGAAATTGTTATACAGTTAGTCGCGCACATCTAAAGAATGGAATAACTATTAACGGTGAATGTAACCGAATTCAGGTGAGTTCCTAGCCCCATTCCTTGTTATGTTTTCGGGGTTGTGTGCATACTCGATATGATAGTTAATACACTTACCTTAAGTGGTAAGTGTATGCCTTATATGAATTATGTATGATGATTGCTTGACGGTGCATGAACGATCTTCGGATATTGCATGGACCGTCGGGTGGTAGCTAAAGATATGAATGATATATATGGTGTATGATTGATGTATGAATGAAGTATGTATGATGTATGGATTATATATGTATGATATGTAAATAGTACATGAACGATCTTCCGATATTGCATGTACTGCCAGGTAAAGGTTGATGATAAAATTGTTGTATATGAAGAACGAATGATGTATGTATGTATGAAACATACAATTATGTATCTAGAAAGGTATGGTATGATGGTATGGAAGAAAGGGTGACCGGACCCTAATAATATCCGAGGATGGAGGGTACCGGACCCTAATAATATCCAAGGATGAAGGGAGACCGGACCCTAATAATATCCGAGGATTAAGGATACCAGACCCTAATAATATCCGATAATGAAGGGAGACCGGACCCTAATAATATCCGAGGATGAAGGGAGACCGGACCCTAATAATATCCGAGGATGAAGGGAGACCGGACCCTAATAATATCCAAGGATGGAGGGTACCGGCCCCTAATAATATCCGAGGTATGTAGGGTGAAATGCCCGTTATGACGTAAGGTTAGCTATAAATGTGTATGGACGAATGATGTACAAGTTATGTATGTAATGCGTACATTCGGGCACGTATATGTGAATGTAAAGTAAGTTATGTGATTAACTAGAACTTACTCAGCGTAGCTGACTTTTAGTATGCATGCAGGTTAACAGATTGAGACAGTTGGCTTGAGATGGATACATGGCAGGATTGAAGAGGCTGACATCCGAAGACTGTTATGATGTTTTGAATGTTATATTTTATGTTATGTTTTAAAAGACAGATTATGGATATTTGTAACGAATGGTTGATGTTTTATTATATTCCGCGAAAGTTTTAATTAACTCTGATATTTAGAACTGCGTTTATGAGTAAATCCAACGTCCAAAGTAGGGCACCGGTAACGCGGCCTTACAAATGTCGAGACATCTAAGTAAAAATTAATTATAAACATAAAATAATAAAAATAATAGAGTCATGAAAATAAGCTTGGATCATGTTAATCAATTGTTGAGATTTAAAATTACCAAAAACCGAATAATACTATATATGGGTATTTCTATAAACAATTGGTGTGGAAGAAAACATTATTGTCAAAACAGATGTTCTTTGCGATAAAATTTTTTTGGGTAAAATCATGTATTCAAATTTTCGATTTATCCGTAATTGCAATTAGGGCACACCAAAACTGGGGAAATATCAACATAAGCAATTGAATCACTATTAGTATCTTCTTTAGATAAGAAAACCCCTATCATAATTTGGATGATGTGAATGTGTTATATTCTTGGCCAACACCAATAAAACCCAAATCCTTCTCCTCTTGATATTTATTTGAAACATCAATTTTATTACCAAATCTTGATACGTCATTATCTCCGTTGTCGGAATTTCCGTAATGCCGATCGGATTTGGTGACGGTTGAAGAAAGAGCCATTGGCGGTCTTTTTTTCAAATACTCGGTTCCGAGTATGGAAGCGGGTTCGGGTATGACCATGTATTGGAAAATCGGGTATTGACAATACTCGGTTTGGGTTCGGCTTAGGGTATTGTGTCTAAAAATCATACCCTATGCATCTGGTTTGGTCGGGTATAGAACCACGTATTTGAATACCCTATTTTTAGGTACTAAAAAAACCTTATTTTCGGGGTTTTTTAAGGGTTTTTTTCAAGTATTTTTTGGGTATATATTGGATTTTTAAGGTGTTGCACTTTTTATGGGTATTTTCATGTATTTTTCGAGTAATTTCGGGTATAGATTGGGTATTTGAAAAACCTGGTTTCAGGTATTGGAAAAACCCAGTTCCGGTTTTGAGGTATTAGCGGGTACAAATCAGGTATGGGCTCAGATATTAAAAACCCGGGTGTAACAAAACCTGTTTTCGGGTTTTTTTTGCACATCTAGGCAGTAGATATATAATAGTGTAATATTAAGAAAGTTGTAAGTAAAGCTTAAACACTTGTACATATAAATAGTAAAATGAATTGTAAAAACTACTCACATTAAAGATCCTCTTATTAATATATATAAATAATAATAACAATAATATTCATTCACTCTGATCTTCTTCTTCTCCCTCGCAATCAATCACAATTTCGTGCTCTCTCTCTCGCTCTTGTACGGACGACAATGGCTTCTTTCTTGCACAGTTTTTTTGTTTTCGTTTGTTGTTTTCGATTACTCAGCTCAACTTTCAATGGCTGCTTCTTCATCATCTCTTCTTCTTTAAGGATAATTCGTTTTTTCTTTCTTTAATTTCACCAAGCTCCGTTAGGGTTTACTCATTGCTTTCTTGATTCTTTCTTGCCAACCTAATTACTCATCATGATTCCAGTTTCGTTTCATTTATTAGTTAATTAGATTTATTATTATTATTATTATTGGCTGGCTGAATACATACATTTTACAATGATAATCCGTTTTATGAAACATTATTATTATTATTGTTGTTGATAGATTATTATTATGGTTTTTATGATAGATTACATTTTCTTTTCTTTTCAAGAATTTATTATTATTATTATGGTTTTAAGGTATATTTTGTATATAGTTTTTATGAAAGAAAGATTACCTACCTACATGATACATTTTTAGTTGTTACAGTTGCCGGAAAACTAAAACAGCTGCCAGAAATCTTCATTTTTAGATGTTACATTTCTCCTGATAAAAAACGGACTTCCCGAACTCTGATCGAAGATCTGATCGGTGGGAATCTCCGTTTATATGCCATGAACACTTAATTAAAATTTGAGACCGACAGTTAGATCTCTAGGAATCATCGTATCTTTGTGGGTTGTTATCTAAAAAACGGGATTTTGGGTTTGAATGAGGTTGGAGGCCAAGATGGTTATAATGAAATGGTGGCTACATTTATAAGATATAGGTAGGGTTTCATGTTTAACTTTTCATCTAATAACACTTATCCCCCCTCATATTTTAAATAATTACATTTATCTTCTATAATTTAATTAAACAAAAATCATTTAAATACCGATGAAACTTGGGATGTTACAACCGGTGCTTTATATAATTAAAAACAACCTTTGATACCCCACTTTGTAGCATGTAAGGCTGTAACAAAAAAAAGAACAAATTAACTCGGAAATACAACTGCGAAATGTTAACTTTTCACGATCTTGCAATCCTGTATTAAATCAAATATGCTTATGTGCTTTTTTTGAATCAAATATTTAGTTTTCTTTTGTTTACTTAAATCTGTTTTATGTTCGTTTATATTCGTTTAGAATATAAATGTATTGTCTATTTTTTATCGGGGGAATTAGTAAATTTATTGTCTATTTTATAAATTTTAGTGTCACAACAATTGAGCTTCTTTTTTTTCATGTTGTTGGTATGAGCCAACCATTACGCCTCGGCTCGGGTGTATTTCACAATGCAAACACATGCCTTTATGATAATATGTTGTTATTACTTGTAGTACATTTTTTTGCACTTATGCATCATTTGCTTCTTATTAAAATTACTTGTTTTGCTATATGTGGATTTCATCTACACAAAGCGTGTGTGTGTATATATAATGAAACCGTCAACTTTATACTGACTAAATCATATACAATTGACATAAGGGACAAATAATGGATGGTATGAACGTATTGAAAATACTTTAGCCGGATCGACAGAATAAAACGTTTAAAATGAACAATAGGTTGGCTAAATACACAACCAAATTCAATCTAGCATCAATGGCGACTCCAAATCCAACTCACCCCGTGTCATTCAAAGTTAAATCATTACATCAAACTCTAATCAGAATACTTTGGTTTCTCATTCAACCACATTAATCATTTGTTCATTTACACGGCCCACGAGTCTAATCAGATTAAATGCCCATCTCGCCCCTCCACGATGGCTTCAGGGGCAATGGACCCAATTGTAAGTTAAATAATTACTTGGAGCGGCAGACTATTCAGCGTTACATTTTTATAGATGTTTATACATATATAATGTATGTATGATAGGGATTAATTAGGTAGGGAATCATATATAATTATGATGGGTGTAAATAGTTATGTAGTCTTTATGCTTTGTATTCCCACGTTTCATATCATAAACGTGTTGGTTATTATGTAGTTATTTATATAGAGTTTGTAATACTTAGTTTTTAGTTTAACTAGGTTTTGGTTGTTTGGGCGGACCCATTGTCGTGTAGATGGGCCGAACCCTTGTGTTATTGATAATTAGTGTCGACTCCTAAAGCAAAATCCTGATTTCCTAAATCACTTTCTAATTATATAACTATTTAGTAAATTGAATATCAAATAGGTAACGCATATGAAAGGGAGAAAAAGAATAGACCTTAAAATCAGGGTTGTCACATGTACCTTACTTGGGTTAGCTTTTATGCTTTGTTTTTCAATCAAGTGACCTAAGAATTTGCCTTCTTCGAAACCGAACAAACATTTAACCGGATTGAGTTTTATGTTGATGCTTTTGAGATTATGGAATGTCTCTTCAATCTCACTAATCATTGTTTCTTAATGTTTGTTTTTTCACGACTAGGTTATCAACATAAGCTTCCATGTTCTTCCGATTTGCCCAGAGAGGGTATTTTCGATCAATCATTGACACGTGGCCCTAGCATTTTTCAAACCAGAGGACATCTTCTTACAACAAAATATTCCTTTGTCGGTGTGGAACACCGTCTTCTCTTCGTCATCAACCTTCTTTAATATCTTATGATAACCCTTATAGGCACCCAAAACCGATGATCTCCCATCTTTGACAATCGCCATTACCCACCCCGTCCACCTAGTTGGAAACTTCATTTGATCTAGAATTTAATAAAGAAAATCCCCACTAAGCGAGTCATACACCTTTTCAATGTATTTTAAATCTTTTTTTTTCCAACCATACAACAATTTCATTTTGCATTAATGATTAGTATGTCTAGAATGTTTATATCTTTTAAAAAGTCAATTCTTTGATCGAAACCAGCTTCTCAATTACTAATTTTAACTGATTCACAAGAACCTTTGATAATACCTTGTTTATGCACCCAACAAGGCTAATGGGCTAGAAATCCCCGGGTTGTAGCGAGTCTTTCAACGTCGGAATAAATGCAATAAACGACGAAACAACACCAAAACTAACCTAGCCATACCGGAAAAAAATCCTAAAAAATTCAACATAAATCAGTTTGAAAGAACACCCAACAACGTTTAATAAACTTATGCGTATATCCGATTGGGTTCTCCTGGCCTCTTCTCAGTCCTAAATGGCATCCTTAATTTCCAACTCAGAAAATGGTATTATTAACTCATCCACCTCTTATAATATTAGTTCCCCAATCCCAAAACATTTTATCTTTGATCTATCCGCATTCGGTTTCATAAACGGTTTTTCAAAGCACGTATACCTAAAAATCTCCTCTTTGGCCAAGGCTGGGGGATTATTAATTGAAACCTCATTTATGAGCCGTCCACCCATGTAGCTTATTCGAAGATAAATTCACCTTCAGAAACCGGGGGGAAAGTGGGAGTGTTGAGTAATAAATAAATGGAGTAAATAATAATAATAATAATAATAATAATAATAATAATAAAAGGCGTGACCTACGGGCATCTCCAATGTATGAAGAGGTTTGAAACACAAACTCTCTCTCTCTCTCTCTCTCTCTCTCACTGTCCCACTTAAACCATTCATCTATTTCCTTTCTCTTTACTTTTTTGTCACAAAATTTACACAAACCGTATTAAATTTCCAACATATTTCTTCTGTCTCTCTTCCACTTGGCCATTATCTCCTCTATGTAGACTCTCTCTCTCCTCCAACTAAGTATAAAGTTTGAGAGTACTCTCCCATTGGAGATGCTCTACTGGCATCTCAAAACATAATAATAATAATAATAATAATAATAATAATAATAATAATAATAATAATAATAATAATCACTCTGCTTACCTTCGTCGTCTTCTTCTCCCTCGCAAATCGCAATCCATTACAATTTCTCGCGCTCTCTCTAATGGCTTTGTTGCACAATTTCTTTGTTTCTGTTTGTTGTTCTGGATTACTCAACTTTCCATGCTGCTTCTTCTTCTTCTACAATGTCAGGCCGCTTCTTCATCATCTCAAGGTTCGTTCTTAATTTCACCAAGATTAGGGTTTACTCATTGTTTTCTTGATTATAGATTACATTTTCTTTTCTTTTCAAGAATTTATTATTATTTTTATTATGGTTTTAAGGTATATTTTTTATATGGTTTTTATGAAAGAAATATTACCTGATACATTTTCTTTTCTTTTCTTTTTTGTAGAATTTCATCACTTTGAGCTTGCAAAAATATTATTCTGTTGTTGATGTTGATGATGACTTTCTTGGGAAAGAGACTACTGGGGTGGTTAAAGGTTACAAAATCACATGTCTCGTCTTACCGGACATCGTAGTAGGAGATCATCACCAGTCATTTGGAATTCCCCCTAGACAGACTTGGGACACTCGACGCTTGCTAGCTCTAGACCTTAAGCCTATGGAGGACGACGACGGAGACTCTGAAGCTGAAGCTAATGATGACTTTGGAATCTCCATCCCCTTCTCCTCTAGAGTTCGCCAAACCTGGGCTAGCCGCCACTCAGATGATCTACAACTTTATCACTCTGTTGATGATACGGAGGAGGAAACTTATCCAACACCCAAGCCCGTTTCATCAACCAAAAATCCAGCTATCCGGTTACCTCCTAGATCACAGTTGCTTATATCCACCAGAAAAGAAAATGAAGCCGACACGAAACTCCCCGTAACAAAACCACAACCTGCTTCTGCAAAGGTCACCCTAAAAACTGCTTCCACAAAGAAACCGATAGCTGGTGCATTGTCCACCCGCAAACCCCCTAGAAAATCACAAGTTGACTCTTTGAAAAAACAGTCGCTGCCCATATCCACTAGTTCATCCACCAGAAAACAAACCGTACTCACCGACAGGAAACCCGTAGTAACTCACCCCACAAAACCACAACCTGCTTTTGCAAAACTTCCCCTAGAAATTGCTCCTGCAAAGAAACCGATAGCTAGTGCATCTTCCACCCGCAAATCCCCTAGAAAATCACAAGCTGACTCTTTGAAAAAACAGTCGCTTCCCATATCTACTAGTTCATCCACCAGAAAACAAACCGTTCTCACTGACAGGAAACCCGTAGTAACTCACTGAAGAGGTAGGTCCCAGCAGGGCTCAGTTGGTCCCGCATGACTCACCTTGAACAGGGATGTCTGCGCAAAGACCATCTACTCCCGCAGGACCCACCATGCTCAGAGAAGCCTACGCGCAGTATGCAAGCTGCATACGCAGGGAAAAGCCTCCCAATGGTAAAGTAACCCGCCTGTTCCCGCAGTTGCGGATACAAGCCATCAGGGAAGGCTACCCGCACAGCATAGCTACACGCATAAGGCTTAACACTTACAAATATTCAGTGTCACCTGAAAGAATGAGCAAAGGCGGGAGGGGGAAAACTCCCGCCAAAATGAGCCAGTCCGTATGATGGAGGATCTTTTGCGTGATACCTGACGAGGTAAAGACAAAAGATCTGACCAAGAATGCGACAGCTCACTGACAGCAGCGTGGCAGACAGCACGCCACAGCACTGTGACCAATAGCCGCCGCCTGCCCACCAACTCCTGCCAGACCACGTGCCTAGCCTGCAGTTGGTAGAAGACGAAGAGTGCACGGCACGCCTGCTCTGTGTCAGCCGCTACCTATCCACCACTCACAGGTAGGGCACGTGCATAGGTTACAGTTGGTAGCGTGTTGGGCCGGCTAAACCCCTTGGAAACCCACCTTCGGCTATAAAAGACAGCAAATGGTATTATCATTTCATCATCTACTATCTCGTATAACTTACTTGATAATTGCTCTAATAGTATTCATATACTTTTATATTTAAAGAGCAATATAGACTGATTCTCACGCCGGAGGGTGGTCACAAGGAGGAACCCCCCCCCCTTCTCAGTGACGAGCTCACGGTGTCTGTTTTGCAGGTTCCCTGAAGTACAACTTACTCTGCTGGACCTAACCTTCGAGGGAAACATTACTTAGCCCCCAGATTACCCATAATCTGCCCGGGGTCACTTAGTGTTTCTTCATTGGCGCCATCCGTGCATAAAAGCTAGAACTACATCTTTCTCCAGTTTTTCAAAACTTCCAAGTTGACTAGAGAAATTCCGGTAACCACAACCCCAGCCACTGGGGTAAACACCGGCAACACAATGTTTACAAACACTACCCCAGCCACCCAAGCTGGGGCAAGTGAAGTACATTTTACGAACACTACCCCAGTCACTCATGTAGGGGCAAGTGGAGTAAATATTCCACTGGGATTCACTGATGCCCAGCTGGAAAAACGAACTCGAGCCCCTCGCCAAACACTTGATCAAGTGAAGGCATGGGCCGAGGCACGTCAAAGAGAATTTCAGGCTGAGTTGGACGAACGCTTGCGTTCAGTCCAACAAGCTGAGGAATTCGGTAGTACTCGCCAGCACCTCAACATGAGTAGTGAGTACGAGTACTCAGACGACGAGAGGGAAGACTCCGACACCGACGCGAACCCTCGCCATAGGGCGAAAGGGAAGCGTAAGGAAACGGATCCCCAGCCAAAAAGGAATTTTGGGGAAGCATTCCAACCAGTCATGAAAAAAAGCTCTCGTGACTTCTCCAAGGCCTTTAGACCTACTGCCACAAACGCAGGAAGGTCAAAATTTGCAAGGGACATTGCAGAAGCAATCGCCCCGAGGAGTGCCAAACAAATGTCCAACATTGGCACATACGATGGTCTATCCGACCCAGATGACCATCTGAACAGGTTCATTGCGGGGGCAACCGTCAGTAACTGGACGGAACCCACGTGGTGCTACATGTTCCAGATGACTCTGGTAGGAGCAGCCAGAGCATGGTTCGACCGTTTACCGGTCCACCACATTTATGACTGGGCAGACTTCCAGAACAAGTTCAGTCAACAGTTTAGTCAACAGAGGAAGCACACTGAGGAGCAGTGGACGATCCTCAACTGTGTGAGAGAAGAGGATGAATCCTTACTGGACTTCATCACCCGCTTCAACTCCAAGAAGCTGAGTCTGGGCAACATCAGCGAAGACCTCGTTCGCGCCGCTTTCATTCAGGGCGCTGAGTACCCAGAACTTATCCGCACTCTGACAGGTAAAGACGGCATGCCATCCACATGGGATGCCATAATGACGGCAGCCAAACGCTTTGCCGAAACGGAGAAACAGCTGGGAAGAGATCTCCCCCAGAATACAAACCTCTACACACAGAGGACAAGGGAGAACAATGTGAGAACAGCCCGGCTAAACAAAAAGAGGCGGCAAGGTATTTGGCAGTCAAGGATAAACTTTGACACCCCCTCAAGCTCTCGCCCTCTGGTTGGCGGAAGGGACAACACGCACCCTTCGAACCGGAAAAACCGTTGGACGCCACTCACCAAGAGCGTCACGGAGATATTTGCCACGGAAAAACTGCCATGGCCAAAAGCCCCAGCGATCCGACAGAAACCCAATGCGGATCAAAGCAAGTCTTGTGACTTCCATGGGACAAAGGGCCATAGCACTGAGGAGTGCACATCCTTGAGGGACATCGTCGAGACATTCGTCAAGGATGGGAGGCTCGCACACCTCGTGGCATCTATCAAGAAGGGAGGAAGGAACGACAACAGGTACAGGGGTAACGGACGAAAGCCCGTCGACATCAGCATCAACATGGTCCATGGTAAGGTCAGAGGAAGAAAGAGACCGATGACCGAACCATGCGCATGGAAGGAAGCAGAAGTGCGCTTCCCGCGAGTGCCGGGAGGCCCAAACAAAGAAGGCCCCATTGTCATTAAAAGCCAGCTGGGGCACTACATCACCTCCCGCACCCTCGTTGACAATGGCGCATCGTCGACAGTGATGTACAGGCAGTTCTTCGACAAGCTAGACGATGAAGACAAGGAACGCCTGGAGACGGTCTACGCTTCAATGGAAGGGTTTGACGGCAGCATGAACACTCCCTTGGGCACCCTATCTTTCCCCGTCACTCTCACCGATGGGAATTATTCACGCACGGAGGATGTGGATTTTGTTGTAATGAAAAAACCACATCATACGTATGACATCCTATTCGGGAGAGACGGGATGGCAAGATTCAACGCCGTGGTATCCTCAGTCCACGGCATGATGGGATGGCCAACAACTGAAGGCGTAGCGATGATCACGGGCATTCCCCAGGTATGCATCGCATCTGTCTCCTCTAAACCCAAACCGAAGATGGCCAAACAAACCATCACTGAACCTGAAAAGTGGGCATTCAATGGGAAATATCCCGATCAGGCCGTTACCATTGGCCCGACAATTGTTGATCCAACACGCACCTTACTCAAGCGCTTACTGCAGCGAAACGCAGACATCTTCGCGTGGACACCAGCCGACATGACTGGTGTACCCCGGAGTAAGGCAGAGCATAAGCTCAAATGCGATCCGGCCGTTACGCCGATCGTACAAAAGCGCAGAGTAATGGGGCCCGAGCAAACCAACGCGTGCAGAACCCAAGTCAAGGAACTCCTTGACGCGGGCATCGTGCGCGTTAGCAAATATCAAACATGGGTTGCAAATCCCGTAATGGTACCGAAGAATAACAAACAATGGCGCATGTGCATAGATTTCAAAGATTTGAATAAAGCATGCCCCAAAGATTGTTATCCGTTGCCAGAAATTGATCTCAAGGTGGATTCGGTGGCACCATTTCGCCTTAAATGCTTCTTGGATGCGTATAAGGGGTACCATCAAATCCACATGGCTGTAGATGACCAGGACAAAACCGCCTTTCGGACGCCCGATGGCACATTTTGTTATAAAATGATGCCATTCGGACTTAAGAACGCGGGGTCCACGTACCAACGACTAATGGACAAAGAGTTTCACGCCCAAATTGGGAGAAACTTGGAAGTCTATATGGATGATTTGGTCATCAAAAGCCCCGAGCCAGAGGCGATGTTGAAAGACATTGACGAAACTTTCAACACGCTCAGAAAGATAAACATGAAGCTCAACCCGAGCAAGTGTTCATTTGGGGTGGAAGAAGGGAAGTTCTTGGGAGTCATTATTACTAAAGATGGCTTCAGAGCGAACCCTGAAAAGGTCGAAGCCATTGTCAAAATGGAATCACCTACCACCATAAAACAGGCTCAAACACTGAATGGACGACTAGTCGCGCTTAACCGCTTTTTGGCAAACCATGCGGATAGGTCGTTCCCTTTTGTGTCAACGCTAAGAAATTGTTTAAAGAAAACGCACTTCCGCTGGACACCAGAAGCGGAAGCAGCTTTTCAGGAGATTCGATCACGCCTGATCGAACTCCCAACACTCACAGCACCACAAGCGGGGGAGGAGTTAATCCTATACCTCTCCGCAACAGATAGAGCAACCGGGGCAGTCCTGCTTGTAGAACGAAAAGGCATCCAGATGCCAATCTATTATGTTAGCCGCGTGCTGGCAGACGCGGAAACCCGGTACTCTACCCTGGAAAAACTAGTCTTGGCACTTATACACGCTTCACGCAGGTTGAGACGATATTTCCAGGGTCACCCAATCACTATTCTCACCAACTTCAAACTCTCAAATGTTCTAGGCAAACCCGAGTTATCGGGACGTCTAGCCAAATGGGCAATTGAATTGGGAGAATATGCGATTCAATACAAGCCGAGACCAGCCATTAAAGGCCAGGTCCTGGCTGATTTTATTGCAGAAGTCCCCGCTTCACGGGAG
Organism: Bidens hawaiensis; assembly: GCF_021521415.1. Classification (NCBI taxonomy): domain Eukaryota; kingdom Viridiplantae; phylum Streptophyta; class Magnoliopsida; order Asterales; family Asteraceae; genus Bidens; species Bidens hawaiensis. Next base: position 155,851 of record NW_027494219.1, on the reverse strand, counting down.
AAAGAGTGTCAGGAGGAGGTTCAACCCTCCCCAGCACACGAAATCAATGAGGTCTGGCGACTCTACACTGATGGAGCAGCTAGTAACGAGGGTTCAGGCGCAGGGTTAAAATTAACAAATTCAGCAGGCCAGGAATATACTTATGCTATTCGGCTGGATTTTCCAAGTACGAATAACGAAGCTGAATATGAAGCATTCCTGGCCGGATTGAGGATTGCGCGTAAAATGGGTGTAAAAAATTTGGAAGCCCATGTAGATTCCATGCTAGTGGCAAACCAAATAAACGGGACGTACACGGCTGTGAACGACATAATGGCCCTGTACCTTGCCCAGGCCAAAGCCATCATGCGCGATTTTAATGATTGTAAAGTGATACACGTCAAGCGCAGCGAAAACAAATCTGCGGATGCGTTAAGCAAGCTTGCATCACTGGCCTTCACCCACTTGGGAAAGGACATCCGCGTTGAACTCCTCGAAACACCATCAGTCCCGCACAAGGAAATTTGTGTCATCCAAACCGGTACAGAAACATGGATGACCCCAATAATAAAATACCTTGAAGCAGGAACGTTACCAGAGTCAAAGTCACAGGCAAGAAAACTACGCTGTAAAGCACTGAATTATCAGCTGGTCAATGACACCCTTTACAGACGTAACTTTCTTGGCCCATTGTTAAGATGCGTGGACAACCAAGATGCTGACTACCTCCTAAGGGAGGTTCACGAAGGCATCTGTGGAGTACACGCAGGCCCCCGCGCTGTGGTAGCCAAGCTAAACAACGCGGGATACTTCTGGCCGGGGATGCATATGGACGCGTTGGCATACATCAGAAAATGCAGATCTTGCCAGCTTTACGCACCCAACACGCATCGCCCGAAAAATGAACTTGTTCCTGTCACTTCCTCGTGGCCATTTCAGAAGTGGGCCATTGACGTGACAGGCCCATTTCCTACAGCAGCTGGGAATGTTCAGTTCCTAGTGGTAGCCATTGACTACTTCACCAAATGGATAGAAGCGAAACCTTTAGCCCAAACAACCGCAAAGCATATCAAAAAATTCATTTGGGAATTTATTATTTGTCGTTTTGGGCTTCCACAGAATTTGGTAAGCGATAATGGCACCAACTTTGCTGACAAGAAGCTACAGCAGTGGCTGAAAGAACTTCAAATCACCCACACCTTTACCTCAGTGGCACACCCGCAAGGTAACGGTGAGGTGGAAAGAGCAAATAAGAGCATCGTCGAAGGCATAAAGAGAAGACTCTTGGAACATAGATCCGGTTGGGTGGACGAGCTTCCACACGTCCTTTGGGCAAACAGAACGCTGAAGAAGACCAGTACGGGAGAAACCCCGTTCAGTCTCACTTATGGCACTGAAGCCATGATCCCAGTCGAAATCGGTCTACCCTCACCAAGGGTCTTAATCCAACCAGAAGACAATGACGCGGAAAGACGGTTAGACCTTATGCTAACCGAAGAGCGCAGAGACTTAGCCGCCGTGCGTGAAGAAAACTACAAACGACAAATGCAAAAATACTACAACACGCGGGTAAAACTCTGCAATTTCAATGAAGGAGACTACATACTGCGTAACAACGAGGCTTCGAACCAACAACGCCCAGGAAAGTTGGCCCCGATTTGGGAAGGGCCATACGTTATCAAAGAAGTTCTGGGAAAGGGCGCATACCGGCTCGAAAGGCTCGATGGCACTCCCATCCCTAGAACATGGAATGGAGCTCAATTACGCAAATGTTATATGTAGATCAATTCCAACTTGTAAAGAAAAGGCCTAGAGCCACTTCTAATGGAAATGATTCTCCTTTCATGATGTATTGATAGCTTGTAACCTATGAACTTCCCTTACGGGAAGAAGTAGTTGCGTGTGGAAGGCGGCAATACCCGCATAAACACAACGCCAAAATGTTAAAAAGTTCTAAGGAAAACCTACACGCAGGTCAGATGTAGGTATAGTTTAGCCATCCTTGTAAGTGCAAGTGACGGTCTTACCCGCACAATCACAAACAAGGAAGCCAAACTTAACTTACCATCTACCACGTTAAAAGGTTAACTTATGAACACTTAAAAAAGTTCTAAGGAAAACCTACACGCAGGTCAGATGTAGGTATAGTTTAGCCATCCTTGTAAGTGCAAGTGACGGTCTTACCCGCACAATCACAAACAAGGAAGCCAAACTTAACTTACCATCTACCACGTTAAAAGGTTAACTTATGAACACTTAAAAAAGGATAAGAAAAACCTACACGCGGTCAGATGAAGGCAAAAGTTCAGCCATCCTACCAAGTGCAAGTGACGGTTATACCCGCACAATCACGAAGGAGGAAGCAAAACTCTAACCCATCATCAACCACGTTCACAGGTTAACTTATTCTAAACACTTGGAAAATTGCTAATTTAAACTAAGTATGCAAGTCATAAGTTTATAAAGCAAAGAATCCAATGAAAGGAATAACAATCGTATATTTCAATGATATATTACAACAGTGGCCGGGTAACTACCCGCCTAAAAGAAATCTATACAAAGCTAAGTCTATCCTAGCAGTGGGAAGGGATCTTCAGGATCAGGCTTCAGGACCACCTCCGCTTGGACCAGCACCGTCAGAGCGCGGCTGTCCAAGGAAAGTCTTAAGGATGTTTAGCCCATCATCAGCAGCAGCAGCTTCATTCACCTTCTCCACCACCGGATGCGGGAAGGCAGCGTACTGGTTCACTGCTTGGTCATAAGCAGCTGCAGTGTTAACATTGAATAAAGGGAAGTTGGAGGGCGGAAAGCCTCTCTCAGCAAACCCTAGACCAAGCAGGAAGCCAGTCTTCTCCCCATCCTCATGAGAAGCGTTGAGGGCTGCGCTCATTGCATCGTCGTAAGAGGTCTCTGAAAGGACCCGACGCACAACCTACAAAAGAAAATTACAAGTTAGAACATTTTCTAATTACAAGTAGAAAGAGAAGAAAAAAAAGAGGATACCTGAGGCAACGCTTCTCGAAGCAGCCATTGGAGGGTAGCTTGACTTTCTTTGTAAGCACGTTCGGCTCCGCTTTTATCAAGGTTGGCAAGTTGAACTTCCTTGGCGGCAGCTTCTTCGACGCTTTTGAGTTTCCTTTCAGTGCGGTCAAGCACCCCCCTCTGGTCAAGGATCTCCTGCAGCTTCTTGGCATCTTCCATTGCCAAGGCGTCATGAGCATGCTGAAGAGCCTTTAATTTACATTTAAGCTGCTCATTCTCTTCGCGAAGTGGCTCAGCAACAGCTTCAGCCTTGGCAGCCCTCTCAGTTGAGTTTCGCGCAGTCTCCTTGGCCAGCCGAAGCTGTTCATTCACAGCTTGGGCAGCCTTGGAGCGGGCCTCGAGTCGCGCCTGGACTTCAACCTCGAGGGCCTTGAATGCCTTCTCCTTCTCGGCTGCGGCAGCGGCCAACTGCCGGTTCTCCTCCCGAAGAGCCCGCGCTTCAGATACATCTTTGGCGCGCGCTGCTTTTAACTTGTCGTTTTCACGACAAAGCAGCTCGACGCGGGGCTGAGTCCGGGCCTGGAGAACCCGAAGCTCAATGGTTAGCCTACCCTCTTGGTAGCTAGCCATGGCTTCCCCCAACGCACCATGAGGAGCAGCGTGGCGAGCCCAGTCCACGCACTCCACAGGGGTGCGAAGGGTTGTTCCTCGGCGTATGTTCCATCTTGGAACATACACTTCATTGGAATCCGACACTGCAAAAGAAACAAAGGCAGTTAGGAAAAGATGATAAAAATATATAAGGGAAAAAGAACCCTACGTACCTGTAGGGTCAATAACAGGCCGATAGCCGCCAGACCCATCACCTGAACCTAAAGGAAATCCATCCAACAGGTCAGGCAGACGGGAAGGTGGCATAGATCGGCGGGAAGCCCGGCGCATACCTGATGGTTCGGCCGTCGGTGCCGGGGGCGCAGGCATAGTGGCAGCCGCTGTGGTTGCCATTGTTGGCGCCGCCTCCTCAGCAGCAGTAACCGCCGGCTCCGTGAGAGATGCTGTAAAAATTGCACTCACAGCCGGCGGAGACATCTTCTCAGCCGGAACAGCCTCAGGAAGGCTGGAACCAGCGGAAGCAGGCGTAGGCGCCTGGGTCGTCGCCTCGGGAAGGCTGACCGAGCCTACCGTCATTGGCGGGGGAATACTCGCTCCAAATCCACCCTGGAATGCGTTAACATCCACACCTGCACAAACAAAAGTGTTAGAAAAATTTATTTGAAATAAATTTAGACAAGAATCATGATGGTACTTACGGGGTTTCTTGAGCTTGAACGTACGGACGAGCGGGGGCGAACCCGAGGGAACCGGCCTCTTGACACCGGTAACCGTCGTCGTCGTTTCCTCCCCGGAGGTAACAGCTATAGCCTCCGGAGCGGTGGTCTCCTCACCACCGGGTTTCCCCGCCACTTCTGCACTATCTGATTCTGAGTCAGATAGGACTACCGGGTCGGCCGTAGAGGCGACCTTCTCCTTGCCTTTCCCGACGGCAGCCTTCTTCTTCCGCACCAGCGGAGGACCTTCTGCGGATTCCTCAGAAGAAGACATGTTAACTCCAGCAGCAGGCACAGCATTGAGGGGTTCAGGATAGAAGATAGGCTTACCTGGCCGTCGGTGGCTCAAGATCTCTTGGCCCGGCGGGTAAACCTCCACGAACCGACCCGCGGTCTGCTCTAAGATGGGCAACTCGTTCTCGTCCAGAGCACGAGTACCCATCCGCGCAGGACCATCTTCCTCCCGCGGATTCAGGAGCGACTGAAGATCGTTACCCTCTGAAATCAACAAGAAAGTTAGAAAAAATCGAAGTCAGCAAAAAGAAACAAGACATACCATAAGGGACAGAGTTCGAACCATATTCGAGGACGATCGGAACCTTATCCGCATTCGCCGCCTTCCACACCCGGCTCATCCCCAGCATCACCATCGCCGACTCCGGAAAACGGAAAACCGGGGACTGGACCCGGGATATCTTCGCGAACCATTCCGCCTCCTCATAGTTGATGGCGGGAAGGTTCGGAAGCGTCTGGCCATTCTTGAACTTCATGGCAATGGGGATGGCTCGAGCGGATATGAAGAAGAACTCTCTTCTCCATGAGCGAAGACTCCGCTCGGTGGTACAAATCTTTAAACCCTTGATACGGGTTGTAAGAGTGTACCACCCTTGGATGCACCTCCAAGTATAGAAGGTCATCAGGCGGTCAACGAGGGGCTCAAGGCCCAGTATCCGGCACACCCACTCAAAGTGCCGGACCTTGGCAATGGCCATGTGGTGCACCTCTGTCAGGTGCACACCGTGCCTCTCTAGGACACGGTACACAAACTTTGTCAACGGAAACCTAAGGTTCCCGTAGACAAAGAATGCAGCATAAACCCCGATCTTGCCACTAGGGGCATCGTACACAGTATGGTGGGGCTCAGGAAACTCAGGCTCGAGAGACCCGAGCATGAACTTCCTGACGATATACTGGTACAGCTCGACAGGAAGAGAACACTGGCATTCGCCAGCAGTCTTCTGATCATCAGCATCGTGAGAAGACATGGTGGAAGAAAGAAGAGATTTCAGAGTAATGCTTTACCGAAAAAGAGAAATTCGCCGGAAATTACTGGAGAAGAAGAGATGAAAGTGGAAAGTGTGAATTGCAAATAACCCTCTCCCCCTTTATATAGTAATCGCAATTAATGCGATGAATTTAATACGGAAGAGAGAGAAATCAAAGGTGCAATGAAACTATGACGCGTGGCAAAGGCAAGCTGGCAACAGCTGTCAAAAGGACGTGTGCCAGAGATTTCGCGGCTACGCGCCCGAAATCCCGTGCCCACGCGCCTGAAAAAGCAACTGGAATGACCACATAATGTCATGTCGCCATAACTTCTGGCACGTCCTGACACAGTCAGAAGAAACCGTCGCACGACGTTTGAGGTATTGGGTTGTTATCCATCCACCAACTCTTCAAATTTCAAAATTTAAAAATTTGAAGACTAAGGTTCAAAAAAGTAAGCGGGAAAATACCCCTTACCTTGGCAAACAAGTAACCATAAGCCGGGTGTGGGTACAGTGTAAAGGCAAAACCCTTCACATACCTAACACCCGCAGGGAATTGAAGCCAAAATATTTGGCAACCAAGTAACCATAAGACGGGTGCGGGTACAGTGTAAAGGCAAAACCCTTCACATACCTAGCACCCGCAGGGAATGGACGCCAGGAATACCTTGGAAGTAAAGTAACCGTAAGACGGATGCAGGTACAGTGTAAAGGCAAAACCCTTCACATACCTAGCACCCGCTGAGAATTGAAACCAGGAAGGATCTTCTGGGCAATGCTTGTGAAAACGGAAATAATATCCCCGCATAGCGGGAACATCGAGTACTACGTTGTTTGAGGCTCCAAGATGGAATTGGTGGTTTAAACATAATTGATCACTATGTTCAAAAACTACCAGAACCACAGGGAGAATCCGCACAACTAAGACTCAATGCTCCTGACTTGCGAGGAGGTTACAAACCTACCCGCATCATACCCAAAGACCAAGCAGGAAACTCGGGAATTTCTGCAAGTGACAAGGACTTCCGCGGGAAGAACCCCCATGGAAAACCTTACAAAAACCCCTTTTCAAAACCCTTTGCTTAAGTCCAAAAGTTCACCTCACTTTATTAGACATTCGTGAGAAGAACATTGGACTGGGGGGACTTGAAGAGGTAGGTCCCAGCAGGGCTCAGTTGGTCCCGCATGACTCACCTTGAACAGGGATGTCTGCGCAAAGACCATCTACTCCCGCAGGACCCACCATGCTCAGAGAAGCCTACGCGCAGTATGCAAGCTGCATACGCAGGGAAAAGCCTCCCAATGGTAAAGTAACCCGCCTGTTCCCGCAGTTGCGGATACAAGCCATCAGGGAAGGCTACCCGCACAGCATAGCTACACGCATAAGGCTTAACACTTACAAATATTCAGTGTCACCTGAAAGAATGAGCAAAGGCGGGAGGGGGAAAACTCCCGCCAAAATGGGCCAGTCCGTATGATGGAGGATCTTTTGCGTGATACCTGACGAGGTAAAGACAAAAGATCTGACCAAGAATGCGACAGCTCACTGACAGCAGCGTGGCAGACAGCACGCCACAGCACTGTGACCAATAGCCGCCGCCTGCCCACCAACTCCTGCCAGACCACGTGCCTAGCCTGCAGTTGGTAGAAGACGAAGAGTGCACGGCACGCCTGCTCTGTGTCAGCCGCTACCTATCCACCACTCACAGGTAGGGCACGTGCATAGGTTACAGTTGGTAGCGTGTTGGGCCGGCTAAACCCCTTGGAAACCCACCTTCGGCTATAAAAGACAGCAAATGGTATTATCATTTCATCATCTACTATCTCGTATAACTTACTTGATAATTGCTCTAATAGTATTCATATACTTTTATATTTAAAGAGCAATATAGACTGATTCTCACGCCGGAGGGTGGTCACAAGGAGGAACCCCCCCCCTTCTCAGTGACGAGCTCACGGTGTCTGTTTTGCAGGTTCCCTGAAGTACAACTTACTCTGCTGGACCTAACCTTCGAGGGAAACATTACTTAGCCCCCATATTACCCATAATCTGCCCGGGGTCACTTAGTGTTTCTTCACTCACCCCAGAAAACCACAACCTGCTTCTGCAAAACTTCCCCTAGAAATTGCTCCTGCAAAGAAACCGATAGCTAGTGCATCTTCCACCCGCAAACCGCCTAGAAAATCACAAGCTGACTCTTTGGAAAAACAATTGCCCATTTCTACTTGTTCATCCACCAGAAAACAAACCATTCTCACTGATAGGAAACCCGTAGTAACTCACCCCACAAAACCACAACCTGCTTCTGTAAAAGTCACCCTAAAAACTGTTTCTGCAAAAAACCCAATAGTTTTATCTACTGGTACAATTAGACCTCAGTGGAGGTTGTAGTGAGATCGCGGTTTACTACAAAGTAGTGCAATATTATTCATTTGTCTAACACTCCCAGGTACGTAAATCATATTTGGTAATTTGACTTAGAAGCAGCAGCAAATGATACCGGGTAAGTCAACTTCTTTCTCTTAAAATCATATTTGTTTTGAATCTGCAACCTGTATGTTCTCTCTCTTAAATAGTTAGTGTGTTCAATCTGATTACAGAAGGTATATTATTTCATGAGATTTCTATCCGCTCCTAACAAAAAGGCCATTTTTAATGCTAAAAAACAAGCTGTGAATAATAAACAGAATGCTACATCTCAGAATTCTTATGTTAATCCTGTGAACAATAGACGTATGTTGAGTTGACTAAACTTTGTTGCTTGTAGTTTTTGGGATCTGCTGATTGTTACCACTTTCATCTTTTTTTCAGTGTTGAAGTTTCATCATTTTATAGGTTTGTTTCTTGTTTTAGTTAGTTAGGTCTTGCATGACAAAGGGTATAAATGTCATCCATTTGGTTGAAGATGGGTATATTTGGTAGGTCAGTTTCTTGCTTTAGTTGTGCCCTGCATGACTATAGATATGACATGTTTTGATGTTGATTCTGGTGGTAAAGTGTCAAAATGACCATGTGAATTGTTACATTTTTGTTATACACATCAAGTTTCTCTACTTTTTTTTTTTATTTTTTGTTTGGGGGGGGGGGGGGGGGGTTGGTCTGGCATTGTTATTTTTCATTCTCATATTTTTCTAGACTATTAAGATTCCAGAACCTATTGGACAAGTGGTCACTTTGCTTTATATGTGCAATATTTTGGTGAGATATTGGTATTACTTAGGGTTTGCATATTGTTTTGCTGGTGTACGTTGAATTTTATCAGGTATAAGGGTTGTACTTCCTCAATCTATCTTGATGCAAAGAAGTCTGTAAATTACTCCAAAAGGTTAACTTTTTAGTGCAGAGACGAGGACATAATTCTTGGGTCTACAATATATATTAGCAGGTGTTCACGTTAAGATTCGGTGAGTTCTTTTAGTTTTTACTTTCTGTTTAACTTTAGCGTTTGTAGTGATTTGGTTTAAATTTTAACATGAATCGAGTTTTTTTTTTTTTTTTTTTTTTTTTGGGGGGGGGGGGTTGTTAAACTTGACTATGAGATTGCAAATTTTCTTGTTTTCAGCATTTTTTAAGTTTGTGACTCTTGAATATCATATTTACAGAGGTTTTCTCCAAGGCCCAACCCTAGTATTCGTAAAAAAAGGTTTGTGCTCTTGTCAGTTTCTGGTTCAAAAGCAACCTGGCGGGTAATTGTGTCAACTACTCTTTGTTAAGTCTGATCTATCTTCTATTCCTTGCATTTTAAACTTAGATACAATTTGACATCTAACTTTTGTGGACAACGTTTGAACAGGTTGAAGTTTTGAACCAATAATGAGAAGCACCGACATAAGGTGGCTAGCTGTATACGGTTTGCTGTAATGTACATAATGCAGGCAGGGCAGGGCAGGGGGTGATGTAGTTTGCGTTCTTAGATTACAAAGATAAGTTCATTTCTATGCTTAGTGAGAGAATTAACTTTCTCATTAATAATACACACAAGATTCAATATTGTAACTTCGTTTGTTCCTATTTACAGTGTGACGACTTGTACAAGAGAGGGAGAACTTTCAAAATTTCAGGTTTGCACTTTGTTCCTTTTTAAAAGATTTTGGTGCTTAATCATCAATTTCATTTGTTCTTAGCATAGTTCACGAGATTTGAAAAGTATTAGTGTTTATTAATATACTAATTGCACCTTTGAGTTAATTGAAATTCTGGGAGGGATGTATCATGTAAGACCTACACATAGGGCTAATTTGTTTAGTTAGTTGATTTATTATAAGTATTTGCTCTATACATTAATGCAACAAATATTGTAGAATAATCTCTGTACATTAAGTTTACACCTAGGATCTGTCTCCCTTTAAACTATTTTGTATCTTTTGTCATTTTAATCTCTGCTATATGTTTTCTCGTACCTTATTCTACTTTTTTTAAGCCTGATCCTTGTTCCTTCTTGCATTTTTGAGTTATGGTGGTCTTCGCGAGCCTACAGTTAACAAGCTTGAATTATCTCCCGGTGGAAGTTTCACAAAGCTATCAGTTATTTTGTTTTTTAAAGCCTTATATATGATCTCACTTCAAACTTTTGGTGGGAAACATTTGGACAGGTTGACATTTTTTAATCGAAGATGAGAAAAGCTTAAATGCAAAGATAAGTTCATTTCTAATTTCTTACTTGGCTTAGAACCAGAATTAACTACCTCGTTTATAGTACGTACAACGCATCGCATCCAGGGCTGCCCCGAGAATCCTTAAAAGTTTTGGGGCCGGAGCGAGAAAAAGCGGGCTCTCTAAAATATAAACTCTATCATACAATTCTTTTTTTTTAAATACCAACCCTAGGAATTGAACCCAAAACTTTTGGTTTCATAGAACACTCTTTCCATTGCACTTAAGGTTCATTTTGTAGGCTTTTGTTTTACAATATATATATATATATATATAGGATCGGGATCATGAGAGAACCTTTTTGAAATTGAGAACTATGAGAACCATTTTGGACCACAAAAAATCCAAAAATAAAAAAAATCATAAAATAAAAAAAAACACAAAAATAAAAAAAGTATAAAAACCAAAATTCTTATTTTGTCATCCCGGTTTCATAAAAAAAAACTCGGTTTAGCTAAATTATATACACATATGTATAATATATACATATATGTATATTTACATGTTTTTTTTGTACACATGTGTATAATTTAAGATAAATGATACTGTACATATGTGTATATTACGTAACCAAAGATTATAGAAAATTATACATATGTGTATAATACGACGTTTTTTTTTTATTTTTTTTTATTTTTTTTAATGAAACCGGAATGAAATATAAGAATTTTGGTTTTTTTTACTTTTTTAAAATTTTTATTATTTTTTGTTTTATGATTTTTTTAAATATTTTTTTTAAAGGTGTTATTAGTGGTTCAAAATGGTTCTCAAAGTTCTCAATTTGCAAAGGGTTCTCTTAGGATCCTTACCCTATATATATATATAGAGAGAGAGAGAGAGAGAGAGAGAGTGGTTCACTAGGGAACCACAAAAAAGTGGGGAACCGGGAATCCATTGACCAAACGAACTCCAATTGAACTTATTCTAGTGGCGTTGAAACCAGCTTGTCAAAACTTAACATATATATCTAGGGTGTAGTTTTTGGGGTTTAGATTATAGGATTTAGTTTTTGGGGTTTAGCTTAGGTTTAGATTTTAGGGTTTAGCTTTAAGGTTTAGAAGTAGGGTTAGGTTTAAATATATTTGGTTAAGGTTCGACAATCAGGTTCCAGCGTCGCTGTACTGAGTTCAATCGGAGTTCGTTTGGTCAATGGTTCCCTTGTTCCCCACTTTTTTGTGATTCCCTAGTGAACCTCTCTCTCTCTCTCTATATACATATATATATATACATATATATATATATATAGGGTTGGTATCATTTAAGAACTCTAAAAAAGTTAAGAACTCTTAGGAACCCTTACAAACCAAACAATTTTTTAATTTTGTTTATATATTAACATTATTTAAGAGTAGTTTTATCATATTTTATATAAAAAAATTTGATTACATATATAAATCACAAGTTTACATATATGTAAAATTTATGTACTAATAAATTTACATAGGTGTAAAATAAAACATAGATATGTATAAAAACTAATTTTCAAAATTGTAATCGTAGATATAGATATAGAAAATGATAAAACTACTCTCAAAGAACGTTAACATACAAATGTTTTTTATAAAAAAACGTTATTTTTCAATGGTTCCTTCAAGTTCCTAAATAATTTAACAGTTCTGTAATGATACTTATCCTATATATATATATAGAAAAGAGTTAAAATAAAAATACATAGTTTTGTAGGAAGAGTAGGAAGGGCATAAAATTTAGAGTTAGGAAACTATTTAACCTAAATCCTTGATCTTAGGAAACTATTTGCTATTTTGAAAACTACCAATCTCAACCACTAGATCCTAGATCTAAGGGCCTAGATTTATTCTTACTCTTCCTATAAAACTATTTCTTTTTATTATAACCCACCCCTATATATATATATATATATATATATATATATATATATATATATATATATATATATATATATAATTTAGACCCGCACATGGGCCGGGCCATCCCTGTTCATATATCCAGTGATGGTGAGAATTCAGTATTTGGTTCCATGTGCATTAATTTCACAATACTTGATGTCATTTTCTTGCAATTATCAGGGTTCATAAAGGGAGCATGTGCTTGATTACACAACAATAACGTCTATGCCACATCAAAGCTGTGCATATAGCTTCCGTTTACTCATTACATAACTATAAATTGTTAGTACTTTTAGGATTTCAATTGTTAGCTTATTTTTTTGTTCTATACTTTGTTGCTCTAGTTTTTCATGGATCTATACAACACTTCACAGTCCAACCCGAATACTTCAGAAGCAACTAATTCCGGGCAATTTAAATAAACGGTTGAATTTGGAGGTACAATTTTTATAATTTTTGTATGATATATTTTGTGTTAATAATTTGAACAAAAATGCCGTTCATAATTTAAAGTGTTTGGACTTGTGAAGAATTTTTAGTTACCTGCTAAATCAGTGATTTTTTTTATACAGGTTCTCACTGAGCTTGTGAATAATTTGAACAGAAATGCCGTTTATATATATGTACTTTCCCTGTCTGTATACGGTTTGCTGGCTTATACATGATGGGTACAGTTTGCATTCTTGGATTACAAAGATAAGTTCTTTTCTATGTTTTGAACCATAAGGTTCATTGTTCTTACTACCTCACTTATAAACTATAAAACACACAAGATTCAATATTGTAACTTCTTTTGTTCCCGTGTACAGTGTGACGGCCTATACAAGAAAGGGAGAACTATTATGCCTATTGAATTTCAGGTTTGCACTTTGTTCCTTTGCAATAGCTTTTGTTGCATAATCGTCAATTTCATCTGTTCTTGACATAATTAATGGTTTGCTTTTTCTTTGTATGGGGAGATGGGCGCTTTATTCTTTAGGTCATACAAAACAAAAGCAACTGGTGACCAGCCTCTATATTTAAAGGTAAATACTCCATGAAATATGCTTAATTTGTCATTTATTAATATTACTCTTCATAATGACTGATTGTAAACCTGAGTTTTTTCCCAAATGAGTGTTGGTGGAAAAACTATTTACCAATATAGTGTCCATTCAAAAATATTTACTAAAGTAGTATTATTAATACTTTTTGTGTTTTCTCACTCTTCTTATTGGGTAATACCAAGATGGACCCATTTCATGTCTTTCATTTTTTTAAAATAATAATTATAATTCATAACTAAATTTTAAATATCATTTTTATACAATTATATGTTGTCTCTTTTTTTTCTTTCTTTCTATATATCATACTCGACTTTTAAAATAAAACATAATATAATGTATATAATTAAATTATTTTTAGAAAAACTCATCTCTCTTTAAAAAGTTATTCATATTTTTATTAACTTTAAGGAGTTTAAATTTTAAAGTGAAATATTGTTGATAAATTAAAAAAATATTCCAAAAAAATTAGAATTTATGCTTTTAATATTTTGAAAACATATTTTCTTTCTTTATCAAATAATGTATCAGTGTTTATTTATTTATTTTTTTGTTCCAAATAGATTTTTATTGTTTCAAAGTAGATTTATTTCTAAAAATCTATAATGAAATACTTTTTTATAAATAATAATTATAATTTATAACTAAATTTTAAATACTATTTTTATACAATTATATGTTCTCCTTTTTTTCTTTCTTTCTTTCTATATATCATACTCGACTTTTAAAATAAAACATAATATAATGTACATAATTAAATTATTTTTATAAAAACTCATCTCTCTTTAAAAAGTTATTCATATTTTTATTAACTTTAAAGAGTTTAAATTTTAAAGTGAAATATTGTTGATAAATAAAACAATATTCCAAAAATATTAGAATTTACGCTTTTAATATTTTGTAAAACATATTTTCTTTCTTTATCAAATAAACATGTGTCAGTGTTTATTTATTTATTTAATTTTTGTACCAAATAGATTTTTATTGTTCCAAAGTAGATTTATTTCTAAAAATCTATAATGAAATATTTTATTTTAGAATTAAATAATCAATACTTTTAATTAGTTCCTCTCATTGCTATAAAATAATTATATTTCAAAAAGAGGTTTAACCTTATTTTAACATAAAAAAGAGGTATGGGTCCATCTTTATTTTATCCAATAAGGAGAAGAGTGAGAAAACACAAAAAGTATTAAAAACACTACTTTGGTAAATATTTTTGAATGAACACTATATTGGTAAATAGGTTTTCCATCAACACCCATTTGGGCAAAAACTCTTGTAAACCTTCTGGTTGTCTTTGACATGTTTGGATATGGAGGCATCAATGCATTTAGGAGCATAAGCCAGTTTCTGGTTCAAAAGAAACTTCGAGGGTAATTGTTTCTACTTTTTATTTAAATTCTGCTCTATCTTCTATTCCTTGCATTTTAAGGTTTGATACGATTTCACACCATACATTTGTGGACAGCATTTGAACAGGTTGAGATTTGAACATGTTTGGCTATACATCCCCTGTATATATATAATGCAGGGCAGCGCAGGGCAGGGCGGGGACGATATAATTTGCATTCTTAGATTACAAAGATAAGTTTATTTCTATGTTTTTAACTATAAGATTCATTGTTTTTACTACGCTTAGAACTATAATTGACTACCTCATTCATAAACTATAAAACACACAAGATTCAGTATTGTAACTTCGTTTGTTCCTGTTTACAGGTTGACGACTTGTACAAGAGAGGGAGAACTATCAAATTTCAGGTTTGAAGCAACTTTGTTCCTTTTTAATAGCTTTTGTTGCATAATCATCAAATTTCATCTGTTCTTAGCACAACTCATGAATTTTTGAAAAGTATTAGTGTTTATTTGCACCTTTAGGTTAATCGAAATTCTGAGCAGGGAGGTACCAAGTAAAGCTTAAAAGCAAAATAACAGCCAAAACATACACATATGGCTAATTTGTTTAGTTAGTTGATTTATTATTAGTATTAGTTCTTTGTTATGTTGGTCTGCATTTTATAAGCTATAAGCAGTTTATAAGAACACATATTTGAATATAAATCTAGGCTTGGTAGATCAATTAATAAATTTTGTTTAGAAGAAAACTGTCACAAGGGTAGAATAATGTTGCGAGTACAGTTAAAAGTTTAATTTTTCTTTTCCACAATAGATATATTCACACACAAAAACACACTTTTTTCTCATAAATGGTTAGTGTCAAATATAGTTGCACCTAGGAACCCATTTCCTTTTAAACTACTTTTTTTTCATCTTATATGTCATTTTGTTCTCTGTTATATATTTTCACATTTCTTATTCTATTTTTTAAAGCCTGATTCTTGTTATTTCCTGCATTTTTGACTTATGGTGGCCTTCCGAGCCTACGATTAACAAGCTTGAATTATCTCCCGGTAAAAGTCTCACAAAGGTGTCGGTTATTTTAGTCTTTATAGCCTTAATTATATATGATCTGACTTCAAACCTTTGTGGGAAACATTTGGACAGGTTGACATTTTTAAACCGGAGATGAGAAAAGCTTAAATGCAAAGATAAGTTCATTTCTAATTTTTACTTGTTTTAGCACCAGAATTAACGATCTCGTTTATAGTACATACGACGCTTCACATATAGACCCATCTCCAAAAGTCCCAAAAAGTCTCACAAAGGTGTCGGTTATTTTAGTCTTTATAGCCTTAATTATATATGATCTGACTTCAAACCTTTGTGGGAAACATTTGGACAGGTTGACATTTTTAAACCGGAGATGAGAAAAGCTTAAATGCAAAGATAAGTTCATTTCTAATTTTTACTTGTTTTAGCACCAGAATTAACGATCTCGTTTATAGTACATACGACGCTTCACATATAGACCCATCTCCAAAAGTCCCAAAAAGTTTTGGGGACCGAGCGATAGTAAAAATGGCCCTTCTAAAATATATAAACTCTAATATTTTCAAAAAAAACGCCACCCCTAGTAATTGAACCCAAAACCTTTCATAGACAACACACTTTCCATTGCACTAAAGATTCATTTTGTAGGCTTTTGCTTTAATATATATATATATATATATTGAGAGAGAGAGACAGGTTCACTAGGGAATCGCCAAAAAGTGGGGAACCATTGACCAAACGAACTCCGATTGAACTCATTCGAGCGGCATTGGAACCGGCTCGTCGAAACTTAAACATATATATTTAGGGTTTAGTTTTTGAGGTTTAGATTTTAGGGTTTAGTTTTTGGGGTTTAGCTTAGGGTTTGGATTTTAGGGTCTAGCCTTTGGGTTTAGAAGTAGGGTTCGACAAGCTGGTTCCAACGCCGCTGGAATGAGTTCAATCGGAGTTCGTTTGGTCAATGGTTCCCCACTTTTTTTGTGGTTCTCTAGTAAACCTCTCTCTCTCTCTCTCTATATATATATATATATTAATCTATCCACGCACTTGGTTGACCCTGTTCACATATCCAGTGATGCTGAGAATTCCATATTTTTATTTCACTATAATTGATTTCATTTACTTGTAGTTGTCAAGGTTCCAAAAGGGAGCATGTGCTGGATTTGGATTCCACAACAATAACGTCTACGCCACATCAAACTTGTATAAATTTTATATTGTATGCTTGTGTTATTAATTTGACAGAAATGCATTTTATAATTTCAAGTGTTTGGTCTTGTAATGTTTCTTTTTTTTTTGTCATCCAGGTATCAGATTCTGGTCATGGCCTCCGAGTGACTTTATTTTAAAGATATATATGTACATCCCCTGTTGTAATGCTGGCAGGGCAGGGGCGATGTAGTTTGCATTCTTTGATTACAAAGATAAGTTCATCTCTATGTTTTGAACTTAGAAGATTCGTTGTTCTTACTAGGCTAAGCGCCATAATTAACTACCTCTTTCATAATTATACACACAAGATTCCATATTAAAACTAAGCGTGTTCCTGTTTACAGTGTGATGACTTGTACAAGAGAGGGAGAACTACTGAATTTCAGGTTTGAAGCATCTTTGTTCCTTTTTAAAAGCTTTTGTTGCATAATCCTCAATTTCATATGTTCCTAGCATAGTAGTTCATGAGTTTTTGAAAAGCATTAGTATTTAGAGTCGTAAATTTATAAATCAGGCATCAATATTTAAAGGTAAATACTGTGGAAACTGCATGAAGTATGCTTAATTTGCCATCTTTAAATGTTACCCTGTTCCTGATGACTGATTTAAACCGTAGGTGCATAGAAGTTTCTGTCTGGTTAAAAAGCAATCTGTAACTGTGTCATTATGATCTCTATTATATCTCCTGGTGGATTTTTTGAAAAGGTAATGGTTATTATTCGTAAAGGCTTAAATATGATTCGCGACATATAACTTTTGTGATAAACATTTGAACAGGTTTGCTGGCTTATACATGATGGATATAGTTTGCATTCTTGAATTACAAAAGATAAGTTCTTTTCTATGTCATTGTTCTTACTACACTTAGTACTAAATTTAACTACCTCATTCATAAACTATAAAACACACAAGTTTTAATATTGTGACTTCGTTTGTTCCTGTTTACAGTGTGACGACCTGTACAAGGAAGGGAGAACTAGTATGCCTATGAATTTTTAAAAAGTAAGGACTTCAATAATCAAATATTTTGCATAGATACTGTTATGTTGATGATTGTTTTTTCTTTGTATGGGGAGATGGGTGCTTCATTCTATAGGTCATACAAAACACAAGCCATTGGTGCCTACCCTTCATATTCAAAGGTAAACACTACACAAAATATGCTTAATTAAGTCATTTTTAAATATTGCCCTGTTCATCATGACTGATTCTAAACTTTATGATGCTCTTTGACATGTTTGGATATGGTGGCTTTACTGGATTCTTAGATTACAAAGATAAGTTCCTATCAACGTTTTTTACTATAAACTTTTGTTGCATAATCGTCTATTTCATCTGTTCTTAACATAGTTTTTAGGAAATAGAGTCTAATAATATACTATTCACATGCATAATAATAAGCACTTTTGGAGATGATTTGGCTGCAATTTGGGGTGGCGAGTGGCAATTACAGATCTAACTTCTTGCATTGGACTAAAAGTGAATGTCCCCAGGTACGCACCTCTTCTTTTTAAAACACACTGCTTCACGGCTCTTATTTTGACTTCTTTCACTCAAAATATTATCTCAGTTATAAATCAGTCTCTTAAGTTACAACACGCGTAGAA
This sequence comes from Bidens hawaiensis, assembly GCF_021521415.1. Lineage (NCBI taxonomy): Eukaryota > Viridiplantae > Streptophyta > Magnoliopsida > Asterales > Asteraceae > Bidens > Bidens hawaiensis. The sequence continues at coordinate 137,516 of NW_027494219.1, read as the reverse complement.
GCAACCGGATTAGCAAATGCCACCTATTAAATTCACCTCTTTCTCTTAAATGCTATATATTTGATTTCTTTTTTTCTTCGACTCATATGCTAGCCTAATAGTTACGGCTTGCATTCTGCTATAATAACTAACGATTTAGATGAGTGTGATAGTGTAAAAGGTACTAGAATATTTACTTAAACCCAATATGCCTGAAAATTGAAAGAGATCCAAAGTATTAATTTGAAATCATGTCCGAAAAATCCTATGAAACATGGTTTAATGCTAGTTTAGACTTCTATGGGTATACCAAGTAAAGTTTATTCATAGTGAACAGGCATGGCTGTTAGGGTTATTTTGAGTTTAAGTAAAATGTATATGGGTCAAACTAAAGGAAAAAGTTGGAAGGAATTAAGAATGGGTCAAAGATAAAATTGGGTGAAAATTGGTAGAAAAATGTTAAGCCGAGCGACCATACGCGCGTAACCAAACCAAAATGAACAAAAAAAACCCCGACCAAAACGAAATCGAAGCTAGACCAAAAAACCGTTATCGTAAAACCCGACCAGAACGAAATCTCAAAAACTGAAACCGAACCAAAATAGAAAAAAACCCGACCAAAACGAACAAAAAAACCGAAATCGAACAGAAACGAATCCGAAAAACGAAAACTGAAAAACCGACCAGAACGATACAAAAATAACGAAACTGAACCGAAACCGACCAAAATGATAAAAAGAAAGAAAGAAAGAAAAAAAAGGCGAAACCGAATCAAAATTGAAAAAATTGACCAAAATTGTTTTTGGTCGGTTTTTTCGATTTCGGTTTCGGTTTCGGTTTCGATTTTTTGTTTTGTTTTGGCCGGTTTCATTCAGTTCGATTTTGGTTTTTTTCAGTATCTTTGTTTCGTTTTAGTCGGGTTTTCTGGTTCGGTTTCGATTTTTTTGTTTTGGTCTGGTTATGCGTAACGTTGCTCGGTTAAACATTTTTCTATCAATTTTCACCAATTTTTATCTTTAACCCGTCCCAACTTTTTCCTTCTTTTAGTTTGACCCATTATACACTTTATTTAAACCCATAATAGCCCTAATGGATCACATTTGCCATGTCTAATAGTGAATAGTAGTTTTTTATTTTGTCGGTCTGCATTTTATAAGCAGATTATAAGAAATTAAGATCACATATTATAATAGAAATTTAGGCTTGAAAATAGGTATGTTGCCGTTTCTCTCCCCAGTAAATTCATTTGTCTTTTGACAGAGTACATTATACAATATCTAATAATCAGTCTTATCGAACAATATTCATGATCAGGCGTTGAAACAGCCGATAGTGAATGTGCTCATTTTGTATGTACCCTAAAAGAAGAAGACGATTTAAGTTAAGTACAAACTGTTCAGTAGTTACTTATACTAACCTGGTAATTTCAGTAGTTAGTGTAAGTACAGACTGTTTACACTGAACTAAACTGAACCATATGAATGACATTCAAGTTGTCAGTTTGTTTAGAGGATACTTATGTTAAAATACTCTCTTAATAGATTCAAGCCTAAACATCATAGGATAGTCATCAGGAAGAAACACAGAAATTATGTAGCAATGGAGATCCAAGCTTGTAACATATATTAAGAAACCAACTGCTACATTATCTATGCAGTACCGAACATATTATCTTCCAACATTGTTCCATCACTTATAAAACACGTTACATCATTACTTATGAAAAAGATCACAAACCATATACCTCAATTCACTCAAAAAACATAAATATGCAACTCTCCTGATATTGGTTGGTATCTTTTAAATGGTTCTTACTCATTTCAAATATCCCTTACTAAAATCTACATTGTTAACGCCTTAAGCCGGAAATGCATATTATTAGTTTATCTTCATATATATGATATTATGATCCGGCATCAAACTTTTGTGGTAAACGTTTCAAAAGAGGTTGGTGTTTTCGAACCAAAGATGAGAAGCTGAAGATATATGTACTAACCCTGTATACGGTTTGCTGGCTTAAACATGATGGATATATTGGTTTACAAAGATAAGTTATTTTCTATGTTTTTAACTATAAGGTTCATTGTTCTTAACTACACTTAACACTAGAATTAACTACCTCGCTCATAAACTTTAATACATACAAGATTTGATATTGTAACTTCGTTTGTTTCTGTTAACAGTGTGACGATCTGTAGAAGAAAGGGAGAACTTTTATGCCTATGGAATTTCAGATTTGCACTTTGTTCCTTTTAACTTTTGTTGCATAATCGTCAATTTCATTTGTTCTTAACATAACTAACGGTTTTTTTTCTTTGTATGGTGAGATGGGTGCTTCATTCTTTAGGTCATACAAAACACAAGGCATTGGTGGCTACCCTTCATATTCAAAGGTACATACTGCATGAAATATGCTTAAATTGTCATCTTTAAACATTACCCTATTCATGATGAGGTGAATGATTCTAAACTTTCTGGTGGCGTTTGACATGTTTGGGTATGGCGGCTTTACTGCATCAATGCATTTAGAGGGTATGTCTGTTAAAATGGTAAACCGATTTGATTTTTTTTTAACTTTAAAGACTGATGTGTATTCTATGCATTATTATTTCTTCTTGTTTAGACATAATAGATATGATTTGCAATCAAGCTTTTGTGGACAACATTTGAATAGGTTGAGATTTTTAAACCAAAGATGAGAAGCACTAACATAAGACTATATACCCACTAATTTGTGGCCCGTGTACTACACGAGTAGTTCTTGAAAATACAATATTTAATAAATAATAGGTATATCAATCAATCAATCATACCCAGTGAAATCCCACCAACAGCAAAGCTATAAGTAGGGTATGGGGAGGCTGGGATGTAGGCACACTGTACCTCTATCCAAATGGATAAAGAGGTGGCTTCCAGAGAGACTCTCGGCTCTAATATGTATGGGGCAATATAAGGAAATCAAAGTTCAACAGTAAATAGTAATAATAATAAAAATAATAATAATAATAATAATAATAATAATAATAATAATAATATGGGAAGAAAATACCATTATTGTGTGTGACCAGAATAAGGTTAATGGAAGCCCTAAAGTATTCATTTCTCTCTAAAAATCGTTAACTTTAATTCTAGTTCTTCAAGAATTCCTATCCTCAACCATGTCCTCTGAGAGGTTTAGGTCTATCAGATCATGTCTAATCCTCTCATCTCAAGTCAATTTAATCGGTATATAAGAAACAATAAACCCGTTGAACACTATTAATACAGTCGTTGTACAGTAGTCTTTAAAACAATTTTAAAGCACAAGATAATTATAAATATCAAATGCTTGAAAAAAATAGCAAGTAAATATTAAATTAACAAATTTTGAAGCATAAATTTTAAGAATGGTAACTATTATTTTATTATTATAAATTTGTTAAAAATGATGAGGTTTAATGTAGAAGTGATAAGTGGCAAAACTTGTAATATTTTATTAGAGAGTATAGATTGACAACCAAAAATGAGGTTGGGTTGCTAAAATGAATTAAAAGAAAGGAAAAATTGAAAAGTAGCAAGCAACCGGGTCAGGTGAACGACCCAAGTTGCAACCTGATATTATGGCTTTGTTTTTTTTGGTTTAGTTATTATGATTTATTTTTTTCTAATAAAATATCTATGTTTTTAAAGCAATCTAAAAACACGGTATCGTTTAGTTTCTTTGAATGTGTCGGTTAATTTTCTATTATAAAGTGAGTTTGCTTAAAAAAACCTAAAAACACAGTTATGTTCGGTCCATTTGGTTTGAGGAACACACACTTAGCTCTCTCTCTCTCTAGTCGAAATCACCAAGGAAAACCGATCCCGATCTAAGGCAATGATGGTATGATGTTGTATGAGCATAAACCCGTTAGATCTAGTCACGAAACGACGAGCCGACACCGTTAAACCGTTTAAGTCATGAGATCCGGGTGGAATCCGTATAAACCGAACCTAAGATGAGCTTAGGGGTCACCCTAGCTCAGATCTGGATCAAACGGGCGAAAAACGGTGAAAAACGAGTCAAAACTCGTTTTTTCCGGCGAAACCGCGTTTTCCTGGCGACGAAGCCGGAAAGGCGGCGCCGGAAAAGATACGAGGTTAAGGGAATGTCAGAGAATGTTATGACATTCTCTGACCTAACCCTAGTTCGTTAACGAAGGATTAACGAACTAGAGGCAATTCGTCAGTTGATTCGCTAAGGAAAGATTAACGAACTAGCTTTAGTTCGTATCCAATTCGTTAAGGGGAAAAGATAACGAATTACCCTTGATTCGTTATAGTCATTCGTTAACAGAGATAATGAATTAGAAGGTCCAATTCGTTACATGGACTGATTCGTCAAAGGACCAGTTCGTTAGAGGGTTCAATTCGTTACAGGGACCCGTTTGTTATAACGAACCAATTCGTTAAAGAACCAAGTAACGAACTAGAAGTTTTATGAAATGACAGAACAATCCCTGGACTTATAAAGGATTGAGTTAATTACAAAGAAGCCCTTGAACTTTTAAGTTAACAAATTAATTGATGATTCAAAACCCTGGCTGAGCTCGACCCCAGCCAGGGGCTCTGCCCCTTGGACCCTGCTAGGGGTTGCCGCCCCTAGACCCCGCTGCCAGGGGCGCTGCCCCCGGACCCCCGTTCGTTGAGGGTTATAATTAAACTAGAAATACGATATGGGTAGCGATAGTTAATTGATACATGTAATTACTATACAGTTAGTTGTGCCCAACTGAAGAAAGGAATAACTATTAACGGTGAACGTAACCGACCTCAGGTGAGTTTCTAGCCCCACTTCCTTGTTATGTTTTCGGGGCTATGTGCATACTCGATGTGATAGTTAATACACTTACCTTAAGTGGTAAGTGTATGCCTTATATGAATTATGTATGATGATTGCTTGACGGTGCATGAACGATCTTCGGATATTGCATGGACCGTCGGGTGGTAGCTAAAGATATGAATGATATATATGATGTATGTTTGATGTATGAATGAAGTATGTATGATGTATGAATTATATATGTATGGTATGTAAATAGTACATGAACGATCTTCGGATATTGCATGTACTGCCAAGTAAAGGTTGATAATAAAATTGTTGTATATGAAGAATGAATGATGTATGTATGAAACTTACAATTATGTATATGGAAAGGTATGGTATGATGGTATGGAAGAAAGGGTGACCGGACCCTAATAATATTCGAGGATGAAGGGAGACCGGACCCTAATAATATCCGAGGATGGAGGGTACCGGACCCTAATAATATCCGAGGTATGTAGGGTGAAATGCCCGTTATAACGTAAGGTTAGCTATAAATGTGTATGGACGAATGAAGTTCAGGTTATGTATGTAATGCGTACCTTCGGGCACGTATATGTGTATGTAAAGTAAGTTATGTGATTAACTAGAACTCACTCAGTGTAGCTGAATTTTAGTATGCACGCATGTTAACAGATTGATACAGCTGGTTTGAGATGGACACATGGCAGGATTGAAGAGGCTGGCATCCGAAGATTGTCATGATGTTTTGAATGTTATAAGTTATGTTATGTTTTAAAAGACAAGTTATGGATATTTGTAACGAATTGTTGATGTTTTATAATATTCCGCGAACGTTTTAATTAACTATAATATTTAGAACAACGTTTATGAGTAAATCCAACGTCCAAAGTAGGGCACCGGTATCGGGACCTTACATTTAATCTCTTATACTTTTCACAAAAAACCAACAATTATACATTATATTTAACTAAAACTGGTGTATGCGATAACTTCCACCAACTTTTCGTTTTCTTGATTCTTTTCGCTTTCTTGACTCTTAGTGAAGTTCTTGCTTTTGATAAACTTTTTGCATTTTATTAAGTTTTCGCAAATCTAATGAAAACTTCAACTTTTCGCATAACTTGATATTGTAAGCCATATAATAAAACCCAACACTAGACTTAGCACGTCATTCATAGTACATGCAAGATTCAGTACTGTCCTTTTATAAAAGCTTTTGTTGCGTGTGCTTTACCTAGTAGTGAATTTAATCTATTCTTAACATAGTTCATGAGTTTTTGAAAAATATATTCCTTCACTCAAAAGCAATTTGGGCCCTTTCTAAGTATTCGTATAAAAAATGTGTACATGGTGATTCAATATAGTTTAGGCTCCTATGGATGTACTAAGTAAAGCTTAAAAGCAATATATATGCCTAAATTTTCGCATATGGCTAATTTGTTAAGCTATTTTATTTAGAAAAAATTACGATTTTTGTCCTTTTGAATTAACAAAATTATGGAATGGGTTCTTTCCGAAAACGAGTTTCATTCTTTATCCTTTATTTGCATGTTTCTCTTGGTTTTTGTCCTTTATACTAACAATTGTTAAGTTTTTCAGTTAAGTCACCCAATATGCATTGCACATGAGGGTATTTTATTCTTTTTACTCCTTAACAAAAATGTAAAGTTAATCAAAAATATATAAGGACTATATATGTAAATATTTGAACCATTTTTGTAGTTTTATTAAAAATAAAAAAGAAAAATAAACATATCAGATTCACATGTATCTCTCTCTCTCACATAATCAAAATGCAACTCCCTCTCTCGTTTTGCTGGAGTCCACAAAAACCCTAATTCTCTCAATATCATCGCTCATCGTTGTTCACCATTATCTTTATATGGTCGATAACCCACCACCATCACCGTCATTCACCGCTAATGATTATAGAAGAGAAGGAGATTGCATCCTTTGTTTAATGTTGACACATCTCCGTTCACCTTCATCGTCATCACCGATCACCACTTGTCAGAACCAACAACAGTTAAGAGGCTAACCACCACTGACATGTGAACCATCACATATCCGCTCTAAAATGACCAAATACATGAACCAAATACATTAACCCCCATACCCCTCCCATAAATGGCCTCTAAATTATAGTAATTACATATACAGACCTTTTCAAGAAAAAAAATACCAAAACGCCCTCATGTGCATGGCACATGAGAAGTCTTAACTAAGAAAGTGAATGACCAATAGTGTAAAGGACAAAAATCTAGGGAAACATGCAAATAAAGGATAAATAATGAAACTCATTTTTGGAAATGACCCATTCCATAAGTTTGTTAATTTAAAAGGACAAAAATTGTAATTTTTTCTTTTATTTATTATGAGTATCCTTTGTGTTGTCGGTCCTCATTTTTTAAGTAGATTATAAGAACACATATTTGAATAAAAGTATAGGCTTGGATGTTAGATAGAGTTTATTATGAATATAATCATTGCATCCATGAACAAATTTTCATGTTTGAGAGCTCGAAGAAGAGGCGAAGCTACAAAGGAATCTCACATCTAAATATTCAGAGGCTTGCATCCGTGTTAGTTTTGGATCGGTAAGAAAATAAGCATGGTACCATTTCTCTCATTGGTAAATTCATGTGTCATTTGACTGAATACAAGAAGACTATTCAGAAGACGATTACAGTCAAGTAGAAGTTGTTGAGTAGTTACTTGTACTAGTATGGTCTTTTCAGTTTCAGTAGTTACTTATTTGTAAGCAATGACAGATCTAGAAGAAAATTTGAGGGGTAACAAAAAAAATTGAACCCAGTGGCAATGATAGAACTAGAGTCAATGCATCGTACACAAATTTCTGTAACTATTGCATTTGGTTTATTGATTTTAGAAATTTTGGTGTGTTTGTGCACCAATGGTCTAGTGAGTGACCTCGACACATTTATTGTGTGGAGAATAATATGAGGATAGTAAGCCATGCGAAGATAAAAAATATAACCATTTGTCTTTGTGTTCTTAATGTTGTTTGTTCCTGCCAAGAGGACATGGATGTGTTTCAGTTGTAACTAGGTTATTGACATGTACACGACACGGACGGAAATATAGAAATCGTCAAGTAAACATATATATAATTTCAAACGACAAGTTATTTTTCAATATTTGTTTTGAGACAGCAACATGAATTTTAATAGCAATTCATATTCATACGCAACAAAGTATTGAAATGCATAAACTTACAAAGAATGACTTTACACGGTAGAACGTTTACGAAGAAAATTTAAAGCTTTAAAACATAAACTTCACAAAACTTTAAAAAATAATGTTAATAGAAAACAAACAAACTTCATTAACATTAGTCTTAAATGTAAGTATATAAGAAAATAAGCGTCCAGGAAAGATTTTCGATAAACATCCAAGAATGTTACAGGCTTCTTTTCTTCCTGGACCAAGAACACAGTCAATGGCATAAACATTTATACACCAATCTAACAAACGTAGTGACTAACTAACAACGAAAGCTATATTTATATTTGATGTGAAAAGTCTTGCACCCTAATAAACCGTAGCATGTCCAAAGCGCATTTAAGAAACAGAACCACATCAAAACCTTTTTAAAATGACATGTTTTGACCAAAATTAAATCGTTACGTTTTCAGAATGACCCATTTTAAGCCGAACCAAATCGATATATTCTAAAATTGACCCGTTATGACCCGAACCAAATCGATAAGATTTTAAAAGGACCCGTTGGAACCCGAACAAAATCGATACCTCTTTATACTAACTCGTTGACCAGAATTAAACCGAACTAAACTAAACTGACAACCCTTTTATAATGACTCATTTTGACCCGAGCCAAAGCAAATCGATACATTTCTAAAATGACTCATTTTCATAAATGAAAATTGAAATAACACACTTGAAGACTAAGAAGAAAAATGAAGGGTAACACATACACCATTCTTAGCTTTTGAAATCTTTTCTACCAAATACGAATTCATTATTACTGGTTATGAAGATTAAAAAAAATATAAAGCTTCAATGACTTCCACATAGAGGTGCACAAACCGGTTTTTTTAAAAAAACCGGTTCGGTTATTAACCGGACCGGTTTTTTTGGCCCGGAAAAAAATCGGTTCGGTTAATAACCGGACCGGTTAATGACCGGTTTTTTGCTGTCAAAACCCTAACCGGTCTGGACCGGTTTAGAAACCGGTTAGAACCGGTTAATAAACCGGTTTTTTTATTAACCGGTTTTTTTTATTAACCGATTTTTTTTATTAACCGGTTTTTTTTTTTTTTTTTTTTTTTTTTAATTTCGCGGTTTCAAATACGAATATTTGTTTTTTATATTTTGTACTTAATGAAGACCATTATTTTTTCACAGTATAAACAAACCGGTAACTACAAGGCAAAACGGTAACTACAAGGCAAAACGGACTGACCGAAGCCATTCTTTGCTTTCGTTGTTAGGGTTCTTTGCTTGGAAGATGAGTATGAGTGTGTGTTGGTGAATGTGTTTTCAACAAACCAAAGATTAAAAACACATAACTTGTTAGAAACCGGTTAGAACCGGTTAATAAGCCGGTTAACCGGTTTTTCCATAACCGGTTAATAAAAAAAACCGGTTTTTCCATTAACCGGTTTTGGATCTAGAACTTGTAACCGAAAGACGAACCGGCGGTTTCTAAACCGGTCAAACCGGTTTTTAAAAAACCGGTTTTCGTAAAAACCGGTTTCCGGTTTAAACCGGTAAACCGGTTCCCCAACCGGTTTTTTTGGCCATCTCTACTTCCACCTACTTGAAAGTTGAAACTCATGTGAACCTTTCACTTAATTTGTGAACCCTCCATATTCTTTCATTTTTCAATATCACTAAAACCAAACACCAAACAAACTAAATACAAGTTGAAATGAAACTAAATTGAAAAAAACAAAACCAAAACCGAAAACCTAAATAAAACAAATACCAATAAAACTAAAACAAAAATCGAAGTGAAAATGAAAAAATAAAAACTGAAAAATCTGTTGAACCAAAAACAAAAACTATAAAAAACCAAAACAAAAAACTAAATAAAGTTAACCCACCTAAAACGAAAACAAAAAAACAAAAAATAAACAAAACAAATCGAACCGAAACAAACCAAATTTATAAAAACTAAAACCGAACAAAAACCAAAAACCGAAATGAAACCAAAATAAAAAATAACTACCATGAAACTTTGAAAAAAACTCAAACTCATTAAGGAACACACATATTATTAGTATAGTAGATTAGAATATGTTGAATGTAATTTTATATGATTGATTTATAAGCAAGAAATTATGAGACTGCATATTATTTATGGAAATAGTTATTACTTTAATAGTATAGTAGATGTTTTATGTTCATGAAGTAATGTTTGCTTCTTTTTGTGTCATTATTTGTAACTTGTAAGTTATCTTTGTTTTTTTTTCACTAGATGGTCAACTAATCGTCGGAGGGGACTTAAATTTATGTGTGACTGTATGTATGTACATACATGTATATATATGTGGTATGTCTATGAATGTATTTGTATTTGTATTATGTGTATGAATATGAATTGAAATTATATATCATATTGCCGTCTCAAAAAACATATTGAGAAAATATCTTGTCGTTTGAAATTATATAAGTGTTAACTTGACGATTTCTGTATTTCCGCTCGTATCGTACATCGGTCAATAACCTAGTATACATATAAATATAAATATGTAGAAGAGGGGGGAGACTTTCTAGATATTGAAAGAGGATTATATTTGTGACAAGTTAAGGAATGAGTGAGATGTCATACCTCTGTTTTCTTTATAATAATTCAAATATGAAAGATAATATTAACTATGCATATGTATGAATGAAATTTATGAAATTGTGAGGGAATTGGGTATAATTTATTAATACTAAGTTCTTATAACAATTCACCCATAATTGATGTGTAGGATGTACTGCATCATGTATAACTTTTTTATGTGTAACTGGTATAATCTATTTTTGTATTATATCTATTAGTTTTATAATCCGTGTGATGCACGAGGATTTAAGATAAATTCCGTATTAAATCTATTAGTTTTAGAAAATATCGCGTTAATCAAGTATTTACTACTTTATTTTTATTTCTTATTATATTTATTTAATATATGTAAAAATCACTTTGGTATATACAATTTTAACCCTAAACTATTATTTAACTATGTTTTGTTTTCATTCTTATAGTTCAGGGACCTTTATGTATAATCTGTTATCTTATTATATTATGTTCTTTAAACCCATTAACCCAAACCCTTATACCTGTAACCCATGAACCATGAACCGTTTATGTTTTCTTGAAGCTTAATCCTTGCGTCTTATATGGAATTGATCTGGGTTTCTGATACAACCTGCCAAAACGACCTCACCGACGATAGTAGTTAGGAAACAAGATCAAATATGATGCGTATTGACATATTATAATAACCGTCTTCGTCATATGATCGATATATACGTATTGTAATATTTCAATTACACGGATACCCGTCTTCCCCGACACATCGATCATCTAACCCCTATAACCAATTGGATTAACTTGACTTGTAGATAGCTGTTCTTGAGCTTCATTTAGCCGGTCGCACTTCGATACAATTAACCCTCATTATAACAACGTATAAGGTAAATAATTATATGTTTCAATTTGTCTCTGTGTCGTCTTCTTTAACCCTAAGGTTAATCGACCAATCGTTTAACGATTTGGCCGATTTGATTTCTAGGGTTCATATAGTTGATCTGGGATTGTAGTTAGTTGTTTAAATATTTTCTATTCTAGTTATAACTTGAGTTAGCCACCAGCCCAGCTGGCTGGTGGCAATGGGGTTAAAACGTTGGGACGCTGGGGGCGTGAGTTCGAAACCCCACCCCCCAACCCTATTTCTTTTTTAGAAACATTTTCTTTAAATGTTTATCTATCATATTTAATCATTAATTAATATTATAAATGTTATAAAAATAATAAATAATTATTAGTTAATCAAAAACCGACATATTAACCGGTTGTTTTTCCGAACCTTAATTAAACCCCCCCCCCCCCCCCCCCACATATATATATATAATTATTAAAGATTGATAAAGGTTTAAAAAGGTTTTGTATATTTAAAATACATAATTAAAATATAAAATATAACTTATTATTTTACATAATTGTGTGGCCAAGTATATTATAAACCAATTGTATTTTTTTATATTTATATATATTGTTACAACTTTACTATTTATAAGTGAAAAGACTTTTTTTTATTATTACTTATATAATAACTTTTATAAGATAAACTTTAATAAATTATTTTAAACTCTCGATAACCGGTTGATCTCAAATTATTAGTAATACATATTACAACTATAATACTCTTAGTTAAAAAGGAAGTAGTTTTATAGTTATATATCTTTTAATAATCTTTATAAAATAAATACCCGTTAATATCTTGATTCTCAATTAGTCCATCTTTTAATATGTAGTTATATCTCCGGTTATTATTACTACTTAGGGCTTTCCCGTTGATTCATGTCGTCGAGCGTGACACCTGTTGCTACTGTTTCTTACCGCATTTATTTACTCTTGCTTATTAGGTGAGTATCTCACTCCCATATTTTACCTCTTTTAAATATTTTGAGGACATATACGTACCTTATCTATTTACCTATTATATAGTATTCAATTGAAACTGTTTAATCATTGTGTGTATATTATTTTAATGCCCAACTTGTTATATGCTTATTTACTTATTTGAACTCATTCGGAGAGGTCCAACATATTTATAGTATGATCATACGACCGTGGTAGTGGCCAACGTCTAATAGCATGACAATGGTTTCACGGACAAATCACTTTTGGTAACCAATGCCTGATTCGCATGGCAACGGTTTAGCCCATTCTTTATTATTTGTTTGAATTGTGTACAGTTTATGGCTTAATTGTTATCTCAGAGGAACAATTCATTTTTCCTTTAAATATTATATTGTATCTCAATTAACTGGTGTTTTACTCACTCAACATGTGTTGTTGACAAATTTATATCTATTTTATACGCATATGCAGGTTATCGTGTGAATTGATATCAAGACTTGTTGATGAATTTAGGATTGCTATGCTAGAAGAGATATAATCAAGACTTAGATTTGTATTTATTGTTTTGTTTAATGAGTTGTACTTTGTTATTTGAATATTTAATTAAATTAAATAGATATTGTCACCTTTAATTATTGCATGATAGTACCTTGAGTGCTGTGAGCAATCAACTCACGCCCTGACATTTCTGTAACACTCCGACTCAAGCGGAAACACCCGAGTGTGACGTACCGATTGTTCAAAACACATGTGACACTATTACGTGGAAATATTATCATTAATTCATTCAAAGCGTTCAAGTACACAAGTTTGAAACAAAAAGAAATACATAACAAATAAAACATCTCAATATTTAATTTAAGATACCCTAAGTCTAGTGTCTTCGTCATGACATCATCCTCTAATAAAAGTACATATAGCATATATATAGAATAAGGGTCAACTATATGAATAGTTGGTGAGCTTCCACAGTTTGATATAAGTACATAAAAATCTACAATTCCAAGAACAAGTGTAAATGAGCAAGTAAGGTTCTTTCCATTTGGTAATAACTAACGTACTCGGATAAACGCAAGTAATATCTTTTTCAATTGGTAACAACCAAGGTACTTGGATCGGGGTCCTATTCCAATCATAACATCGAGGTCCTGAGTTCATAGGGGGCATATGATCATACTTATTGAGGAAACCATGAGCAAGTAATCTTTGAGCAAGTAAGCAAATAAACACATAAGTCCATGTAACGAATTGTAGTTTGTAAATAATAAATAAACAAAATTGTAATGTTGATAAGATATATATGCTACTCCCAAAATGTGTAAAAACGTTAAAAATGGGGTGTGAGAAACTCACCTTGATATTGGAGATAACTTGAAATAATAACCAAAAAAGGGTTAACAAATGAAGCAATCGAATCTCATGAAACTATAAATAATAACGAAGATACAAATCTAGGACTAGCTACTGGAATTATAAAGTTAATTAACTTATGGAAAATGGGGACTTGGGTATTTTTTTATTTAAAATGAGTTTAACAAAAATGAATTAAAGTTTATATAAATCATTTGATATTTATTAGTTGAAGAATGATTTGTAGATTAATAATTATAACTTATTAATATAATATTAAATAACAATATTAATAACAATTTATGATTAAACGTTTTATTTTTATTCTAGTAACATAATTTATTAATTAATTAACTTAAATATTTTGCATGAATTATTTTAAAAAAATTATAGATATTAGTTTATGTTGAAATAAAATAAACAATAATCAATTATTTAGAGAAATCAAGTATACTAGGTCTATTATAAGAAATCTATAATTAAAACCATTTTGTATATATCATCTTATTTAAAATAAAAATGTTTATAAGTTTACGATGATTAACGAATAATAACATCTAGATAATATTTATATTTGTTCTTGCAAAATAACTAGTTTTTACATAATATTTAGAAAGTCAAAGTGTTTATCTTGGATATCCATGATCATAGTGATTTCTTATAATCAAAATATAATATTTTTCTTATAAAAGTATCATGACCAAGAAAAACAAATTATGAACATTCAACATTAAATCAAAACAAAAACTATAAAGTGCATGAAATCAAAAAACTTACTTGTTAGTGCTTTTAATCTTAAGAAAATAGTGAATTGAGGTGTGAAAATAATGAAGGATTTGTCCTCCTTTTATAGTGAAAATATAGAGTTATTATGTCTTATGGAATTTATAAAAATTAATCATATTTAATATAATTAAAAACAAAAATTAAAATGGTTTAAAAGGTATTCAAAGTGTTTTAACTCTTTCAATAAATTTTATTTAATTAAAACATTCATTGGTTGATTTTTATTAGTTAAAAAAACAACATATGAAAAAGATTGTAATAATAATAATCCAAGATTTATTCTAGTGATTTGCATGAGAAAAGTTCATGAATAAATTATTTTGATTATGAATGTTTTAAATAAGTATGCAATACAACAAAGGTGGTAAAAAGTATATTTGATTATAAATGATCACATAAAATACATGAAACGAAAATTGAGATAAATTAATAATATTATAAAAATATATAAATTTAAATAGAACAAAACTGAAAATTAAAAATGGGGTTGGGTTTTTGGATTTGAAAATTAACGAATGTTACAGGATTCACAACTTTTAGAAATTTCATCCCAAAATTAAAATAAAAAAAATTTTTTAAAAGAAAACAACTAATACATGTAGTTTTTAAAAGTTTAAACATTTTTATATATACATATTTAAATAAACAATAAAAAATAGCGCCAATCTTTGAATGAAACGAAAGACGCCACAAATGAGAAATATGACAATGACACTTATATATAGGATATACCAGCGGCGTATCCATCATGCCCTTATCATTTTGCATTTGCCCCGTTTTCCCAAAATCATTCCAAGTTTCGAGTTATTGCACACAACTGTCCTTACAATGTGAGGCATTTGATAATTACGTGTGCACCCGTAATTACTTAGTTCGTCGCATGGTCCATATGGTTTGCCCGATTGTGTGGTTTTACAAGATATCAATAAAAGAGAACTCTTTTATGTACAAAAACTTTATAATTATAAATCACAATTTGATAAATGAGCTATTGGGGGTTCAAAATTACAAAAATATATAAATGAAACTTTTGAAGTCAGTAATATTGCTATAAATGTAAACGTGGAGGTTCAAAAAATAATAAAATTAATGAATAAGACTTTTGATTCTTGAAATAATACCATGGAAATTAGGAAAACTTAGGTTATCAATAACAACACAAATAAAACATCAAATTCATGACCATCGTAGTATTTAGTTGTAAATAGCAGGGTCGAGAATAACATGACAATTAAATGTAGCAGTGAGCTAACAAAATATCAACACATAAATCAAAAACGCATTGGCATAAAATAGATAAATGAAACTTTAATATTAAAATATCAAAATAGTTTGAGTTCTTGGAGTCAAACAACGTAAATCATCAATTTGGAACTTCGTTTAACGAATGAAAATTCCCCATAAATCATAAATTTTGAATAACAACAAGATTAACCATATACTAAAAACCTCGAAATCAAAGTAAAACATTGGTCTTAGATTGATGAGACATCAAGAAAATAATTCAGTGAAACATTGGACGAAAAGAGAACTAAACAAATAATCAAAACAATTCGTGTAAAAGTAATATAAATTCAACATGTACCTAAATATGTTTGAAATCCTAAATTCCACTAAACAGTTACGTTTATGGGAAATCGGTCATAAAACGCGAGATTGAGATAATAGTCAACAAGTTCAGCAATGCAACCATGAATGACAACGAAAATGGCTCGGCAATCATAGATAGTCAAACTCAGTTTAAACTTCGTAAATAATCCTCGAAAGGATTTGCTACATAAAATTGCTTTGGTTATATTCAAATAGGATAATATATATATATACATATATATATATATATACATATATATATATATATACATATATATATATATATATATATATATGAAAAAGAAAAGTAATAATAATAATAAAAATAAAACAAGACGAAAATTTGCGATACTTGTCTTCTCGACGGTAGGTTTGAGGTATGAAGGTTATGGTTAGGGTGATGCCATGATTTCTCAACTGAATTTGTTGGCGTTGACGAAGGGGAAGAGGAAAATGTTCTCTTCAAAATTCGCTTAAATTTATGAAAGTCGAAAAAATGCGATGCTTTTATAATAATAACTTTTAAAAAAGCTTAGTGATGATAATAAAAAAATTTCTTAGCTAGTGCTAAATTTTGCGACACTTTATGAACATTGTAATGTAAAATAAAGATTTCCCTTAAAAGAGGATCGCCAACTAAACGTGACTCGTTTTGAGTAGAACTTTTATGATGATAATATAATAGCCTCAAGGGCTTAGGACTTGTTTGAAAAAAAAACAATTTTTCATTATTTAACGTTTTTATTTAACCTTGAAAAATATTATATATAATAAGAATTATAGTGGTAATAATAATAATAGTAATAATAATAGTTATAATAATAACCATATTTTTGACTTAAAGCCTTTTTGAAGAACATTAACTTGATTAAGTACTAGTTAATTAACTATTTTAAAATAATTTGAGGATTTGAAATTACAAGTATAAGGTGTTCGTAAAAAAATTTAATATTGAGTGCGGAGAAACATTCATGATTTTTTTTATATAATAATAATATTAATAATAATATTAATAATAATAATAATAATAATAATAATAGGAATAAGTATGTTTGACGAGTATGAAGGGGCTATGTAGGGGTGTAAGGCTAAGAGTGAGCTCCACGTGGTCAGAGGATGCGCTCTATGATATTGCATGGCGGAAACAAGTTAGGCATTTTTTTAGTATTGTGGGGGTACTCAGGTCACTGCAATGATAGCATTCTTGAAATACGAGCATAAGACATATAGTTGGGATAAAAGGCTGGGTAACAGGTTGTGAGAATATGTGATGTTGAATATGTATAGTTTTTGGTAAGAGGTGGTGGCTGAAATTATCACATTTGTATGGTAGTGGAGTGGTGGGATTTACACATGTTATACAAAGGGCGTGTCCCAATGCCAAGTTTTTTTTTGGGTACGTTTGAGTGTCCAAAAGTTGTGTTAGGTTTTGGATCGGTTTAATCATAGTTATAGGATCTACAGTCATGGTTAATACGGGTTTCGGTGGCCAATAGTGCCATAATATGAGTTGTCACTTCACGAGTTGAGTCTTTTTGAGGGCGAAGTTGAGGGTAACAAGACGCTATGTTGCGATATGTGGATGATTCACGTGAAATGGGACGTAAATATGAAATTCGTATTAACAACCAAAAGAAACATCAGAATTAATCCATATAAATCTAAATGAAAAATAAGTAAAGAAATAAAATCACATGAATTAAAATTTGAAATTGAAATTGGAATGCCCATTTCCATAAAAATCTCACAAATTTTTGAATAACCAAATGAAAAATTTATCAAACTTAATATAAGTAATGAAATCAAATTGAAAATCGTGCATTCATGTACCATCATGACTCTTTGTATTCTCAATTCAAACCATAAAATAGATACAAATATAGAACACCAATTGAAAATCAACTATTCATGCAACACCATGACTTTTTAAATTTTCAATTTTAAACCATAATAGTAAATGAATATATATAAATAAAATAATCGAATTGAAACTTGACTATTCATGTATCACTATAACTTTTCTTCGAATTTTCAATTTTAAACCATAATAAATGAACATATAACTAAAATAATCACATGGAAACTCGACTAGTCTCGTATTACAACACAAAATCAAAATGCATAATTAAATCGAACCGAAAGTTGGGTATTCATGTATCACCATGACGTAGCAGACTTTCAATTAAAACACATGGTAAAACATTCAGGGTCGGAGTCACACGTCGCATGAACCACAATGACTTGTATGCCATTCTTAGGAGTGCAACCATATTCCTTTTCACAAAGAAGACATGGTCACGTTAAAGCTTTAAAGTTGTGATTCATATGGTCACGTTGAAAGCTCTAGTTGATGTAACATGAAGTGTACACCTTTTAGCATCAAATTATTCTTTTATTTGGGTAAAACTCAATGCAAATTCGTTGTATTTAGTACTTATTTGAGTTATTTGTGAATTTTCAGGTCCGGGTGCCCGCCCGACGAAGAAACAAAGATGACGCTTTTCGGACAAAAATAAAGAATCTGTCAAAAGTGCATGACCATGCTAAGAAAGTGCATGACCATGCTGAGCCGGCGCATGACCATGCTAAGGAAGTGTATGACCATGCTGACCAAACTGCACCATCGTGCGCTTTAGGTACACCACCGTGCACCTTTATTGGAACCCATGCACATCTAATACCGTGCCAAAAGTGCATGACCATGCTATGAAAGTGCATGACCATGCTGAGAAACTGCACCATCATGCACTTTATGTGCATGATGGTGCACCTTTATTGGAACCAGTGCACATCTGCTGTCGTGCCAAAAGTGAAACTGCACCATCATGCACTTTTGTGCACCACCGTGCACTTACGAGGGCACGAGCCCGTGCACTATCTGATGCCGGAGACAAGACACATCAACTTTGAAAGTGCACTAGCTAGTGCTGGAAATGCACTACCGTGCCCTTTTTGTGCATGACCATGCACCTTTTTGGAACCTGCAACTCTGAGCATCCGAAAGTGAAAGTTTGACTTACCCAAAATAGTGCACAACCATGCACTTTTTATGCATGACCGTGCACTTTGCCCAGAAGCTTATAAATACTCATTTTAACTTCATTTTGAGGTGTGGAGTCTTGGGGATTCTCTCTCAACCAAGTGCAGCATTTTCAGGGGAGTCTTGGAGGCTTCCACCAACACAAGATTCATCATTCCATCCTTCAATCCTTGCTTGATCTTAGTTTTCATTCCTTTGTTCTTGAACATGTTTTGTAAGCTTATTTCTAGTTTGATTGTAGTTGTATTAAGCCTTATGGGCTAATTACTTTTGCTATCTAGACAATGTTGAAGCTCTTGCTAATGTGATATATTATCTATGCATGATTTTGGTGAAATATATTATCTATACATGATTTTGGTAAAGTGGTGTTCTTGCAAGAATATGGTTGAGTTTATAAGTTGATATTGATGGTGTTCATGCTTGTTATAGTTACTTAACCTTGTTAGTTTTGCAAATGTTAGGCATTCATGTTGGAAAATTATGTTCTAGATGTTTGTTTGTAAACTTTGAATGTTCATGAAATCTTTGTTTACATTACTAAGTTAGGAATGACTAGTAAAAATTAACTTAGTTATATAATTATTGATGAGTATGAAACCCTACACTTAATATTGGAAAATTGATGAGTGTTGTTATGATTCTTGACTTGGTGATGACTTGCTAGTTAAAGTTTCATAAGTTTATATTAATTTCATGAATTTGGCTACTTTAGTGTAATCTTAGGTGGTTAAAATGTTGTTCATGCTAGCTTTCCTTTGATTATGAGACTTTATTGTATTGACAAACAAGTTAGTCTATGTTTATCTCTTGATTGAAAACCCATCATGATGATTATTTGCTAGTATTAGGTTGCTTTATTGAAATCTAGTATTTATGTTTAGATTCATGATGTTTTGTCATATCATTGCTATTTTGTCAAGTTAGTAGAGTGGATTCTTGTCTAAGTAGTTTGTTGGATTGATTGTTTTTCTTGTATTTTTACTTGCTTTGTTTTCATTGTATGCTAGTTTAATTAGTTAAATATTTAAATCAAGATTTATTTGATCGGTTGGTCATTTACAAAGATTTAGTTCTAGAAAGTTACCGTGTCCATGGATTGATACTCGGTTCTTACCAACACTTTATTACAAACGATAGGTACACTTGCCTTTCGTGTGTGGTTTAGCTGTAGGTGAAAACCTATTTTAAAACCCGATTTGTGTGGAACTTTTACTTAAATGTTTATTTATATATTCACACACGTCAAGTTTTTGGTGCCGTTGCCGGGGATACGGTGACTTTTCGAGAACGATCCAAGTATTCGAGTTAGCCTTGTTTATATTTTCGATCTATTTTAGTTTACTTTATTTCGTTTTATTTCATCTTATTTTTATTTTAACTTTTAGTGTCTTTTACTTGTTTAGTTACCTTTTTTATTTTTTTATTTCCATAGCCACTTTGTGTATATGTGTTATTTTTTATATCTTTTTCTTTATTCATTATTTACGTTATTTTTCTTCATGTATATTTGTGCTCGTGATCCATTTTGTTTGAGTGTTTCTTGCAGTGATACCTATGGAGCAGCACTACTTTGGAGATTATTGTGAATGATACCATTATGATTACGGGAATTATCACATGGAAATTTGGTGCGAGATATGTGGGGAACCCAATCACACACATGATTGTTATTATTCACCTGGGTGTCCCACCGATTTTAATGAAGAACCTTACCCTTATTCACAACCATTTGAGGGTCCCAACATACCACCTTCCCAACTCGATCTTAGCACAGGATTTCTAGAGTATTGGGCACAAAAATGAAATGTTGGGACGTGATGCTCGAAAAAGACATGCAAGATATTGGGATATCGCTACCGACACTCGATACTCGTGAATCCGAGGAACAACTCCGTAGATTAGAGGCCCAAAGTATTGTTATTAATGAACTTTGTGCTAACCATCGACGAGAGAGTTTGCCTTGCTACACGAATGACAATATATATTGGGATGATGAGGATGAAATTAAAGCACCAAAACCCTCATCCATTGTTGTGTTGGAGCAAACTCAAGAACCGGAGACCATAATGGACAAAGCGCAATTCACAAGCCCACAAAGTACCGCAAAAGTCCCACCTCCGGTTCGTATTATTCCATCGTGGGAAGATGAGTTTGGGGATGAATTGTCAGGTATACCGCTCATGGAAGTGAATGAAGAAAAGTTCGACCCGGTTGGTGGTCTTAATGAATTGGAAGCATTATTATTTGGAAAACCAACCATGGAAGTCAACAAAGCACCGCACCAAGAAGAAAATTTGCAAGTGAGTGGGTTCACCAACAAACAAATGACTATGGTGACATCCGATTCTCTACCTTGCAATAAAGAATGTCCGACCATGGATGAGCATAATGGTGTATCGCCACCCAAATCAAAAACACCACAGGAGAGGGCATGGAGAAAGCCAGACCAATCACAGTTCAAGGCGTGTCAATGGTGAAATGAACACATCAAAAGTAAAAAGGAATGCCGAGATGATCGCCTTCTTCACTACATAAATTGTATCAGGTTTGGTCCGGGTAAATTAAGTGTTGGTGGCATGAACCGTTTATTTATTTTTTTCTAAAACACTTTTTATGTTTACCATCAATTTCTTACAAACCCATGGTAAACTCATCAAACTAAACGGGTCGTATAACAATTTTCAATATCAAAGAGCCAGCCGTTAATAAAGGGTTGTGAGTCTAGCTATCGACTATTGAGAAATGTAGCATGTTTTGGATTTTCATGTGTTTTGGTTATGGTAGTATCCAGGGTTGCATCGTTTTCCCTCGTCGGTGCAACCCATTTGTGTGTTTTTTTAAGTACTCTGTTTTGTTGCAAACTATATATTGATGGTTTGGATTATGTTGGTTTTAAGATGATGTTTGTTGGATGCTTTTATTATATATGATGGGTTTATAATGTGTTTGTAAGTATGTCAGTGGCATGTTTTGGTTTTTTTGGTTTTGGATGCTTTCACTCGTTGCCGGGTCTTTGGTTTTGGCAGATTTCTAGATTTCAGGGGAGTTTTTCTGTTCTCTCTTTTGCACTTGCTTTTAAGTTTTTTTTGATGTACAACGAGGGCGTTGTACAATTCAAGTGTGGGGAGGGAATTTGAACTTTGTTTGTCTAAAATTATTTTTTTTTTCAAAATTCCTAAATAAATTTTTGTAACAAATAATAACCATTAAGCAATTTTTAATGCAAACTTTAATTGCATTGTCCCGAAGCACAAATCTTTAAGACATTCAAGCCGAAAATCTTTAAAAAGACATACCTTTAAACATGACAAACAAAAAGATTCACATTCTTACTTTGCAAAAATTACCCATTTCGCCCGTTTCCGTGAGTTAGCCTTGTCAGTTGTTTTTGCTCATGTTTTCGCGGGCAATTGAGTGAGCCGGGTGATTCTTGCAAAGTAGAACTTGTTTTTGGCATGCATTTCAAACCATATACACATACATAGTATAAACCATTTGTGGAATTTAGGATAAACCCATGTCTAGCCATTTTTCACTTATATTTCACTTACCCACATTATTCCCCTAGTAACCCATGTTTAGCCTTTTCCCGTGTTTTTCTTTTTCGCCCTATTTTTATCGCCCACTTAGCCATAAAGCCTTTTGTTTTTCACCCATTTTTGGTTAGAAATCCGGTTCGGCTAAGTTAGTTTGTTTTTCATTTCATTGCCATGTATTTTATCACTTGGGAATATTAGAAGCACAATGCTATCTCCCAAAGTGTTTATTAGTTTATATTCATTTGTATAGTCTTTATCAAAAAAAAAAAAAAGAAAAGAAAAAAAAGAAAAAATAAATGTTGCAAGAAAAGAATAAGAAATTTAGTTCATCCTATATTAATGAAGTTTGATTTCAAAGAGCAATTTTTGGTTCGTTAGTTCTCGGTTTGTTTAGACCACATGGTTTAGTTAGTTAGTTTTCATTTATAGCTAGCTTAGTTCCAGATTTTATAGCCTTTTAGCCACTTTTCCCAAAAAAAAAATCCTCACCCTAACCCTAAGCCAAATTACAACCCTCAAGTACTCGTGTTTTATGCTATGTATGTGTCGGTTATATTTGAGCCTTAAACAAGCCAATGCTTTGTTTGGTCATCGTCTTGGCATCGAGTGTTCTCAACATACAGTATAACATGTATGATCACTAAATATATCCGAGTGTATGAGTGAACATTGTGAGGTTTGCAAGGTAGGAATGTGATGGCAACAGATGTAATGTTCTTTATACTATGTCTTCATTTTTAATAGGCTTGTTTGGAAACATCAATAATGCTTGCTTGTAAATCTTTTAAAAACTTTGAATGATTATTGCTTGCGGGTTATTCTTGTATTTGTGGAGTTTGTTTCATTTGCTTAAGGACAAGAAAAGTTCAAGTGTGGGGATGTTTGATGTAACACAAAGTGTACACCTTTTAGCATCAAATTATTCTCTTATTTGGGTAAAACTCTATACAAATTCGTTGTATTTAGTACTTATTTGAGTTATTTATGAATTTGCAGGTCCGGGCGCCCGCCCGACGAAGAAACTACGAAAAGATGGCGCTTTTCGAACAAAAATAAAGAATCTGTCAAAAGTGCATGACCATGCTAAGAAAGTGCATGACCATGCTGAGCAAGTGCATGACCATGTTAAGGAAGTGTATGACCATGCTGACCAAACTGCACCATCATGCGCTTTAGGTGCACCACCGTGCACCTTTACTGGAACCCGTGCACATCTGATACCGTGCCAAAAGTGCATGACCATGCTGAGAAACTGCACCATCATGCACTTTATGTGCATGATGGTGCACCTTTATTAGAACCCGTGCACATCTGCTGTCGTGCCAAAAGTGAAACTGCACCATCATGCACTTTTGTGCACCACCGTGCACTTACTAGGACAAGAGCCCGTGCACTATCTGATGCTGAGGAAAAAACACATCAACTTTGAAAGGGTACTAGCTAGTGCCGGAAATGCATGACCATGCCCTTTTTGTGCATGACCATGCACCTTTTTGGAACCTGCAACTCTGAGCATCCGAAAGTGAAAGTTTGACTACCTAAAATAGAGCACGACCATGCACTTAAACAAACAATAAACACAAATTTAATTCTTGATTTTATCTTTTCTAACATAATTCTTCACTAAATCTTCACAAAGTCTTGCAACTAATTCAAGCGAAAACCTGCATATACGTATAAAATATAATTTTGTCAACAACACATGTTGAGTGAGTAACACACCAGTTTAGTTGTACATATAGTATATATATATAACAAAATACATAGCAACAACAAGTCATATGAGAACAACAATTAACCAAATGAGCAAGTATAACTGAGATGTCGAGAAGCACAAAGGTTAACGACTGGCGTATGATCATACTAGACTGAGATTATGTTAGACCTGTACGAATGCGGAAGCATATAAAGCAAGTAAGCACATAAACAAGTAAGGTATAAGTTGTTAACACATAAGACAAAGTTGCAGTTTTGAGTATAAGTATATATGAGAAATATATTTACGCATATGTCCCCAAAACATTGAAAGCGGTAAAATAGGGGAATGTGGTACTCACCTTAGTAAATAAGCAAGGGATAAAGATTAGGTTAGAGAGCGGTAAACGAAGCTCTTCGGAATTGATATCGACGAGAAGTCCTAAGTGACAATAATTGCGGGAAAATAAATATGAATTGAATACGAAGCTAAAATTAGATAATTCGGAAATTGATGGTCGAGTGTGTTTTTGCGAAAGTTATTTATTACATAAATTTATTATCATATTTATTTATCTAATGTTTATAGAAAATAACATATTTTAATTACATAAAAATCATAATTATAAGTAACATATTTAAGTAAATATATAATATCTTGAAAACATTATAATAAGAGACTTGTTTTAAATATACCTTTCGAACTAGAAATATGTCTAATGTATTTATATATGTTTATTAAAAAAGATTTCATAGTTTATACGAAGAAATTCATTTTAAAGGTTTATTTTAAACTAATAACACATTTAATGTATTTATATACATTTTTTTTATTATTAATAATAATTTCTTTTAAATTAATATTGTAAATAATAGATAATAAATAATAAAAATTATATAGAATATACTTTTTTATAAAATACTTGAACAATATTTTTAATACGTAATTTAACGTGATACATTATATATATATATACATACATATTAAAATAAACTCTTTTTAAATATTAAAGTCTTTATGAAATTTTAAATAATCTAATATATTTACATACATGTATATAAATATATATAAATTTAGTTTTAACAATTGTTCAGAAAAGTGGCTAGTTAATGTGTCGGTTTTAACGAAAATACTGAACATTTATTATATTTTTAATATTATTAATATTAATATTAATTTAAATTATTAGATGAGTTAGTATCAAATTAAATGCAATTAATAAAAAAAAATAAACTTAAAACACGGGCTGGGGGTGGCTCGAACCCGCACCGCCATCCACGAAGACCTTATTACGCTCACCCCTGGCCAAATGGGCTAGGGGTTTAATTGATTAAAAACTAGTTCCGCAACCAAAAACAACAACAGCTCGCGAATCCAATAAGAACAAACCCTAAGATCAAACAATTGATTAATCCGTTCATCTAGCGTTCGATTAACATTAGGGCATTTGAACACGGATCACAAATGACCATAATGGACCTACTAATTACCTCAAACAGTCACGGGTTGAAGGTGAAAGACGAACGGCAGTGGCGGCACAAGAATGGATCAAAACTGTATACAAGACGCTAAGATAACACAATCAGTTATGGGGGTTTCGTCTGCGACGTGATGGTGATTGTATAGACGGAAATAATTACAATATAATAGACTCTAGATGTAATATACCGAATATGCTTAAAGGCGGTTAGTTATAATCCGCAATACAAATCAATTGATGATCACATTCCATGATTAAGGTGTCAGTGGACTCGTTTTTGGAAGGTGTAACGTGAATGCTGAATCAATTGCCAAAAATATTTACGAGAATTGCGGTCCAATCCATCAAATCTCACAAACTAGTTCATGAGTCGGGTTTAGGTTTGGATCGGGTAACTGGGTTATGGGTCAAAATATACTAAATTTGCATCTTAGACCTTGGAGAATGAAGAGGGAAACGTTCTTGGACAAAAGTTTAGTTTATGGTTATATTTGCCATAATTTGAAAGCATATAAATATATATTATATTAATAATTAAGATATAATATAATAACAATTTATTCACTCGCTAAATACGGTATTTTGTTTGATATAAGTAACCCGAACATAAAAGGGGGTCGGGTATCGATTAAAATAATATGTGGAAAAATCCGAATTATTACAGTCTCCCCTACTTTAGGAAATTTCGTCCCGAAATTAAAGGATATTATATAAAAAACATTATTATTTGAGAAAATTTAAAAATTTATCATAACACCGAACTTTGAATAGTTAAAATAACGCTCCAAATGCTAATCCGATAAAGGTCACTTATATATAGGATGTACCAGCGGCGTATCCACCATGTCCTTATCATTTCTACATTTGTACCATTACCACAACTACTTTCAAAACTATATTATGACACACAACTTTACGCTTCATGATTTCCATGCGAGGACTTCGATAATTATGTTCCGGACCATAATTATTATTATCTTCGGATGGTCCGCATGATCCGTCTCATCGTTCGGGTTTACAAAACATTTGATTAAAAACATGATTTGAGGAAACAAAATTTTTTAAGGAGTTTTAATTTAGAACGCGAGAAAGTCACCAATGTATATAATAATTTCAAAAGTTGCAGTAAATGTTAATAAAGCAAAGAAGTTTTAAAAACGACTTTTAACGTAAAGATAAAAGTATTTAAAGTTTAAGAAGGGGTAGCTTAAGGTTGATGAAGTTAAAGGAATAATATGGAAGTAGGCTTCAATAAACAATCTATTTAATCCAAAGAAACTTTATTTATTAGATAGAAGATAAATAGTTCAAATACGGAAATAATTCAAGGCCATAAAGAGGCGTTACAATACGTAATTTAAAAAAGACAAAATAAGGTAAGATAGATAAAGGAAACGACAAAGGTCTTCATGATCGTTGAGTAGCTTAATTGGCTTGACTTGAGGCACCATGAGGAGTTGCAAGAGAAGGAGCGGTTGAGGTAGATTGATTCAGCATTGCTTGGAAAACTGGAGCTTGAACGGTTTGCAAAAGAGTTGTTTGATGGAAATATGTCTGGTAAACTTGAGCTTGTGGTTGCGAGGTTTGGTAGTATTGGGTTAAGTAAGGTTGACCTTGATTGATGGGAGGAGCTTGAGGGACATGAGGTTGATGGGTTTGAGCCTGGTAAGCATGGGTCAAGTAATATGGTGTAGTTGTAGATTGGACTTGATGAGCTTGTAAGTAGAGGGCATGCATCATGGAGATGATTTGGGTCCTTAAAATGATAGCAAGCACGGGTACTAGGAATATCAGGTTGAGCATGAGGGGTAGGTTGTTGCGGAACAACTTGTGCATTAGGTGGGACACGACATGTGTTAGCAAGATGGCCATAAAGGATACATCGAGTGCAGTGATGACACAGGGATTTAACCGAGTGATGACGGTTACAACTGGAGCATGACAAAAAAGGGCTGAGGTAAGGTTTCTTGTTTGAGGAGGCTTGCGGGTGGGTAGGATTTGTTGCAGCAAAGTTCTTACGTTTATTGTTGTGAGGATGAGTGGAGGTAGCTGGTTTGTAGTCACCAGCAAAGGAATTTGTGGGAAAAGTTGAATCGGTTGCATTGAGGTTCCGAATTTGAGTTACTATCCTAGGGATCGCAGCAATTAACTCTTTGGCGATACAGGCAGCCATACGGTGGTCGTGAGAATCAAACGATTGATGTCGAGGATGACGATGGTTTCTTAGATGAGACATTCTATGATGATCAAAAATAAAGATTTATAAGATGAAAGATAAGTTGAGGAAAACAAAAATGTCTAAGTATATAGATAACTTATAATAACCTTGCCTTGAGAAGTAAAGGGAATTGCGTCAAGAGGACCAAAAGTAAAAGTTTATAAGATGAGTGGGGGTACATTGCGTAAATGGTTGTTAAGTGATGTAGTCAATAAGATTATTCTGTGATGACTACACGAGAAGTTAAGTCAGTTTAAAATTTAGATTATTAAGTTAACTATAAACTAATGAAATATAAATTGTTGGTGTTGGCCTCCAATGAGCTTTCCATGGCAATTTGAATGGCCCAACGAACTAACGAAAAAGAACTGAGTTGGACAGCCCATGAGCGTTACATGGCAATTTGATTGTCCCAACAAATTATCGAATTAACAATGCAATGAAGTTTGTCGGCCCAATGAGCGTTACACGACGTTTTAACCGACCAAACTAAATAACTAACTATCGAAATAAATATGGATAGTCGGAGTATCTTGTGAACCACCACGTTTGATTACTCAAACAAAAATACGAAAACAAGTTAAGAAATGGATAGTAGGAGTGCCCATGGGTTCCATGGATTTTTCACTCAACTAACTATTTAAATAACGGAACACAATAATCGAGAAAACCGAGTTTAGCCACGAACCACCGTGAATTCGGTTAAAATCAACCCAAGGTGTCGATCATATGGCATTTATGGGTCTCGCTCGGGTCCATAGGGTTGAGTACTGTGGTCAGGTTATCACCCAGGTAAGGAATAACGTCTTACCTCTGGTTCTTGGAACCGTTTTGCCAGTGCCCAACTCACAGTTTCTCTTCCCCTTTCATTTATCTTAGGGACACGCCACATAACCTAGCCTTAAGGTGTACGAGTGAAAACAACAGGTGAGAATTCTTAAGGAATTTCCCGAAAATAAAAGCAATCTACTTTTCGAAAAGTTTTCTTCGAATGTTGAGGCATAGCCTCGGAGTTTGTGTGTGTGTGTGTGCAAAACAATACAATAGATAATAAATATTAATTATCTAAGAAAGTTGTAAACAATTTAATTTGAACACATAAGGTAAACAGATAGGCACGTATAGAGGTCTTAAACATGTGTCTAAGGAAATTTCTAACGACCTATCTTAAACCTTCGGCTATGATACCAATCTGTCACACCCCAACCTACGGCGGAAATGCCGGGGCGCGAACTGATTGTCACAAATCTCAAGGTAATATCATGCAATATTTAAATAACAATATCTATTAATTTTATTCAATTTTCAAATAAATCAAATACAAAATACCACTCATTAAACAAACAATAAACACAAATTTAATTTTTTTTTTTATCTTTTCTAACATAATTCTTCACTAAATCTTCACAAAGTCTTGCAACTAATTCAAGCGATAACCTGCATATGCGTATAAAATAAAATTTTGTCAACAACACATGTTGAGTGAGCAACACACCAGTTTAGTTGTACATATAGTATATATATAAAAAATACGTAGCTGCAACAAGTCATATGTGTAACATCCTGAAATTTCTAAAATAATATTAATTATATTGTTTATGGTCAGTGAGGAAGTTTATTCGGGTTTGCGGGGAAATAAATAAATTAGGAGTTAGTATGGATCGGGCTAGTGTTGGGTAATGGATATGGGTTATGGACTTGGTTTAATAAGGAACGAAGATCGACCATGGGCTCAAGCCCATGATCCATAATATGTAAACCTTAAATTCCTATTTTCCATTCGTTTCACACACATTCCATACACCACCAAAACACACACTTAGCTCTCTCTCATCCTACTTTCTCTCTCTAGCCGAAATAGAAGAAAAATTGATTTCTGACCCGAGGTAATGATAGTATTATGTTGTATGAGCTTCGCGAAACGACGAGCCGACACCTTAAACCGTTAAAGTTATGAGATCCGGGTGGAATCGAGTATAAACCAAACCTAAGGTGAGCTTAGGGGTCACCCTAGCTTAGATCTGGATCGAACGGGACGAAAAACGGTGGTGAAACGGCTGAGATATCGTTTTTCCGGTGATATCCCGGTTTTCCAGCGAAGGCGGCGCCGGAGCTGGGTGTACGAGGTAAGGATGTCAGAGAATGTTCTCTGACATTCTGACCTAACCCTAGTTCGTTAGTGGTGACTTAACGAACTAGAAGGCAATTCGTTAATCCATTTCGTTAAGAGGAAGTAACGAACTAGAAGCAGTTCGTTAAATCACTCGTTAAGGATAAGTAACGAAGAAGCTCCAATTCGTTAAGTAGTTCGTTAAGGAAGAACTAACGAATGAACCCTAGTTTGTTAAGGGTTCCGTTCGTTAAGGGTTTAGTTTGTTAAAGGACCCGTTCGTTATAAAGATCCAATTCGTTATAAAGGATAACGAACTAGAATGACGAATCAGATAACGAATAAGGTGATTCGTTACTTACCAATTCGCTAAGTTTTGATAACGAAGTAGACCACGAATTAGACTGTGATCTGATAACTGATGCACATAGAAATATACATATTCTAAGCATCAAATAATCTCTAAAAACTGCAATTTCTATCAAATAACATAGCATAAAAAGCTACTTATTATAATAAAATATAATTTCAAGTGAAACCGAAGAAAACACAAGAAAAGACAAAATCCGGAAGCAAAAGCACGGGGCCGTGCCTCTCAACCAAGGGGCCGTGGACGACTACACAAAAAAGACAAAAAGAATTAGCACATGTCACTAAAAAGCACGGGGCCGTGCCTCCCAAGCACGGGGCCGTGGTCACCTTTCAGAAAAGACAAAACGAATCTGGCACATGTCATAAAAATGCACGGGGGCGTGCCCACTTAGCACGGGGCCGTGCTTCACACTCCAGATTGCGTATAAATAGAGGCTCTTGTGCCATTTGAAGAGTGTGCCTTGAAAAGACTTCTATCCGATTCTCTCTTATAAAAACACACACTAACACTCACATAGAAGGTTTAGTGAAGAGTTTGAATGTTTGGAGATCATCACCATCAACCATCATCATCACCATCATTAAGAAGGAAGATTCATCTACATTCGGTTAGATCATTCTAAGTTTAATCATGTATTTGTTATCATCATTCATCTTAATGTTTATCATTATGCTCATTATGAGTTAAACTCCTTTTACCGTCTAAAATCTATGAGGAAGCTTTGTTTTGCTTGATAAATATGCAAAACATGTGGTGTAGTCTAGTAAAGTACATGGTTATATTACAATTATCTTTTGATGAGAAATGTTTCACCATATTAAATCACTAATTCAAAGTTGGTGGCTGTCAATTCTATTGGCAATCGTTCATGATCGATTCATGTTCTTGAAAGATAGAAATACTTTGATACATTATCGAAACACGGATCCTTATATTATACTTAAAAATGATGAGATATAAGTTATGATGTATTTCTCTAAATCTTGGTAATCCGAAAATGGCTTTGCTTAGGATATCAAGCTAGTTAATGAAATCATATGTTAATGGAATGTGTAATTATAACTTACACAAATCAACCAGGGGGAGGTTTTGTGATGAACTACAACCACCCGAAGTTGTTAGAATTGGTATTTGAGAAATCGAAGTCAATCCTAATCTTTCTACTTTACGAAACTACTTGCCAATTTAAATTGACATCATTGAGATGGCATGACATTAGGAAAGGGTGGACTTTAAAATGCGCATGCTATCTCCTTAGTGACAAATATCCTCACTTAAGGTTTAAGGAACTATCTAGCATATATTACTACGGCAAGTTTACCACATGTTTAAATATTATTTATCAACGCTAAATTGGAGTAGATTCTTGATCTTAGATGGTAATCTTCGCATAATTGAACAAATCGTTTAGAATCTCTTTTCTTGGTCACCTATATATTATATATATAGGTATTAATATTTTATAAGAAGTTTGAAGAAAATTAACCCCAAAATGATTAAAACCTCCGATTAAAGTAAAACAACGATTCATTATTAGAAACATTTGTGTCCACGGATCGATACTTGGTTCTTACCAATACTATTCTACATATACGATAGGTACACTTGCCTATTTTGTGTGTGTTTAGTCTTTGTAGAAATCACTTTTATAAAATTAAAACACGATCTTGTGCAAAAACAATTATCCAACCTCTTATATTTTAACCACACGTGCACAGCACATCAAGTGTTTGGCGCCGTTGCCGGGGACACGGTACGTTTCTAAGAACGATCCAAGTTTTAATTTAATTATTGTCTATAATTGTACAAATTTTTAACTTCTATTTTATTTTACCTTTATTTATTTTTTTCTAAATACCAAACTATATAATTTTACGGCTAGCCTAATTTTTAACCTTTATTTACCTAACTTTTACCTTAGCATTAACTAATTTAGACCTTAGTTTAAAATAGCTTAGCCTAACTCGTAGTTTAATATTAGACTAACCTTTAGTACTAACTTTCACTTTAGTTTAATTTTGATTTAGTCCCATGTATATCCTCTACTTTTGAGCCTGAGCTTGTTTCTCCAATTTCTGAACCGGAACGACTCTTTCGTCGACGAGCACGTAAACGCACAGCAGAAACCGCCGAAGCAATCAAAGACGAATCAGTAGACGCCACCACATCAGGAGAAAATCAAACCGAAGAAATGATGGCGGCCCAGAACAATGAGCCTAACATGAGCTAGTATGCCAAGCCAACTCTCGAAGGTTATGGCAATGGAGTGGCTCCACCCGATATCACCGAACATTTCGAAATCAAATCAAGCACCATTCACATGGTGGAAAATTCAGTTTAATTTCACGGTCTCCTTGACAAAGACCCTCTTTCTCACATATCTTGATTCTTACGAATCTGCGGAACCTTTAAAATTCAAAACTGTTCAGAAGATAAAATCAAACTCAAACTATTTCCTTTCTCTCTAAGGGGTCAAGCCTTAGAATGGATAGAATTCCTTTCCTCTGGTTCCATCACCACTTGGGACCAGATGGTCGAACAGTCTCTCCTCAAATATTTTCCGCCCGACAAAACTGCCAAATACCGAGCCAACATTACCGGATTCCGGACCGATGATGATGAACCATTACACGCAACATGGGAAAGATACAAAAGTCTTCTGAGAAGATGCCCACACCATGGACTGAGCGTGTGGTTACAAGTACAAACTTTCTTTGACGCATAATCCAGTCAAAACAAACAGGCCATCGACCAAATCGTTGGTGGAGACCTGGGATCCAAATCACCTAATGAAGCATTTGAAGTCCTGGAGAAAGCTGCAAAGAAGAGTTTCGCTTACAACCCACCAAGATCTACACCTACCCATAAAGGAATACACCACGTCGATTCTAGCACTCTTTTCACAGCACAGCTTGAAGCCCTTTCTAAAAAATTCAAACAACTTCAAGCTGAACTATCAAAGACCAGACTCACCTGTGACACTTGTGGAGGAAGTCATAAAGCAAGTGATTGTAAACAAGTCATTATGGCCATGGAAGAAGTCGATTTCATCGCTTGACAAAACAACGCTTTCAGCAACAACTACAATCCAAGATGGAGAAACCACCCGAATTTCAGCTGGAAAGACGGAGGTAACACTCAACCCTTACCAGGATTCGAAAAAAGACCGATGAATCAATCCTTCCAATCTAAACCCCAATTCCAAGATCAAAGTTCCAGTAGCCATCAAAACTTAAGCTACTCAAAGATCGAAGAAATGTTAATCCAACTCATGACAAAAACAAATGAAGTAGAGAAAAAGGCCGACTCAAGAGCTGTTGATATCAGCGGAGTATTGTTAATTCATGAAGCCGATCTCAAAAGTCAATAAGCATCACTTCATAACCTAGAAACTCAAATCGGACAAATTGCCTGACAATTATCCAAAAGACCACCTGGCACTCTTCCAAGCAACACAATCAACAACCCGAATGCGACAGCTAACGCCATTGCACTCAGAAGTGGTACAACCACTGTTGTCTCACCAACTTCAGTTATAGAGAAAAAGTCTCCCGATGAAACACAGGAGAGACTGACCCCAACAAGCATAGTACAACCCAAGGAGCCAGTCCGAACCTATGTTCCACCCATTCCATACCCTGGAAGACTGAAACAGGAACGATTGGAAGCTCAGTACGAAAAGTTTCTAGAACTCTTTAAGCAACTCCATATCAACATCCCTTTTGTCGAAGCCATCTCTTAAATGCCAAAATATGACAAGTTTCTCAAAGAAGTGCTGACAAACAAAAGGAAGCTGGAGGAGCTCTCGCATGTCACCCTAAGTGAAG
Source organism: Bidens hawaiensis (assembly GCF_021521415.1). NCBI lineage: Eukaryota > Viridiplantae > Streptophyta > Magnoliopsida > Asterales > Asteraceae > Bidens > Bidens hawaiensis. The sequence continues at coordinate 103,103 of NW_027494219.1, read as the reverse complement.
AATGCTCAGAAGTCCTCCAAAGCAAGCTACCGGCAAAAATGACCGATCCAGGGAGCTTTACTATCCCTTGTCTTATAGGAAATTTATCTGTTAGCAATGGCCTTGCTAACCTAGGAGCTAGTATTAGTATAATGCCATATGCAGTTTTTGCAAAACTAGGGATAGGAGAACCAAAGCCCACCCGTATGAGCATTCAATTAGCTGACCGATCTGTTAAATATCCTCGGGGCATTGTTGAAAATATGCTTGTCAAGATTGACAAATTTGTTTTTCTAGTATATTTTGTGATTATAGACATGGAGGAAGACAAAAGTGTATCTCTAATTTTAGGAAGACCCTTTTTAGCCACCGCAAAGGCTATTATTGATGTTTGCACCGACAAGCTCACTCTCAGGGTCAATGATGAGGCAATCACTTTTGACATAGGAAAATCTATGCAATATCCGCAACAGCACGATGACACATTATACTGTGTTGACATCATAGATTCCATCTTGAGTTGCTATATGCGAGATTCCTCCCTTAATACATCATTAGAAACACAAATCTTAACTGATACTATTATCAAACCCATTTTAGAAAACGAAAACTATCAGGAAGCATCAGAAGTAATATATGAGATCACAAAACAATGAAAAATCAAAATCATCAATCGAAGAACCACCAGCCTTAGAATTGAAAGAACTACCAACCCATCTCGAATACGCCTTCCTAGAAAAAGATTATCAACTCCCAGTAATGATTTCATTTCACCTTTACAAAGAGGAGAAAGACGAACTTCTTAAGGTTCTCAAAAACAATAAGAAGGCTATTGCATGGAAGATCATGGATATCAAGGGCATCAGTCCCTCCTTTTGTACTTACAAAATCCTCATGGAAGAAGAATACAAACCCGTGGTCCAACATCAAAGATGTCTCAATCCCAACATGCAAGATGTGGTGAAGAAGGAAGTAATCAAACTCCTTGATGCCGGATTAATCTACCCAATCTCAGATTCACCTTGGGTAAGTCCCGTTCAAGTAGTACCCAAGAAGGGGGGAATGACGGTCGTAATGAATGAAAAGGACGAGCTGATACCAATGAGAACCATCACAGGCTGGCGAGTTTGCATTGATTACCGGAAGCTTAATGATGCCACAAGAAAAGATCATTTTCCACTTCCCTTTATCGACTAAATGCTTGAGCGATTATCTGGAAAAATGTTTTACTGTTTTCTTGATGGATTTTCTGGGTATTTCCAAATTCCCATTGCTCCTAAAGATCAGGAGAAAACCACCTTTACGTGTTCGTATGGAACCTTCGCCTACCGAAGAATGCCATTTGGGCTATGTAATGCTCCGGCCACCTTCCAACATTGCATGGTGGCCATCTTTCATGAAATGATCGAGCTCTATGGAAGTCTTCATGGACGACTTCTCAGTTTTCGGAGACTCCTTCGATCATTGTCTGAAAAATCTAGACAAAATGTTGACTAGGTGTGAAGAAGTGAATTTAGTACTCAACTGGGAAAAGTGCCATTTTATGGTCAAAGAAGGCATCGTTCTAGGTCACAAGATATCCCAAGCAGGACTAGAAGTTGATAGGGCCAAAATAGAAACCATATCCAAACTTCCGCCGCCAACTTCAGTCAAAGCCATTAGAAGTTTTCTAGGTCACGCAGGTTTTTACCGCCGCTTCATAAAAGACTTTTCCAAAATTTCTAGACCTATGACCAAACTTCTGGAAAAAGACGCACCCTTCGTCTTCTCTGAAAAATGTGTTGAATCGTTCAACATATTAAAAGACAAACTTGTCAACGCACCAATCATGACTACACCCGATTGGACCCTTCCATTCGAAATCATGTGCGATGCAAGTGACTTTGCAGTTGGAGCCGTACTCGGACAATGCAAAGAAAAACACTTTCACCCAATCTACTATGCTAGTAAAACTCTTAATGACGCACAAGAAAACTTCACCACAACAGAAAAAGTGTTATTAGCAGTAGTTTTCTCCTTTGAAAAGTTTAGATCCTACCTAGTTCTTTCCAAAACCATAGTTTACACCGACCATGCCGCCATACGTTACCTTTTCAACAAACAAGATTCCAAACCCAGACTTATCCGATGGATCCTACAACTCCAAGAATTCGACATTGAAGTTAAAGACAAGAGAGGAGCAGAGAATGTCGCCGCATACCACCTTTCACACTTAGAATTCCCAGCTCCTGAAGAACTTCACAAAGAAATTATCAAAGATAATTTCCCACATGAGATTCTCATGCACATCCAAGCCGTCATAGAGGAAAGAGACGAAATCCCTTTGTATGCCGACTTCGCAAACTATCTAGCTTGTAGAATCCTAAGAAAAGGACTTACTCATCAACAGCGGAAGAAATTCTTCTCCGACCTCAAGTTTTACTTCTGGGAAGATCCATACTTATTTAGGATAGGCGCTGATCAGGTTATTCGTAGGTGCGTATCAGGCAAGGAGGCTTTAGACATCCTCAAACACTGCCATGAAGGACCCACTGGTGGACACCATGGTACCGCCACTACGGTCAGAAAAGTGTTTGATGCAGGATTTTTCTGGCCCACCATATACAAAGATACACATAATTTGATCCAAGCATGCGATGCTTGTCAAAGAGCCGGGAACATCTCTTCCAAGAATGAGATGGCTCAAAAGGGCATTCAAATTTGTGAGATCTTTGATGTATGGGGAATAGATTTCATGGGCCCATACCCTAACTCATTTGGAAATAAATACATCCATGTAGCAGTCGATTACGTATCTAAATGGGTAGAAGCACAAGATCTTCCCACTAACGACGCTCGAGTAGTTGTAAGATTTCTGAAAAGATTATTTTCACGATTCGGCACTCCCAAAGCCCTAATCAGCGATAGAGGTACCCACTTCTGTAACAGTCTAATGAACAAGGTCTTAGCACGATATGGAGTTCACCACCGACTGGCAACACCATATCACCCTCAGACTAGTGGGCAAGTGGAGGTCTCAAATCGAGGAATTAAGAGGATTTTAGAAAGAACTGTAGGAATGAATCGCAAAAATTGGGCATAAAAGTTAGATGACGCTTTGTGGGCCCTCAGGACGGCTTACAAAATCCCCATAGGAACAACACCCTTCAAACTCGTTTACGGGAAGGCATGTCATCTACCAGTAGAATTAAAACACAAATCCTACTGGGCCCTCAGAGCAGTAAACTTTGATCTAACATCCGCCGACATAAAACGGAAAGATCAAATTCGTGAGCTCGAGGAACTAAGAATATTGGCCTATGAAAATTCATGGTCCTACAAGGAAAAGACTAAACGCCTACACGACGCCCATTTGAAAGGAGACAAAAAATTTCAAACCGGCGACCGTTTACTGCTATACAACGCTCGTCTATGTTATTTTCCAGGAAAATTGAAATCTCGATGGACAGGTCCATACATAGTTGAATCAGTTTTTGACTATGGGAAAGTTGAAATTTCAAATTCGAATGGCCAAAAGTTCAAAGTAAATGGACATCGATTAAATCCATATATCGATGGTCCATTTGAAGAAATTCTGGAGGTATTAACCCTCCAAATCCCCGAATAGGATATCAAAGAAAGCAAGGTCTGACCTAGACCTTCAGAAAACTAGGCTTGTAAATTATAAAAAAAATGAAAAAAAAATTAAAAAGCCAAAACCACGGGGGCATGCTTCCAAAAGCACGGTCCCGTGCCAAAAATCGTGGACCGACATCTTTGCTGCAAAAATCTCAGTCAGACTGGTTTGTAACAGAATTGTCAGAACAAAAACACGGGCCGTGCTTCCAAAAGCACGGGGCCGTGCTTGGGATACTGGTTGGCTATAAAAGGCACCTTATGTCATTGCATTCCTTGCACCAACCAAAACCAAACCAATAGCCTCTGAAATTCAACATGCCAACTGAGATGAGTGAAGCAATCCCCGTTTCCCGACACCCGAGAAACGTGCCCGCCATGTTTCCAAAACCGAGCTTCTCTTGAAACTTCAAGAACTCGTTAAAGAACTCACCGAAATGAATCTCCTTGCTGAGATGCGCCTCGTTCAACTCACCGAATCAGTGGATAATATGAAAATGAAACTTCGAGACATCAATGAACAACTCCGGTTTCAAGTTCTCGGTTTCACGTACTTTCCACCACCAGGACCATTCGGAGGAGGAGAGTCTTTCAGAGAAATCTAGGAAACCTAATTTTCTGCTTTTATGTGTAAACAAGTGCATTATGCACAATGCGTTAGGATTTCGGGCTTAACCCGATTATTTTCTTATTTTTAGGAAAACCGGGCTTATCTCGTAATTGTTTTAGGGCCTTTTTAATTTTAATGGAAAGTAATTTTTAGATGACCAAACTTCAAAATTATCATTCTAAACTCCATTCTAAAAATTCCAGCTCTCGCGTTTTGCTGAAAAATTACAAGAAAAATATCTGTGACAATAAGCACGGGCCGTGCTTTCCTAAGCACGAGGCCGTGGTCACCCCAGAATCTTTAGCATGATACACGCTGACTCCGTACAATCCTCTGAATCAAAAACATTTATTCCCCTAGCAGCACGGGGCCGTGCTTCTATAAGCAGGGGGCCGTGTTCAACTTTCCAGTCTCTATATAATGCATGCATAAACTCACTATTCCATTCACACCAAACACAACATTACTGAAATGGAAAGCAAGAAGGTTGAATGGAGACCAGTAAGGAAGGGCAAGCAACATGAATCTTCCTCAAATCTTGAGGAAGAGGTCATGAGGCTACAATGCATCATGAGAGACCAAGTTGAGAGCAACATTCAAACCGAAGCTCGCGTAATCGAGCTAATCAACAAAGTCAAACTACCGAGGTTCGAAAACTTCCATGTTGTGGATGGCCACCACAAAGATGTGGCCTCCAAGCTTAACTTTCTCAACCGAGAAATCGTTAAGCTCGAAAAAAAGCTCTCCGAGCTCTTGGAAGCCAAACGAGCACCACCACACGTCCCGGACTTGTTCGGGAATGGTGGTCGTTGAAGTTCTGACTTTGTCTCATGTTGAAGTTGCTCCCACTAGTGTTATGTGTTAGAATCAAGAATTGTTGTTGTACCTTTCATTTCCGCTATGTTTTTATCTTTATGTTTTGTGTTTTATGTTTTAATTAAGTTTAGAATTTTTAATTACCGTCTCAAACTAACCAGAAAATAAAACCAACTAAAAATGAACCAGCTCAAAAAATAAACAAAAAAAAAAAAAGAAAAAAATCAAAAGGATACTGTCTGCATCATGCAGCACGGTACCGTGCTTCCAAAAGCACGGCGCCATGCTTTTGGTCCCAGAGAAGTTACGAGTTTTAACTTATTAAAAGAACCTTTCCTAACCACCAACCCTAACATTCACTACGTTTCTGGACCAAAAACCGCCGACCATCCAATAATTCACTGATTTCTTCATCGAATCTCTAAGGTATGTTAATTTAACAAATGCATTGTTCAAACTCGTCATTCTAGGTTTAGTTTAACCTTAAAATCTCTCGAGTCGATCAAATCGGGACTAAACCAGAAAAGGATATGGGTTATTTTGCTAGTACAAGATAAATAGATTGATGAATGTTTGACGGTTAAGGTTTAACTGAAAGAAACAATTCGGGTTTTGGGTCTTAGCATAAACACCCGACAAACCAATAAACCTAATTGTTATAACCGGTCATAAACAAGGGCTCGAATCTGAATATGATAAAAGTCAGTATTAAAAACACGAGCCGTGCCCAAAACATAACGAACCGTGGTCAACCAAAAGTCAAAATCAAAGGAAACTAAACCAATGGCAACAGCACGGGGCCGTGCTTTTCAAAGCACGCCGCCGTGCTCTGCTCTCTGTTCCAGGAAATTGAAAATTTTTCACAAATTTTGACTAATTTAGGTGTAAATTGCAGATGGCCGAGTATGGAGAGGATGTTCATGCATTTCTAGTATTCCCAAACCGCAAAACAAGGGACAAGCGAGCTAATTCAAGATTAACTCATCTTAACCGAAGGTATCAAGAAGCTAACTTCTATGCATGTGAAGACACTCTGAGACACGTCAACCAATGGAACCGTTATAAGAACATTGTAAGAGGACCATGTAGACGGGTTTTGGGTCAAACAGGGGAAGCGGTGACAGAACTAACAAAGGAATTCTTGGCCTCGTTTAATATAAAAAAGAAGAAGTTCGACATGTGGGATGAAGAGGCAATAGAGTTTCGATGTGGGGGTACTTGGCGTACAACTTCTGTAACCCAACTAGGAATTGATCTAGGAATCTACACGAAGGAAGAAACAGACCAAGAGATCTGGACCAAAGTAGAGATAGCATTCGCAGATGAAGACGGTAATGAACATACAGAGATTGGGAATATACAGGAAAGAGCATGGGAACTACTAGGTTTCGGGGATGAAATGAACCACGCAAACAGTTCGAGAAGCATCGCCTTACGATATCCACTCATGAGATATATTCACCGACTACTAAGCCAAACAGTAACAGCACGTACCAAAAATAAAGGAGTGGTGAATTTACGGGAATTGTGGGCACTTTACTGCATAAGAAATAGAACTGCTTGCAATATTACTTATCTTTTCTGTCAACTTTTTAGAACAAATGCAACCGTTGAAAGCCCGAATACCCCAATCTTCGGCGGTGCATGGATTTACAAGCTTTATGAAGCTTATCATGTGGACAGGGAAGGAACAGAAAGCCCAAAACCCATTCCTCTTAACCTCAGTCTCTGTAACAAAATGGGGATAGCACAAATTTTTAATGCAAGACCAGAGATATGGAGGTTCGTTAACAGCCGAGGCCACATCTGGGACCCGGAAAGCCAGCTGGAGATGATAATGGAAGACGAACGAAAGGACAAAATAGAAGCATGGATAGAAGCTGAATATGCACGAACAAGGCTTCGTAAACCATTTGTACCAAACACAGGTAACTGATGATTGGTAGCACAGGTAGGTTGGGCATGGGCATGATCTGGTAGTACTTCAAGACATTATTATGTGTTTTTAAACAATTTACTTTCTGTTTTATTTGTGTTTTTGTTTATTTGATGGTTTGGATACACTTTTATGGCCATATGTGCCAAGACATTATAGTAGGAACTAATTTAACCCGATAGGGCAAGGGATGGATGATTCCATACCCAATTTTCAACAGTTTATGCTTGTGGTTGTTTGCAGTTATATATTATACAAGTACAAAAACAGGAAAACGGACGATAAACAGGGGACGCTCTGTCGAAATTTCGTTAACCCGTAGGGAAGTAACTCTCCATTTTAACAGATAATACTCAATAGAATTTTTATATTTTCATGAATCTTTTCACATTGAGGACAATGTGAGATTCAAGTATGGGGAGGGGAATTACTTGACCAATTGTTTGTTCAATTAATTATAAAAATTCTCTAAATCAACAAATGTTTTTTCAGCAAACAAAGATTATTTTAAAACCTAAAGAGAAAACCAAGAAAATTTTTTTGCAAATAACCAATCATTACTAAAAAGTGAAAAAGTATAAAGAAGTTTTGTAGTATTGAGAATAAATTTATGCAAAATATGGCGTTAATACCCAATTCCTCCGTTACAGTGAGATAAACCTCATGCCATATAAATAATTTTTTTGTAAGCTTTGAGTGAGTCATATGTTTCGTGTGATTTAGAACTTGTCACAATTATTCATTTCAAGACCGCACGAAGCTTTGTATAAGGAAGAAGGTAATATTATCACAATTCCATCAAACCATTCGTCAAATTACAAAACCCAAAAGCCTAAACCCTCCCACTTTATCTATCTCACCGGTAAAATACAACACTGGTCTTTTACCGGTAGACCCTAAAGAACTGGAAATGCATTATTTCGATTTCAATTTTCTTTGCTGCATACACTTCACAAAACCTAGGTTGCCTCCAGAACTTAGGGAGATAATCTTTCTCTTTAGCAATGAGGTGAGGAAAAAGTGGCGCCAAGATGAACAAATGCCACCATTCTGTGGAATTTCCAAAAACGCAATGAAGAGAAAAACAAAAAGATATGAACGATGCTTAGGTTGAGAAAACTGGTCCCATGAAGGAAAATGTAGAAAAAGTCAAACTCAGTCTCAGCATGAATATACCGAACTAATGAGGCTGGGGGCTTTTAGGCTCAAAGCCGAACGATCCATTAAAGTTGGGAGTTATATTCAGAATAGGATTGAGGAAGAACTGATCCACATCCTCAACATAACTGGTCTTGACGATCTGACCTTATAAGAGTCACTAGGTATACGATAAAAAAATGTGTGTATTTAATCGGGAGAAAAAGGAGCTAACCAATGAAGACATCTCAGGACTCCCAACAATCAGGAGAAGTTGTATTTACCATCCTCAATAACTCAAACCCTTGAACCACCACAAAATACCATATCCATACTCACACAAAAACCAAACCATTTTACCTTCTGATCTATACAACCCTTCAAAAGGGTGGAGATTTGAATTTGTTACAAGCTTATTCATCACAGGTTGCATTTTGACTAAGAGCGTTCACATACATACATCACAGGTATGATCAGATATAAAACCGAGTGTAAGTGAACAGTGTGAGAACGTGACGTTTTGCATAAACGGAAGCTCATAGAAACAAAAGTTCCATTTTATTTATCACTAACACAAAATTGGTTACTTTGTTTCATCTTCTTGGAGCTCACTTGAGGGATGGTTATAATCTAAACTTGCTGTTTTTAGAGGATATTTATAAGAAGATTGCTTGAGGACAAGCAATGTTCAAGTGTGGGGATGTTTGATGTACATAGAAATATACATCTTTTAAGTATCAAATAATCTCTGAAAACTGCAATATCTATCAAATAACTTAGCATAAAAAGCTACTTATCATAATAAAATATAATTTCAGGTGAAACCAAGCCCCAAACGAAGAAACAAGCAAAAAAGACGAAGAAAAAAAGAAGAAAACACAAGAAAAGACAAAATCTGGAAGCAAAAGCACGGGGCCGTGCCTCTCAACCAAGGGCCGTGGACGACAACACAGAAAAGACAAAAAGAATTAGCACATGTCACTAAAATGCACGGGGCCGTGGTCACCTTTCAGAAAAGACAAAAAAAATCTGGCACATGTCATAAAAATGCACGGGGGCGTGCCCACTTAGCACGGGGCCGTGCTACACACTCCAGATTGCCTATAAATAGAGGCTCTTGTGCCATTTGAAGATTGTGCTTTGAAAAGACTTCTATCCGAGACTCTCTTATAAAAACACACACTAACACACACATAGAAGGTTTAATGAAGAGTTTGAAGGTTTGGAGATCATCACCTTCAACCATCATCATCAACCATCATCACCATCATTAAGAAGGAAGATTCATCTACATTTGGTTAGATCATTCGAAGTTTAATCATGTACTTGTTATCATCATTCATCTTAATGTTTATCATTATGCTCATTATGAGCTAAACTCCTTTTACCATCTAAAATCTATGAGGAAACTTTGTTTCGCTTGATAAATATGCAAAACATGTGGTGTAGTCTAGTAAAGTACATGGTTATATTACAATTATCTTTTGATGAGAAATGTTTCACCATCTTAAATCACTAATTCAAAGTTGGTGGTTGTCAATTCTATTGGCAATCGTTCATGATGATTCATGTTCTTGAAAGATAGAAATACTTTGATACATTATTGAAACACGGATCCTTATATTGTACTTAGAAATGATGAGATATAAGTTATGATGTATTTCTCTAAATCTTGGTAATCCGAAAATGGCTTTGCTTAGGATATCAAGCTAGTTAAAGAAATCATATGTTAATGGAATGTGTAATTATAACTTACACAAATCAACCAAGGGGAGGTTTTGTGATGAACTACAACCACCCGAAGTTGTTAGAATTGGTATTTGAGAAATCGAAGTCAATCCTAATCTTTCTACTTTACGAAACTACTTGCAAATTTAAATTGACATCATTGAGATGGCATGACATTAGGAAAGGGTGGACTTTAAAATGCGCATGCTATCTCCTTAGTGTCAAAGATGCTCACTTAAGGTTTAAGGAGCTATCTATCATATATTACTACGGCAAGTTTACCACATGTTTAAATATTATTTATCAATGCTAAAATGGAGTGGATTCTTGATCTTAGATGGTAACCTTCGCATAATTGAACAACTCGTTTAGAATCTCTTTTCTTGGTCACCTATATATTATATATATAAGTATTAATATTTTATAAGAAGTTTGAAGAAAATTAACCCCAAAATGATTAAAACCTCCGATTAAAGTAAAACAACGATTCATTATTAGAAACATTTGTGTCCACGGATCGATACTTGGTTCTTACCAATACTATTCTACATATACGATAGGTACACTTGCCTATTTTGTGTGTGTTTAGTCTTTGTAGAAATCACTTTTATAAAATTAAAACACGATCTTGTGCAAAAGCAATTATCCAACCTCTTATATTTTAACCGCACGCGCACAGCACATCAATAACGAATTAGGCTTAATTCGTTATAGAAAATGAGATGGTGAATAAAATAATAATTTAAAATCCTAGTGGAAAATGTGTTAAGACAATTAATGGAAATAAAATTTTTCGAAGCTGACCTGGCAGCTCGACCCCAGCTGCCAGGGGCGCTTCCCCCGAACCCCCGTTCATTGAGGGTTGTAAATAGACTAAAAACGCGATATGGAGAGTGATAATAACCAATGCGCGTAATTGTTATATAGTTAGCTGTGCACAGCCAAAGAAAGGAGTAACCATTAACGGAAGAAGTAACCGAGTTCAGGTGAGTTTCTAGCCCATTCCTTGTTATGTTTTCGGGGCTGTGTGCATACTCGATGTGATAGTTAATACACTTACCTTAATTTGGTAAGTGTATGCCTTGTATGATTTATGTACGATGATTGTTTGACGGTGCATGAAGGATCTTCGGATATTGCATGTACCGTCAATTGATAGTTAAAGGCATGATTGATGTGTATATATGATAAGTGAAAGATATATGTATGTTATGATGTTAGTACATGAACGATCTTCGGATATTGCATGTACTGCCAGGTGATAGTCAAAGATATGACTACATAAATAAATTTGATATATGAATGATTGATTGTCGTACATGAACGATCTTCGGATATTGCGCGTACTGTCAGTTTATAAATAAAGATAGAAATGTCATATGTAATATATGGATGATGTATGAATATTATAAATGAACACTTGTCGGGGCGTGAACGATCTTCGGATATTGCACGTACCGACAAGGGGTATGACTGTTAAACGAAGGATGTGAAGAATGCCTAGCGTGTTCTTATGCTACAGTTTACTTATTATACATGTATACAGGTGCATGAATGGTATGTAAGTCCTACGTCCGACATGGTAAGTTAGGACAGCAAATCCCTCTAACTTCCGTTGGACATAGACTTGGCATGTGGTGGCGTAGTTAAGGACTGCGGGCCTTATACGTGTTATAGATGTTAGATGGGAACGTAGTTAAGGACTGCGGGCCTTATACGTGATATTGATGATAGATGTGAACATAGATAAGGACGGTGGGCCTTATACGTATTATAGATAATATACGTCAACGTAGATAAGGACTGTGGACCTTATACGTATTGTAGATAGCCCAAGCATAGGAAAGGACTGTGGATCTTATACGTGCTGTATTTGTGTTGTGGTAGCATAGGGGAGGACTGCGGACTTCGTACGTGCTATGGTTTAGGTTGTAAAATAGGGAAGGACTGAGAACCTTGTATGTGTTGTTAATATAGGATGGTATAGGGAAGAACTGCGGACCTTGCACGTACCATAATTTGGTGAACATAGGTAAGGCCTACGGACCTTTTACGTGTTCTCGACCTTGAGTACATGTATAGACGGCAGACTATGAACGTACTCTCGGTAGACTGAGGTTAGTGATTGTAGATATGTATGTATGTATGGTAGTAGGGTAATTGATTAAGTATAGGTACGTAACTTCGTATATGTATGTATGTATGATATACATATGTGTTGTATGTCTCCTAATTAACTAGAACTCACTCAGCGTAGCTGAATTTTAGTATGCACGCAGGTGATTAGGCTGAAGAGCTAGCATGACGATGGCACGTGGCATGGATTGAACGACTGGCATCTAAAGATGAAAAAAATGATGTTTTAAATATAATGTTTTATGTTATGGTTTAAAAGAAAAGAATAATGTTTTGTACCGAATGATTAAAGTTAACGTTTCCGCGAAAGTTTTTAATTAACTCTGATATTTAGAACTGTATTTATGAGTAAATCCAACGTTAAAGTGAGGCACCGGGAACGGGGCCTTACAATATGAGAATAACAAATTAACCAAATGAGCAAGTATAACAGAGATGTCGAGAAGCACAAAGGCTAACGACTGGCGTATGATCATATTAGACTGGGATTATGTTGGACCTCTCCGACCGCGGAAGCATATAAAGAAAGTAAGCACATCAACAAGTAAGGTATAAGTTGTTAACACATAAGACAAAGTTGCAGTTTTGAGTATAAGTATATATGAGAAATATATTTACGCATATGTCCCCAAAACATTGAAAGCGGTAAAATAGGGGAATGTGGTACTCACCTTAGTAAATAAGCAAGGGATAATGATTAGGTCAGAGAGTGTTAAACGAAGCTCTTCGGAATTGATACCGACGAGAAGTCCTAAGTAACAATAATTGCGACAAAATAAATATGAATTGAATACGAAGCTAAAATTAGATAATTCGGAAATTGATGGTCGAGTGTGTTCTTGCGAAAGTTATTTATTACATAAATTTATTATCATATTTATTTATCTAATGTTTATAGAAAATAACATATTTTAATTACATAAAATCATAATTATAAGTAACATATTTAAGTAAATATATAATATCTTGAAAACATTATAATAAGAGACTTGTTTTAAATATTCCTTTCGAACTAGAAATATGTCTAATGTATTTATATATGTTTATTAATAAAGATTTCATAGTTTATATGAAGAAATTCATTTTAAAGGTTTATTTTAAACTAATAACACATTTAATGTATTTATATACATTTTTTATTATTAATAATAATTTCTTTTAAATTAATATTGTAAATAATAGATAATAAATAATAAAATTTATATAGAATATACTCTTTTATAAAATACTTGAACTATATTTTTAATACGTAATTTTAATGTGATACATTATATATATATATATATATATATATTAAAACAAACTCTTTTTAAATATTAAAGTCTTTATGAAATTTTAAAAAATCTAATATATTTACATACATGTATATAAATATATATAAATTTAGTTTTAACAAATGTTCGGAAAAGTGGCTAGTTAATGTGTCGGTTTTAATGAAAATACTGAACATTTATTATATTTTTAATATTATTAATATTAATATTAATTTAAATTATTAGATGAGTTAGTATCAAATTAAATGCAATTAATAAAAAAATAAACTAAAAAACACGGGCTGGGGGTGGCTCGAACCCGCGCTGCCAGCCACAAAGACCTTATTACGCTCACCCCTGGCCAACTGGGCCAGGGGTTCAATTGATTAAAAACTAGTTCCGCAACCAAAAACAACAACAGCTCGCGAATCCAATAAGAACAAACCCTAAGATCAAACAATTGATTAATCCGTTCATCTAGCGTTCGATTAACATTAGGGCTTTTGAACATGGATCACAAATGACCATAATGGACCTACTAATTACCTCAAACAGTCACGGGTTGAAGGTGAAAGACGAACGGCAGTGGTGGCACAAGAATGGATCAAAACTGGATATAAGACGCTAAGATAACACAATCAGTTATGGGGGTTTCGTCTGCGACGTGATGGTGATTGTATAGACGAAAATAATTACAATATACTAGCCTCTAGATGTAATATACCGAATATGCTTAAAGGCGGTTAGTTATAATCCGCAATACGAATCAATTGACCACATTCCATGATTAAGGTGTCGGTGGACTCGTTTTTGGAATGTGTAACGTGAATGCTGAATCAATTGCCAAAACTATTTACGAGAATTGCGGTCCAATCCATCAAATCTCACAAACGAGTTCATGAGTCCGGGTTTGGGTTTGGATCGGGTAACTGGGTTATGGGTTAAAATATACTAAATTTGCATCTTAGACCCTGGAGAATGAAGAGGGAAACATTCTTGGACAAAAGTATAGTTTATGGTTATATTTGCCATAATTTGAAAGTATATAAATATATATTATATTAATAATTAAGATATAATATAATAAAAATTTATTCACTCGCTAAATACGGTATTTTTGTTTGATAATAGTAACCCGAACATAAAGTGGGTCGGGTATCGATTAAAATAATATGTGGAAAAATCCGAATTGTTACAGGGACCTTGACGCAGAAAAATTCCAAGAAGCCCAATGATAAGCCGGCATCAGAGCCCACCAAAGAACCCAAGCCCGAATCTCCTAAACCCGAGTCTTCTAAGCCTAAATCCTTCAAGTACAACAACAACAACTCTCCCCACTACCGAAACGATAAAAGAAAGTCCAATTCCCAAAACTATGTCTTGGCCCAATCGCAAACCCAACCCACCAAGAAGCCCTACACAAGACCCCACCCATTATGTGATACGTATAATTTTCACCATTCTCCTAACCTCAAGTGTCGACAATACACCCATTGCGAACGATTTGGTCACCTCTTTACCACATGTCGTGAACGCAACCAACTCATGATGCAACCATTTACCTCACCTCTTACCCAACCCCAAACTTTACCTTATGCTCAACCGTTTACTCAAGCACCCTCAACTATTAGAGCTTGTTACATTGTGGAGACCCTAGCTAGTATCGCAATGCATGCACAAGACTCGCAAACATGAACCAAATTCAATCCTACCCAACCAAAACCGCTCAATATCAAGCTTACCAAACCCAAGTAAATCAACTTCAACCAATCCAAGCTCAACCCATACAATCAATTCAAGCCCAACCCATTCAACCAATTCATGTCAACCAAACCCCAATCAACCAATCAATCTCAAGTGACCAAGCTACTCAAGGACAAGTGTGTTAAATCAACAATTCCTAAGTCTAAGCTTAACATTTTATGAAGACATGCTACGCAAAAGACGTTTATTTTATTTAGCTCCTTTCTTTTAAAACTAAAGTATTGACTTCATTAAATCTCCAGTTTTGTTATGAATGAGAATTATGGCTACTTAAAATGGTATTCAATCTCTCATTTATTCATATTATGTCGTTTATTGCACTATTTATTGTTACGCAATTTATTATCATGATTTAAGTGGTCTATGACCGGTTATTTACCGGGACTATGTGGATGGTGATGTGCATAGTTATCTAATAGTACCATATTTGTATCATAAACTACCCATGACCGACTTCCTATAAACGTCTTGGAAATTGGGACTATGAACATGTGTTATACATAATTATCTAATAGGAGTCACATGTATAAATTTTATTTCGATATTTTAGTACATGGCTACCCAAACCCTCCAAACTCACCACATTCTCACGGTACTCTTACCTCATCTCATAGATTTTATAATCTTGGGTTTCAACCTCATATATTATTATATTTATAGGTCATGTGATTCGTTTGTTGTGTGAATTTATTATTGCGTGAATTTTGTCGTCGTTTCAAGTATTTTCTCAACATCGTTGGTATAAGTTACTTACATAATTTCAAATTCCTCTATCTATTTATTTCATTTTGTTGTTATTATTCTCGATGGTTAACTTCAACAATTTCGTCATTTTTTTAGGTTTATTTTACTAGTTAATTATGTTCATCAATTTTCATTCAATTTTTACTTCATTTATCTTGATCAAATGATTCCATTTAAATATCGATTTATAAAGTTTTCTTTTACCCTTGTTTTCAAACCCGCACAACGGGACGAACCATGTGCATTACGCGACGATCTAAATAATTATGAGTGCACACATAATTATCAAAATCCTCGCATGAAACTCACGGTGAATACGGTTGTGTGTCATAACTCGGAATCTAGGGTGATTTAGGGTAACGATACAAATATAGATGTGATAAGGGTATTGTGGATACGCCGCTGGTACATCATATATATAATTGTCCTTATCATACCTTCCATTTGTAGCGTTAAACATTTCATTCGAAGTTCTGTGTTATTATTTTATATATAAAAAAATCTCTCTTGATTTTTGTTTTCCTCCTCTATGCTATGGTATTTTTTTATTTTCTTTTTTCCTTAATTTCGGGACGAAATTTCCAAAAAGTTGTGAATACTGTAACATCAATCAATTTTTCAGACTCGAAAACATGACCCGTCTTAATTTTTTACTATGATTAACCAGACGTTGTTATTTATTAAAACCAATAATTTATTATTTTGGTTGGTCTTCGACCGTTTTTTTTAATTACACCACTCGTATTTGTTTCGTTTATTTAATAAAATACTAGAACTATCTAACTTGTATATTTTAACCTTCATAGTTTAACATATCTAGCTTTTAAACAACAGTCATAAATCAGAGACCACTTATGCCAACTTAACAAACCCTCTTTCTCCTTCCCTGCTACTCATCGTCAGCCCCCCTTTTTGCTTCATGATCCATGGATTAAGGCGTAAATCACGGGATTTGGTCATACATACACGTCAACCGTTAATTACGCGTCCAAGCATACTCTAATTATGTTATATTACGGCCTGTAGACGCTGGTTTATCGCCATCACTAACCGTGGCCCAATTGATCCCGAAACCATATAAATACTTGTCTATAGTGCAATTAAACTGACACACACCGTCCGCATTCCATCACCTTTCAAAACCCCATTGTTAAATGTGTAATCGTGACCTGCAAGGCCCCATCGGGATCCCGTTTTGGCCGTCGGTTGACGTAGCCGATTCGCACTCGATTAATAATCAATAGAGGTAATTAATTATGTGGTTCTTGTCGTCATAATCTGCTGCAAATTAACCCTATGGGTTAATTGAGTGATTATCAACGAGTTTAATCAATTTGATTTATTGTTCATATGGTAGTTTGTTTGTATGTATAAAATATTTGGTTCTCATGAATTAAACAAGCTACTGGGTAGCTCAGTTGGTTACGTCCATCTTGTTTAAGACTCAAGACGAGCTGGGGCGCAGGTTCAAGACTTCCTCAACCCGTTTCTAGGTTTTTTTTATTAATTAACCATTTTAAGCCAATTTATTTAATGTAATAATAATAATTAAATAAATTATTTTATTAAGAATCGATTATTGAACTTGTGTTTCTTGAGTCACTCGTTCGTGTATGTACGTGTATGTGTAGTTAGTTATACATATATGTATATGTACGTATATATAATATCACGTAAACTAATGTTAATGGTTATATATATATGTATATATAAAAGGTAAATTTTATATATATTTAACAAACTTATAATTTTTAAAGAGATATAATATTTTTATATAATAAAGTATTATAATGTACTTTTAAGCGAATTAATAAACTAATAATATTGTTAAAGATGTGTTTACTTATATAATATCTTTATAATATAATTTAAAGATTTATGTTTTAATCAATTAAACTAATAAAATTACAACTAATATTTATTGAGTTATCTTTTTCATAAATTATAAATATTTGTTTTATATAATGAAAATCCTTAAATATGTATTATTATATTATATTGATATTATTTAACTAGTAAATCTTGACTTAAGCATATCCGTTACTCTCGTTTCTCTTAGGCTTTAACGTTCGCGTGTGACTTTTCCCATCTTCTCATTATCTAAAATCCTTGTTGTTCGTCTATCGAGGTGAGTTTACATATCCCATTTTTCATCTTTTAAATTTGGGGGTGACATGTATACCTTGTTTAAATTACTCATTTTTATTTCCACATCTATTCAAAACACAATTCAATATATGTTTATGTGTGATTATTGCATGCTCTATGATAATGCTCTATGTGCTTAATTGTTTATTTTATGCTTGGAGATTGGTATCTATCCTCATCTAGTATGATCATACATTTACCCAAGTACTTTGATTTTGTATCAACAAGAACAGGTCCACATCTATTTAGTTGGTTACATTTTCATAAGAATTGTAATACTCATCATTTACATATGAATTGTGATTTATCTCTCTCTCTCTCTCTCTATATATATATATATATATATATATATAACTAAAACTTATGTATTCTCACCAACATTCGTGTTGACAAACTCTATTTTCATACATGTTACAGGTAAAAGTAGTTGATATTACTCAAGATTGAAGACAATAGTTCGACCTTAGGATATTTATTCAAATAACAAAATTTTGATGTATTTGTTACGACTATCGAATTTGCGTACTTGATTTAATGTTAATAAAATTAAATCATAATTGTCACTTTAATTAATGTCTTTTGAGCTACTGTCCAATCAATACGTTACGCCCCGGCATGCTCCGCCGCCTTGATCGGGGTGTGACACAATGTCTCCTTTTGCCTGTAGCAGAAGTGGCTCGCTCATTCTTACCGGACAAAGTTGTAGTTTTTTCAGTTGGCATCCACCTGATTGACTTGGAGACTGATTTCCAGGGCCTATCTCATTGCCCTGATCAAATACTCATATTTAAAGTACAATGTTATAATAGAATTGAATTAATCAAAATATTATTAAAATAAAATATAAGTTACGGTGTTGTCATTCTGACCCACCGAGTATGCAGTTTGATTCTTCTGGGACCCACTTGAATGAGTCGGAGATTGCTTTTCATGAGTACAATGGATTAGAAATGGATTAATTGATTTATATTTATAAAATATTATAGACATATTCACTTACTTGCGGTTGATTTGGTTTTGTCCCCACCTGAATTGTCACACCCCGGCTTAGGGCCTAGGCGTATGACCAATAGTTGGTACCTGTTTTGTAAATACATCAGAGTTGCGTGTTATTTTAGCGGAAGACTTTGGTTGAATAGAATATTAATTTATTTGAAAACTTCTTGGATAATAAATACCCGGTGTTTGATTTATAAAGCTTGTTGAAATACTGTTTGTAATATATTAAAAACTGAGCCATCATTACCTTGCGAGCATCTAACTCCATGAATGTCTTTCTACCTGTACTAATCTGTATTCCCTGAAATGTGGGGAAAAATACGTCAGCTATATGCTGGTGAACACGTATGACTCTATAAAACATTTTGAATGACGATTACAATACAAATGTAGTTATCTTGACAATATCAGCGGAAGCATTTCTACTTCCGGTATATGTACCACTGCCTTACACACACAACGGTATTCCCCGAGCCAAACGGCCCTAAACTGAGAACTGGTCATGACCGTTTAAGCTCGCGGCTTCATTGCCTTTGATTGATTGATTGAGCTTTAACAGTTATGTTTGGATCCAAACACATGCGTATTCGGTCTGAGTTGATATTATTCTTTACTTTATATTATAACGTTTTAGAGATTTCATTATCTCATGTAGACATTGATTGACTCGTTAAGACAAACACCCGTTCGTCTCATTGAGTATAAATATCTTTTGACTGATTAAAAAGGTTAACGTATTCACGTTATAAAAGGTTTGAACGTATTCACCTGTGATTGTCTCCCGAGCCCAAGCCCGTGCCCGTGCCCGATCCCAAGGCCGTGCGCGTGCGCGTCGGGTGCTTCGCACCCTCCGCTAGGACCACTGGTTGCATGCTAGGCATATAAGAATATTATTATGGAAAATCATTTCCTTATAAAGAGCTTCTATTTCTTTACCACTTTCCATGTGGATGGGTTTTAATTTCCTTATTTATACCCATGTGGAATACTTCCACTTTCTTACATATTTCAATTTGGGATGGAATTTCCTTATTCCATATCCTTAACATAAGATAACTTTATTTATAGAATATTTTTAGAATGGTTTTATTTTCTTTATTTGAATTTTCTCATTACTTATTAGAGAATAATTTGATCCTTCAACTTTACTAAGTTGTCAAATTTGGACCAAAACTTTGGGGATGTTACATGAATCCCCTGAATAGCAAGGCTAGATAGTAACGCTCTCATGTCAGCTTGTTGTTTATCAAGCGCATTTTTCATCAACATATGTTCTTCACTTTGTTTCTGTCTTTCTTGTCTCTCTTTTTCCTTTTCGTCTCTCTCAGACTGGACCATAAGTTGAAGCTCCTTTATTTGTTCTTTCGTCGATCCTCTAACTCGTCGTGGACCGTGAAGATATATAGAAGACATTACTCCAGTTCCTACCCCTCTTACGCAACAACGTTTTTCGTGGCCAAAGACCAGTGCCATGGCATCATCGCCTTGATCAACCTTGAACTCCCCAACATTGACTTTTTTTCATTTTCCAGCTACACAAAAATTATATGTAAAATCATTCAACTTCAAATAATATGTAAAATCATTCAACTTTAGCAAGAAGATATGAATAAATTAAAGAAAGTCTCCCGAACTCACTAGTTGATGTGAGAGCGTTTTAACCTCCTCATCTTCTATTTCACCATCTTTGTTTTGACGTGCTTTATACCACATCAGACACTTGGAGGGAGGTACATCTTTCTCAACTTCGTTGTTTGCAAGCTTGTTATAATTTATAAGAAAAGTGCATTAGTATTAAATCACATAATCTTTTTAAGTCATAAGCTTCTATTTAGGGAATTTTAAAAAAATTAAAACATTTACCATTTTTCTTCAAGAGTAGCATATCCACCTCTTCCCAACCAGTGGTTGTAACGCGACTTCGCACGAGCTTCCTTCTTTATGTCCGACGAATCCTTCATGAAAATTAAATCTCACATATGTCAATTCTTAATTAAATTTTATAAATAAAATATGAAAAAGATGAAATTATATATGTTGATGATGATAAGAAGATCGACCTATACCTTGAATTTTTCGGATTGTGTATACGCGACAAAGCTTTCCCAGTGATCTTGGTTAAGGATTATTGTCCGAAACCGTCTTGGAATTCTAGCTAACTTCTCTGGTTTTCCTAGGTTGGGGTGTATGTCCCGATTATACACCCTACTTCTATAGCTTCTTAAGAGCAAATCGAGACGATTCATAACAAATTTTCTTTTTTTCTTCGTCTACTCGTAATAACGCTGAAATGACAATTACAATTAGAATGGAATATAATGTATGCAAACAAATAATTGATCACACATTTTACCGTAATCTCTTCCCACAACTTATCCCTTAGTTCTATGGATGCTTCCCTCCATGTAAGAACACTGACATTCACTTTCTCCCTGACCAGATCTCCTAAGAAACTCACAAATTCATATTTGTACTTTCCACTCAACCTACCAAACGCATCGAACTTGACTTTATGTTTTTTCCCACCAGAATTTATGTAGGCACTTCACATATTTGGCAGTCTGGTCAATCCCCTTTTCTTTTTATCTTTGGCATCATTGACTTTATGTTCGTTCTCATCATCTAAGGGACTCATATCAGATTCACTTGAATAATCATGAAATTCTTAATTAAACTGGTATTCCAATGCATCATTTTCTTCATATGTTTCTTCCAATTCCATGACCTACGACACAAAGTAACATGCAAATGAGAGTTGTTGATTGCAAATAAACATATACAAATCGTCACAAACCTTAGTAGAAGAAGATGATTTTATTGATGACAAATCTGCGTATTTCTGAAAATCGTCAATCGAGTTCTAGAACAGAAACCTCCAACAGATGTGAAATGAATCATTATGAGCATGTTTCCGTAACAATAGAAGTGTAATTTGTTCATGGCGGAAATGTAAAATTTTAAATTTTAGTTAATTTTCAATTAAAGATTGATTAACGGCGCCAATTTGAATCCTATTAATGTTAAACAGTCATCATTAAGCTAGATTTGAAAAATTGTGAGAGAAAGATTTTGAGAAATTAGAAATTATCGTCGACCCTTTAGTTTCCAGACTGTGATTACTTATCATTATCTTTTTATATTTTGTTTTTAATCCGCTAAATAAACCTATTCATAATGTTACACTTATTAATACATAACGTAAATTTATATAGCGAAATTCCAACCGAACCCAATCTTTTTTTACTAACGACCTCAATCTATTTTTATTAGCGACCCCAATCTTCCTATTGTCATTTAGTTTTTAATTATTAGCTAACATTTTTTAAAAAAATATAACAAAAATAGAAGTACTTATAATTCTATAATTAGGATTTGAACTTAAATATTTAACCAAATCTAATTTCAAAATAAATTGATCCATTAATTAAAAACATGGACTTTTAACCATTTAACCAACCCAAATCTAAGTTCCAATTGTTTAAAAAATAAGTTATTTCTTATCCGACCCGAACCGATATTTAACAAATCCGAATTTGATTGGCATCTAGCTCTACATTTAACAAATCCGATTGGGGATAATAGAGTTCATTTGGGATAATAGAGTCCAATTAGGGATAACAGATTCCAATGGGGTATAACAGAGTTCAATTAGGGATAACAGATTCCAATGGGGTATAACAGATTCCAATTAGGGATAACATATTCCAATTGGGTATAACATGGTTCAATTGGGGATAAAAGTGTCCAAATGGGGATAAGAGTGTCCAATTGGGGAAAACAAAGTCTAATTGGGTATAATAGAGTCCAATTCAGATAACAGAGTCTAATTATGGATAACAGATTCCAATGGGGTATAACAGAGTCCAATTAGGTATAACAGATTCCAATCGGGTATAACATAGTTCAATTGGGGATAACAGTGTTCAACTGGGGATAACAGTGTCCGATTATGGATAACAGTGTCCGATTAGGGATAATAGAGTCCAATTAAGGATAACAAAGTCCAATTGGGTATAAAAGAATCTAATTGGGAAAACAGAATCCAGTTAGTGATAACAGATTCCAATAGGGTATAACATAGTTCCATTGGGGATAACAGTGTCTAATTGGGTATAATAGAGTCCAGTTGGGATAACAGAATCCAGTTAGGGATAACAGATTCCAATGGGGTATAACAGAGTCCAATTAGGGATAACATATTCCAATGGGGTATAACAGAGTCCAGTTAGGGATAACAGATTCCAATGGGGTATACCAGAGTCCAATTTGGGATAACATATTCCAACGGGGTATTACAGCGTCCAGTTAGGGATAACAGATTCCAATGGGGTATAACATAGTTCCATTGGGGATAACAGTGTCCAATTGTGGATAACAAAGTCCAATTGGTATAACAGAGTCCAATTGGACTCTGTTATCCCCAATTGGAATTTTTTATATCTATTTGGACTTTATTATCCCCAGTCGGACTCTATTATCCTGATTAGACTCTATTATCCCCAATTAGACTCTATTATCCCCAATCGGGTCAAAATGGGTTGACAAATTTAAAGAGATGGGTGGATGTGGGTTAGTGTCTTCAGGAAAAATAATGTTCTGGTTGAAACGGGTTTTGGATTGAAATAAGTTCGGTTTGGATTGGAATGAGTTCGATTTTGGATTGGAACGAGTTCGGTTTAGGTTTTGGCTCGGATAAGGTTTGAGCCAACACGAGTTTCGCACTGAACGAGTTGGGTTTTGGTTTCTTATGTTTCTTTTTGGACGAATTCTTATATTTTTTAATTTAATTTTTTGAAATTTTTTCTGAAGAGTTTTCTGTTAAGATTAAAAACCCTCAAAAAATATTCAAAAATAATAATAAAAAAATCATAACTCAAAATATAAATCAAAAATAAAAAAAGTAAAAAAAACTAAAACGTTTCCTCCGTTGTCCTCGTTGAAAAAAAACTCGACCCTAACCCGTTCCGACCCATGACCCGTTTCGACCCAAATCTAAACACATCACACGTAGGTTCGACCCAATTTATAAACACATCACAACGTAATTTCAAAATTTAAACCTATGTGAGAAATACAAACTAAGGTACGTATTATTTCCTTTTTTTATTAGTAGAATAATTATGTTGTTCAATTAATTGAAAAGAATAATTACTTTTTTGGTTTAATTATGAGTAGAATAATTATGTTGTTTGATTAGTTGAAAAGGAAAGTAACTACATAACTTCATACCTAAATAAATTATGTGAATTTGTTTATAGTGGTGATTTCAAAGATGGACAAGTTTTGGATGGCAACGAATAGAAACAGAAAGGTTTATATGGATGGAGTTCTAAGTTTTATAGATTATGCAGTTTGCAATTTAAATAAATCGAGTAATAAGCCAATATAAAAATACTGTTTCCATATCAGAGTTGTTTAAACCACATATCACTCAGTCTGGACGATGTGAAACATCACTTATTTAAACATGGCATAGATCAAAACTATACCATATGGTCTAAGAATGGAGAAAAGGATGAGCCCCAAATTAGTTATCCGGTTTTTGAAGACAACTATGAAATGCACACAAACGATTTTACATCGGAATTACCAACTGATGCCGCCCAAACGGTAAATATGGTTGAAGCTACAGAAGAAAACTTCACGGGTGATCGTGATTATGCAAAGTTCGTAAAACTAATTGAAGATGCCAAGAAGCCACTTTACAAAGGCTGTCCCGACTTCACGAAGTTGTCTGCGCTTGTACAACTTTTCAACGTGAAGAGCGAGTATGGAGTTTCGGATTAATGCTTTACAGAATTCATTCTTGTCTTTAAGAAGATGCTACCAGAAGGTAATGAAATGGCTAGTAGTACATATGAGGTTAAGAGAACATTCAAAGCAATGGGGTCAGGTTATAACAAAATACCCGCTTGTATTAACAACTGCATTCTTTACAGGGGACTGGACGAAAAGTATTAAGTATGTCCCACTTGTGGAAAATCAAGATGGAAGGTGGATGATATTAAAAAATTAACATACAATAAAATTCCAGCAAAAGTATTATGGTACTTTCCCATAGGTTGACTTCGATTTCTCAAATACCAATTCTAACAAATTCGGGTGGTTATAGTTTAGAGAGATGGAGTGGAAGAAGGGAGGGGGTTCTCGAACGCGGAAAAGGATCCAATAACTTCGAAAGAACCCTTGATTGATTTAAGTAGGTTATAATTACACATTCCATTAACATATGATTTCTTTAACTAGCATGATAACAAAAGCAATCGAGTTAACGATGTTATTTCAGAATTATCAAAACTAAAGAAATAGATCATAACTTATATCTCATCATTTCTAAGTACAATATAAGGATCCATTTTTTTATCTTAAATAAGTTATCAAAGTATTCTTTTTACCATTTCTAGTCTCCAAGAACATGAGTAAATCATGAATGATTGTTAATCATTAACTTTGATTTATTGAGTTAAAGTGATAAAACATTTTTCATCAAAGGATAATTGCAAAATAACCATGTACTTTACTAAACTAAACCACATGTTCAATATAATAATCAAGTAAAACAAAGCTTCTTAATAGAATTTATATGGTGAATGGAGTTTAGCTCATAATGAGCATGGTTAATGACATCAAAAGAGATGAAGATAACAAGCAGATGATCAAATTAGAATAATCTAACCAAATGTGAATGAGTATGCACAGATTCATCTGTAGGCTTACATACATTGTATTCCCTGGGGTCCGTTTCTTACTGGTCCCGAGACACACGCAAGGGAGGAACAATGTATGACTAACAACGGATTTTGATCAAGTCAGTAATTAGATTGTACAATGTACAGTAGTGATCAAGTTTAATGACTTTGGGTTTGCTCTAAAAGCTTTTGAAATATTCATGTTTATGAGTACTGTAGGTTCCTGAACGGATCGTACACGGGATATCGCTAACAACGCAGGTGCGGAATCCCTGCGCAGGTAGTTACGAGTGTAGAGATAGAATCACACGAGCAATAAATCAACCACGTTATATTGATAACCGAACACGTGACTCACGGTCACTATTACAGAAAATAACACGTAACACCAATATGAAACACACTGAAACAAACCCTAAACGACCAACAACTCAAACTGTTTCAGTGAAACAGTTTTATACACGACAACTTCGCCATTGGCGAAGTTGTCCATAACTTCGCTGATTCAACAAGTTCGCCATAGCGAACTTGTTGACAACTTCGCGTATTACAAAACAATCATAAACAAAACATAATTACATTACAGACTCGATTACAAATGCTAGACTATGAACTACTGACACACATGTACCAACAGACTCCCCCTTGGCAGTAGCTTCATATCTTGATCTTCAAATCTTGAGTCTTGTAATCTTCACCTCTACGCGTGCGCCCCTTCTCTCACACATACCGACACTACCCCTTGATATTTCCTAGCTTGATCCTTCCAAGCAGGAATGTAGAAGATCTTCTTCTCGTTGAGCACTTTCAAATCAGCCTGCGACAGATTAACAAGATGCATCGGGTCGTAAACCCGAAGTACTTCTTGTTCATCCTCATCTTCCATTACTGCCTCAGCTGTCTCGCAATCTACGTACCACCATTTTAAATCTTTTAGGACGTTCTTGGGCATAACTTTCATCGGTACTTCTTTCAAATGACGGACTGGTTTATACTTCATAACCATCCATGGTTTGCCGTCAGCCCTCATTCCACGATCTTTGTCTTCTATCAACTTTCCTTTTTGAGGCTTTAGCAGTTCAAACTTTTTGTCTTTAATGGCTTCTTTCCATACAATCTTCTCAATGATTCTTGCCATATCATCATTGCTTCTATTGATCAGCCCCAATCTCGCTAAATCTTTCACCTCACATTCTGGTAAGGAATTCAGAGATCTCAACAATCTCTTAAAGTACTGAATGCCGTCGTACCGTTTGATCACAAATAGTTTCAGCTCTTTGTCGTACAACCAGCATATGATTCCCTTCTTTGACTCTGCATAGCCCTTTATATTATAAGTCTTTCTGAACATCGTTGGCACTGCAGGCTTCTTGGTTTTAACAAACCACTGAGCACAGCCTTCTTTCCAGTTCGGCTGCTCCTCCCATACTGTATCTTCTATCACACTCTCATCCCCCAATTCTGATCTCTCAACAGCTGGAATCTCATGTTCCACTGAATCATCCACAATCTCACCTTCTTCTAATACATCTTCCACATTAATCTGTTCTCCTATCCTCTCAATCTCATCCATAGGCAACACGTCGTCATCATCCATCAACTCATCGTCCTCCTCCTCATCCAACTCCTTCAAAGCATCAATAACGTCTTCAACATCAGCGTCGTCATCCACAACTACAACATCATCACCAGCTGCATTTGTAGACTCCCCCTCAGTTGTGGAAGCCCCAAGAGCCTGAGAGGTTCTTGGCAGCTCATCACCTGCACCGGAAGGTGCATTGGGATCATCGTCATGATCTTCTCGTCTTTTCGTTCTCAACTCATCGCCCCTACAAGTATTCTCCCCCTGAGATGCCAAGTAATCCTTGAAGGCATCTATTATTCTTCCATGTTCAACCAGGAGGGCAGCTTGTAGTCGATTGGATTCCACTAGGCTTTGAATGGTCTTTGTCTGATCAGCAACAATCCGCTCTAGTGATGTAATCCTCTCGGAATCTGAAGTAGGCGTTGGAGTTGGCGGGACATCAGCAGAAGTGACCGCAGGTGGTACACTTGGTAACACTGCAGTAGAAGTGATTGTCGACTCCACAAATCGTGCAACTACCACCGGTGGATTAAGCGGTTGGGGTGGTAGGGACACAATTGCTGGGGCCGACGTCTCGACCGATGTAACCTGTGCTGTAGTAGTAATAAGAGACATACCAGACAAGGCAGGTGGAGCAAAACGTACTAGTCTTGAAGATTCTCCAGCTCCCGAACCTATACCTCTCTGTTCTCTTCTTGAACGTCTAAGCACAATCTGCACTGCCTCCTCTTCATCCACTTCATCCTCATCCTCCTCCACAGTTCTCGGCCTCTTTCCCGTAGTCCGTTCCCGAGACACCATAAGTCTTCTTGCCTCAGCAAACGTCTCGTCTAGATCAGAGTCAGCTACCGAAGTAGCTGCACTGGTAACATCCATAAATCGAGGACCCGAGACATCCATATCAAACACACCATGTACGCCAAAGGCAGCATTAAGATCAACGTCTTCAGCAGTAGACACAGCATGAGATACAGTAGCTGGCACAGCAGCAGAGGCAACAGTAGAAACCACAGGCGCAGCTGATACAGCATGAGGTGCTGCTGCCTGATGTGGTTGGGGATCTCTGAACTCGTCCCCTCCTGCAGGAACATACTCCGGGTTGATGAGATACCCGAAAAGTGGAGTATGCCTGGGACGCCGCTCAGGGTTGCTACGAGTGCTCGACGTCCTGCACTGAGCAAAGATACGTTTTGTTACGCACTCAACGTATCTGATAGGGCGTCTTTGCGGTATAGACGGAGCGACATGATTAATAATCATTTGTAGAAATCGAGGATACATAATAAAACGCTCGCGCGCCGTCGCCCGTCTCTGACGATCAATCTCGTAAAAGATTAGCTGACTAAAAGAATATCTGCGGTTGTAAGTCAGCGCAATCATGGCCGATTGCATCGTCGCACCCATCCCGTCTGTTCCTGCCTTTCTGCCGGACATGCATACTATTAACACATGCATCAGAAAGCGCCATTGATCCAGCAGAAAGCCTTTCCTCCTCTGCGAGTCCCCCAGCGGACCCGAATAACCCATCCTCAAGTAAGCTCCGTCACGGAAAGGAGCTACGAACTCCGTTGGGTCGTCTCTCGTTTCATCACCGAACTGCAGAGCCAACCGTATGTCTTCCGAGGAAAACTGTATGTTGTGACCATTTACGGTTGCTCGCATCACCGGAGGCTCAGGTCTGCAATCATAATACACCGTCTGCCAGAAATCGTCAATGTTAGGCAGAGATATGGGTAGTGTATTAGTGATCGCGTGAAAAACTCGTGATCGTTGGAGAAATGTGATAATCTCCCTATAGTCTTCAACGCCTCGTGCGTCTGGATCCAAAGTGATGTATTGGTTATGGGCTGGAAAGAATTGTCGTTGCTCATCACCATCATCACCACCAGCACCTCCAACAGCAGCCATATCTGCACCAAACAAAACAAGTTAGACAGTGTGTAAGCAGCTCACAAGTTCGCTAAGTACCACGAGCGAAGTTGTGATGTACACAGAACAGGCGAATTTAAAGGTGAGGCGAAGTTGGGAACAACTTCGCTTCATCTGTAAGTTCGTCTGAAATCTTATAAAAAATTTGAAATAGGCGAAGTTGTGTTCAAGGCGAAGTTATGGTCAACTTCGCCATAGGCGAAATTAAGCTTCAAGCGAAGTTGTGGATAACTTCGCTGAAAGCGAACTTAAGCCACTGGCGAAGTTGAGAATAACTTCGCGTAAACCTTAACTTCGCCTGAATCTGAAACGGCGACTGTTCAGATTCAAACAAGTTTTATCCGACGTTTCGGACCGATTTAAGGATATAACAATGAAGTCCCACAATAAAGACTCACAGTGTCCAGAAATTGGATGCATTTTATTTTGAATTTTTGTTTTTGGTGATCAGACAAACATAAGGCTTGAGTATGACAGGCTATTACATTTCTTTCATCAATACCAAGACTATTGGAAGAGACTAATACCTCTTTCAATTTGGTAATTCTTTATGTTTATATCACATTCTTTACATTAACAGCTTGTTTAATACCTATCAATGCACCAATGCAATTAAACACACAACCTTTTAAACTTATTTCTTTATGGATATGGGACCAGATGATTAATGTACTATCATTTTCTCTTTTTGCTTCAAAACTCATTTTTGAGGAGCATATAAATTCAGTCGCCTCAGTCACTTTCAGTTTATAGATAAATGGCTATCGTATATAAGTAGATAACAGGACCAAACATGCAAGCATGTTCCACAAACTTAAATAACCGACATAATTTCAGCGGGAGAATTAAATAATAACACACAACAATCGCCCCAAGTACTTTCCATTTTCAGGTAAATGGTTATCCCGAATATCTACAAGTAAATATCAGGACCAAACATATACAAGTATATGTCCTTTAAATCTGAGTAACTGGCATGATTTTAAGCGAGATAGTGCAAATATAGTTTTGACAATTTTGAAATATCTGAATGTTTTTGGTTTTTCTCTATACATACAGAAATCACAATATTTTTGACTTTTCAAGTTTTTTTTAAATGTTTTTGGATTTTCTTTACACATTCAGAAATCACAATATTTTTGACTTTTCAAGTTTTTTTAAATGTTTTTGGATTTTCTCTATACATACAAAAGTCACAATATTTTTTATATTTTCCCCCAAAACCCAAAATCATAAATAAGAAAATTAAAAAAAAAAAAAAATGAAAATAAAATAAAGATGATTATCCGAGCTTAAGGATATGATCAGCAAGAGTTTTCAATCCGTATAAACCAAGCAAAAAATTAAAACGTGTTTTGTCAAAGGCTTTGGTAAACAGATCAGCTTTCTGAAAATCCATGTGAACCTATTCAAGATCAATCAATTTGTTTTCAAAACAATCACGGATTAAATGATATCGAATTTCAATATGTTTTATCTTGAGTGGCGCACGGGGTTTTTGGTGATACTAATAGTAGCAGAGTTATGAATAAAAATGGGAGTAGTAAGAAACTACAAACCGTAATCCCTTCAAGTGTTGCTGGATCCAAAGAACCTGTGAACAGCAACTTGAGGCAGCCACGTACTCTGCTTTTGCGGTTGAAGTGGAGACCGTTGTCTGCTTCTTACACTGCTAGACAACAAGCCGGCTTCCTAGAAATTGACAACCTGCTGTAGTAGATTTGAAATTGATCTTGCACCATTAGGGGCGTCAATTCCTAACACGACCCGAAACCCAACACGAACCCGACATGGAAAACTAAGGTTTTGGGTCGGCTGACATGACTTGTTTTCTTAAATAGGTTAACTCGAACCCGACACGTTTAAAAAACGGGTCAATTTGAACCCGACCCGTTAAAAAATGGGTTGACCTGTTGACCCGTTTAACAATTTTAGAGGAGCTAATATTTTTATTTTTATAAATAGAATGTTTTAAATTTTATAGTTAAATACTTAGTTTTAATTTTTCATATATCATTTAACTTTTAAAAGTAAAACTAATTTTTTTACCCTGCTTTAATATATTTTTTATTTCTAATAATTTTATTTAATAGTTCTAACTGTATGAACTCAGGTTATTTTATTCGCTTGTTTTTTTTGTTTTTTTTTTTGAGCTAAATATGTGAACATAATTTTGTTAACTAAGATTGAGAAATAAATACATAGAAAAAATTAAATTTTTCACAAATTACTAACAAGTTTTATATAAATAAGAGTAATAAATTGTTTACTTTAATACTAAGTCAATATATATTACTGATATTAGTATGTGATTGTAAAATGAGTTGACCCGAAACACAACCCGAACACACCACGAATTTAAATGGGTCGACACGACCCGACACAAATAAAAATATGGGTTGGGTTAGGGTTGAAGAATCTCAACACGCTAACCCGCCAACCCAAACCCATCAACCCCGTTAACCCACCAACCCGACACGATTGACACCCTATGCACCATACATAATTAGAATCGGAAAACGCAGTGAGTTCAGCGCTATCATCCTTGGGATACCATAACCCAGTGTCAGGATTACCCCTCAGATAGTGAAGTATACGTTTAACCGCCGCCAGATGAGTCATTCGGGGACTCGATTGATACCTGGCACACAAACAAACAACAAACATTATATCAGGACGAGAAGCGGTTAAATACATTAAAGAACCAATCATTGCTCGGTAAAGAGTTGGATCAACGGTATCCTCCAATTCGTCCGGTGATAAATTATGACCCACGGGAAGAGTTGTCGAAGGTATTTTTCCGGAAGTTATCTTGAATCGGCTCAAGACATCGTTCACATATTTCGTCTGATGAATAAAAATTCCAGCTTCTAACTGATGAACCTGCAACCCTAAGAAGAAATTCATCTCCCCCATCAAGATCATTTCAAACTTCTTCTACATCGACTTCTCAAACCCTTACACATCTTGTCGTTTGTCGAACCAAATATGATGTCATCGATATATATTTGGACAAGGAGCAAATTATCACCAATATTTTTGTAAAAGAGAGTACAGTCCACAGTTCCTCGTTTGAAGCCATTATCGTTAAGATGGTCAGCAAGTGTGCCGTGCCAAGCTCTCGGGGCTTGGTGTAGACCATAAAGAGCCTTGTTTAATCGGTAAACATGGTCTAAATAATCTGGATCTTCAAAACCATGAGGCTGTAACACAAATACTTCTTCATGAAGTTCCCCATTGAGAAACACACTCTTGACATCCATTTGATAAACTTTAATATTTTTGAAAGCTGCATAGGCCAAAAATATTCATATAGTTTCTAATTGAGCAACTGGAGCATATACTTCCGTGTAATATATGCCTTCTTGCTGATGAAAACCTTGCACAACCAAATGTGATTTATTTCTAGCAATGACCCCATGATCATTTTTCTTTCACTTAAATAACTATTTTGTTGGAATTGGCTTTCTAACTAATATACTTGTCAATGAGATCCCAAATACCCAATTGATTAAATTGTTGCAATTCTTCTTGCATTGCCTCTACCCACGAGGAGTCTTCAAGCGCCTTGTGAACACTTGTTGGTTCCATTTGAGATAAAAAGCAAGTTTATTTTGCGAGATTCACGATTCCCGATGAGTGCATATCGGCATACGCACACAATACATTAATATCACTCGAAGTAGCAATCTGGTGAAGTGTTTGTACACCGGCATCAAGATCATCAATGGTGTTGTCCTGAGGATGATAAGTATGAATCTGAAGAGATGGATTCTCAGGCACACAACATTATCAGTTAAATTAGTTAGATTCTCTTCAGCATCATGTGATAATTCACCAATCTCATGACTTTCAGGAAATGGAGCCGAAGAAGAATCAAATAACATCTGATGTATCAGGAAGATCATCTCATGGTACATCATCATAATTATAAATAGAAGGCCTTGGAGGCATAATTTCATCCTCTAGGTAAGCACGTACCAAATCTTCATCAAGTTGATCAACTATTTGAGTAAATGAGTTAAATAGGCTTTCATAGTCGAACATCCAATCAGGCCCTTTGCTAACATGAGGTAAGCATGTACCACTCTTCAACACAACCTGAAGTAAAATTAAATAACATCCTTGAATTTTCAAGAATAATATTTTATATATTATTATTATTTATGATGGAAAAGTTTGCTGGAAGTAATGGAGAATTAATAAAATAATAAAGATGGAAGGTTAAGTAGGCTAATTAAATGGAATAAATATGGACCAAAAAGGAAAGATGGACCTTAGGTCCATGGGCTTAAGGGAATATAAATACCCCTTAAACCCTAATCCTTTCCATTTTTATCCATCTCTACACCATAGCCTCCCTGCACACTCTAAAACACACACATACACCACCCCTCACGGCGGCAAGCTATAGAGGGATCCAAGAACGAAACCAAGCCCAGATCTTGTTAGATCACTGATATACAAGCAAGATACCATATTAAAGTTCGTAACCAAGCTAAACCGTAACCTAAAAACGAGTAAAGGTACGTTCTTTATCTTTAAAGGTTATGTTTTTATGAACGGTTTGCCTTGAAACTCAAACCTAGAGTAGATCGGGTCTAAACGAACCATAAAGTTACAAACTTGATGTTTAAACTGGATTCAATAGACTCATCTATATATACGGCTCATAAGAAACCCTAGATCTAGCCTTGAACGTTTTTGACCATAAAGGTCCAAGCTTTATTGTTACACGGGTCATGTTTTGGCCTAAAACTGTTAAGGAAATGTTTATGGGTTAATACTGAACAATAATAAGTGTTAAGGTCAAGAAATATAATGATAATAGTGATAAACGGACCAAAAAGCTTCAGCTCTATCGATTACAATGTGAGACTCTATTACAATGCTTTTGTTCGATTACAATGTGAGACTCGGTTACAATGATATCATTCGATTACAATGATATATTCGGTTACATAGTGTAATTCGATTACAATGATATATTTGATTACAATTATATCAATCGATTATAATGATATATTCGATTACATAGTGTAATTAGATTACAATTTGATCATTATATTACAATGTGATCATTAGAATACAATGTGATCATTATTTTACAATTTGATTATTAGATTACAATGTGATCATTAGAATACAATGTGATCATTAGATTACAATGTGATCAATAGAATACAATGTAATCATTAGAATACAATGTGATCATTAGAATACAAATGTATTCTAATACCATTCAAATACAAGGTATTCAAATACAATGCTATTAAAATACACCAGACTTAACTATTTCTGGTGAAACCTGAATAATGTGATTATAACAAGTATTGATATATGTAACTAATGTACAGTTAGCCGAGCATAGTTAAAGAGAGGAATAACGATTAACGAAGAACGTAATAGAACCCATGTGAGTTTCTAGCCCCACTTCCTTGTTATGTTTTCGGGGCTGTGTGCATACTCAATGTGAACATTAATACACTTACCTTAAATGGTAAGTGTATGCTATGATAACTTATGTGATAGTATGTATGAATGTTATGAATGAATGCTTGACGTTGCCTAAACAATCTTCGGATATTTCACGCATCGTCAAGGAGTATGGTTATAGATGAATGATGTGAATAACGCCTAGACTGTTCCTATGCTACGATGTAATTATCGTATATGTGAAGTATGTGTAAGCAGGTACATGAATGGTATGTGAGATCTACGTCCGACATAGTAAGTTAGGATATACTATTGGACCTAGACTCGATATGTGATAGCGTAAATAAGGACCGTGATCCTTATTAGCGTTCCATGTACGTATATTATATAATATGGTATGCGTTCCTTTTATGGAGTACCTTCAATGGATAATATATATGGTTCCTTCTATGGAGTACCTTCTATGGACAATATATATGGTTTGTTCTATGGATCAGGTGTAGGGATCCTTCTATGGATAATATGTAGTGGTCCTTCTATGGAAAGATATAGGGTCCCTTCTATGGGTGATGTTTAAGGATCCTTCTATGGATAATATCTAGGGATCATTCTATGGATAGTTTATATGGATCCTTCTATGGATGATACAAGGTGCTACTTCTATGGATAACAGTAATTGTTCTTCTGATAGATATCCTATTACGGATAATTATTAAGTGTCAGGAATGAAGTTCGGTTTAAGTATGAATATGTATCTTCGGATACGTATATGTGAACGCATGAGAATGAATTGTATGTTGCCTGATAAACTAGAACTCACTCAGCGTAGCTGACTTTTAGTATGCACGCAGGTAAATATGTTTAATGAGCTAGCATGAGGAGGGCATATGGCATGGATGAATGGCTGACTTCTGAAGATGAAATAAATGATGTTAAAATACGATGTTTTATGTTATGTTTAACAGACAAGTTTAATGTTTTTGCAACGAAAGATTGAATTTAATGTTTCCGTGAAAGTTTTAATTAACTCTGATTTGTAGAACTGTGTTTATGAGTAAATCCAATGTCCAAAGTGAGGCACTGGTAACGGGGCCTTACAAGTTGGTATCAAAGCATAAGTTCGAGAGAATTAAGCATCCTACATGCTTAGACTCAAACAGATAATGTGATTAAAGTAAGAAAAGAAAGAAGATGCCAGTTCAAGATAGCCATGTGTCACTCAAGCAAGCTAAGTAAAGGTAAAGTGTATGGTTAAATAATGTATATTGATGTTAGCTTAATTGCTAAAGAAAGGATATGTGAATGTTAGGGATAGGATGAATTGATTGTTTAGTTGACTGACTATTTAAAAGTAGAACTTATCACAAATAGACTCATAAGGGGAAGTGTATAGGACATGGAAAGTAACGTGAACAGCTAATCACAGCTGGCCACTATTTTTACCTATTAGCCTTACTATCCTTGTACTAAATAGTTCCTTGAATGATGAAGTTTAAGTTTCCTTATAGAATACGAATGGCTGGAGCTAGGAAAGTTGATGGACTGGGAGGTCGTACTGGACGTCTTGGTAGGCCACGCATTGTCCAGGAACCTTCTGTTGAATCAGCTACTAACACCGGGGGAGAAGAAAGTGCAGCAGATCGAAATCCGAGCAACAACGAAGGATATCAACTTGACCCTTCTGTTCAACCTGCCATTACTAAAGCTGTAGCAGCTGCCATGAAGAACTTGATTCCTGAAAAGTTTGCTGGAAGTCATGCATGGACCGTTGAGAGGGTAGGGAATGATGGTAAGAAAGTTGATGATGAGGAAGGCGACTCGAGTGAAGTTCAATATGTGAAGGTTGATGCAAGGAAAAGAGGAAAAGGTGGGTGTAACTACAAATCATTCAAGGGATGTGACACACCAAAGTTAACTGGCTTGGAAGGCGTGTCGGCTACTCTTCAGTGGATAACCGCAATGGACAAGCTTATTCGAATTAGCGAGTGCCGTTCTGGTCAAGATGTGGGTTATGCTACACAATCCTTTGGTGATGAGGCTATGCTCTAGTGGGAGATAGTGGAACTGAGGAAGACCCGAGAAGAGATTAAAGCTATGAAGTGGGATAACCTGAAGGAGTTGGTGATGAAGCGATTCTGTTTTGATGCTGAGGCTGAGAGAGCGGCGATGAAGTTTTTGAATCTGAAGGCATGAAAAATGACACACCGTGAATACACCACTGAGTTCAACCACATGTCTAGATCGGTTCCGGACATGGCTAATACTGAAACAAAAATAATCAAGTGCTACATCAGAGGATTACCACAAAGTGTCCGAAAATTGGTTAGGGCTAATAAATCCGCAACATTTGATTCAGCCATGGAATTGGCCGAGATGGTTTATGATGACCTTGCCACCAGTGAAGAGGAGAAGGTTGAAACGAAGAAAAAGATCTCAACCCCAAAACTAGGTTAAGCTAATGTGGAGGGTTCCCTTAAGAAGAAGGCAAGGAAGGATGAGTTCCCGGTCTATGGAAAATGTGGAAAGAAACACTCGGGAGAGTGCAGAATGGGATTAGGTGTGTGCTTCAGGTGTGAAAAAGCAGGACATTCCTCATGGGAGTGTAAGGATTACCATAGGTGTCACAACTGTGGAGGACGTGAACACCTAGCAAGGGACTAAAGGAAGCCGAAAGAAGGACGCGAAACAGAGAAGAATGCTTGAGGTTTAATAGTTTCCTCCGTATGCTTAGAGAAGACCACTCAAGAAGGCTAGTTGCTAGTCATAAGTTTTAAATCTATGTGTAACTTATTAATGACTAGATGCGTGTTGTTTTATATTGAAGTTTAGACTGGTGTTTATTAATTGTGATATGAATTGTCTTGAATGCATGTTGGTTATGATGAATATTTGTTTTGTGATAAAGCGTCGTATTAGGCGTTAGCATTAATATAATATAAAACAAAGTCCCTTGGGAAGACGAGACGAGACTTGGTACACCGAGGGCCTCATGTACAAGATACCTTAATAGCTAAAACACATGAACACCACTCGGTGGCTGCAAAGTCAGGAGTAAGAAGGATGACAAAGAGAGCAAAGACGATTCGATAAGGTGTGTAAATATAGGAAGTGTTCCTTTTACAAGGAATAATCTAGGGGGTAGACTTGTAACATCATGGAATTTACAAGAATAGTATTTTATATATCATTATTTTTATTTATGTTGGAAAAGTTTACGGGAAGTAATAGAGAATTAATAAAATTATAAAGATGGAAGGTTAAGTAGGCTAATTAAATGGAATAAATATGTACCAAAAGGAAAGATGAGCCTTAGGTCCATGGGCTTAAGGGAGTATAAATACCTCTTAAACCCTAATCCTTTCCATTTTTATCCATCTCTACACCATAGCCTCCCTGCACACTCTAAAAAAACACACACACACACCACCCCTCACGGGCGCAAGCTAGAGGGAGATCCAAGAACGTAATTGTTTTGGACAAAAATCTGCTAAGGATAATGTATCCAAATCTGTTAATGTGAGGTCTAGTGCTACGATGATAACAACGATTGTATGAACAAAATGGAGTGAACACAGTGATTTATTGCGAGGAAAACCCCTTGATCTTGTCTAAATCAAAGGAAAAAAAAAACCCCTGGTGATGACAACTCGTCGATCACCAATTTATTAATCACAAAAAGGTTACAAGTGTTTTGGAGATTACGATCAATGTTACAAAGAATGCTAGTGAATAGAGAGAATTATGAGTTCTGCTCTAGTGTGTGAAGAATACAAGTGTCTGCTAATTGATCGTTATCTCTATGTTTATAAAGTAAATAACAAATAACAAGAATAACTAACTATCCGCCACTCTTCTACAACTCCTTCAACATTCATTGACCTCGTGCTTGGGAGCTTCCAGCAGCGAATATTAAGTAGACCTAGTCATAGAGTCGTTACTCTTGTTGAATAATAACCTACACATGTGAAACAACTGTTAATAATAACAACCTCTGAGGATCCTTGATCTTTGACATGGCTCTCGAACTCTTCAAGAGGATAACTGATCCAGACACATCTTCAAGGATAACATATCCTCAGTAATGAAAATATCTGTCCTAACAATTGCCCCCAAAATGGCGGGTGTTTATGCTTTACAGCTGGCATTTTGAAATTTGAATCTTCTGCAAAAACTGATGAGATTTGACAAGCTAGATATAATTATCATATATCTATAGAGTTTCTTTGGGAACTTCCCTTCCGGCTATATATCCAACTCCTCTTATTCTCCCTACAAATCATGAACAGCTAGTAACACCTGCTTAACCCGGGTGGATGGTCCATTTTTCGTTTGGTGAAATCCGGGTTAAGGATTTTGGGTAAGTCCAGGTGACTTATAATTAATAATAAATTAAAACTTTTGAGTATTCGCCTGCTATTTATTATTTTGAAAGTTTGTTTGATATAGTCATAGCTTTATTGAAAGTTTAAGAAACAATCTTGAGTAAAACATTTTAGGATGGAATATCCTTAAGTAAAATAATTAAAGGAAATTTTTTAGGATATAATATCCTTAGAAAAAATTCAAAGATTTTAGATCTTCAAATCAAAAAGATTTATGAGGATCCTAGCTATATCAATATAAATTTATAAGTAGAAATCAAACCACAAGGTCTAAGTAGACCTAAGTTACCATAAGTACAAAACCTTCGGTGATTCTTGTAGAAACAATCTAAGGATCTTGAATCCATAAGTCTTGATTCTTGTTATTGAACCTATAACATCTGTTGCAAAGAGCTCATAATATTAATTGGGGTTAAACCCGTTAATCTGGGGACAAGCCCAAATAATAAACTGGGGATAAGTCCGTGAACTGGGGAAAAGCCCAAAAACTGGGGACAAGCACAAACTGGGGACGAGCCCAAAAACTGGGGACAAGCCCAAACTGGGGACCAGTCCAAAAACTGGGGACAAGCACAAACTGGGGACTGGCCCAATATTCGGATGTTAACTGGGGACTCGCCCAAACCGGGATTTAGCCCAAGCATGAGATAACATGAAAATGTTATAAACCGCTGGTATGGTACGTCTACCATAAATCGTAGGATCCTCCATATAGCCGAAAACAACGAAATTGTCAGCCACTAAACGTGTACTGGTCCCGCTGCCCCAGAATATACGTTGGATAGCGTGCGCTCCAGGCGAGAGTGTAGAAACTCTAATTTATAAGAAAGGTGAAAACCTTTAAACCTTAGGGGATATGACCATCGGGGGTCATATCCAATCGTGGGCTAGGACAAGGGAAATAGCTTAGTACCTTAAATATAAAGGAGAGGTGGCCAACCTCTTGATCATTGAACACCTCATTAATATCCTGCAATGTAACGATTTCAGGATCCTTGATCCTTTAAGGATACTTGATCCTGATCAGAAAAAGTACTTCTTTATGTGGATAGCATTCCATGCTCTTGGTAACCTGTTGCCTTCCATAGTCAGCAAATGATATGCCCCTTTTCCTGCTTCCGACTCGATCAGATAAGGGCCTTCCCATTTGGGTGCTAGCTTTCCATCAGCCAGATTGGTTGTATTTTGGAAGGCTTTTCTCAAGACTAAATCTCCTTCTTGAAATCTTCTGATTCTGATGTTCTTGTTGTATGCCCCAGCTACCCTTTGTTGATAAGCTGCCATTCTGATCTTGGTCAGGTCTCTGAGTTCTTCAACAGTATCCAAGTCTTCAAGAAGGATTTCTTCATTGGCCTCAGGATCACGGATGCTTGTTCTGGCTATAGGAACCACCATTTCTGTGGGGACTATCGCTTCTGACCCAAACACCAATGAGAATGGTGTTTGGCCTGTTGCATTCTTGGGTGTTGTCCTGTCAGCCCAAAGAACATAAGGTAGTTCTTCAGCCCATTTGCCTTTCTTGGATCCTAGCTTCTTTTTCAGGCTGTTGATGATGATCTTGTTGCTTGACTCTGCTTGGCCATTAGCTTGAGGATGCACTGGAGTAGAGGTAATCATCTTGATGCCCCAACTGTCACAAAAGTTAGTGGTTCTTTTCCCGATAAACTGGGAACCATTGTCACAAATAATTTCTGAAGGAATGCCAAATCTAGTAATAATATTTCTTTTAATGAAGGATATCAACTCTTTTCACGGATTTGAACGAAAGCTTCTACTTCTATCCACTTTGAAAAGTAGTCGGTCATTGCAAGCATTAATATTTTTCCTCCTGGTGCCTTAGGTAGCTTACCCACAATATCCATGCCCCATTTCATGAAAGACCATGATGATGATATAGGATACATAGGCTCTGATGGTTGATGAAAAATGTTTGCATGTCTTTGACAAGCATCACACTTCTTTGAGTATTCCATGGCGTCTCTCTTCATTGTTGGCCAGAAATATCCTGTTCTCAGAATTCTAGAAAACAGAGCTCTACCTCCAGTATGATTACCACAATCACCTTCGTGAAAGTCTTTGAGCACCTTTCACGGTATAAGAAACGTTAAAGTGGTTAGTTATAAGTAAAGAATCCTTATAAACTTGAAGATACCTGATCCTCATTTGTTTGGCTAAAAGTAAACCTGCGGTGAGTGCTTTATACTCTGCCTCATTGTTGGTGGCGTGAAATGCACATGCAATGGACTGGGGTATTATGTCCCCCTGTGGCGATTTCAGTAGTATGCCCAATCCCGCTCCTCTTACGTTAGATGCTCCATCTGTGAAGAGGATCCAAGGATCCTTGGTTTCTTCTAGTTGTTGGACTTCTAAATCAGCTTCCTTTTGCATGTCACTGCTGAAATCAGCCACAAAGTCTTCTAGTGCCTGCGATTTGATAGCTGTTCTAGGCTCATACTGAATGCCATATGCACTCAGCTTCACAACCCATTTGGCCATTCTACCTGACAATTTTGGCTTTCTAAGAACATTCTTAACAGGATAGTTAGTTCTTAATATAATAGTATAAGTCTCAAAATAATGTCATAATTTAGTGGAAGCCATAATAAGTGCAAGAATTAAATTTTCTAAATGAGAATACCTGGCTTCTGAATCTAATAGACTTTTACTTACATAAAAAACGAGATGCTGTTCACCTTCATGATCCTTCACAAGGACAACACTTACGACATTTCCTGAAACAGCTAGGTAGAGATATAAAGATTCTCCATCCACAGGCTTCATTAGAGCTGGAGCTGAGGATAAGTAATCCTTCAAGGCTTTAAGCGCAACCTCATGCTTTTCTATCCATTCGAACTTCTTATGTTTCCTAAGAATGTCATAGAAATCTTTGCACTTCTCAGAAGATCTGGAAATGAATCTGTTGAGAGCTGCTATTCTTCCTGTCAGCCTTTGGACATCTTTAGCATTCGCAGGAAACATCAAGTTGACGATGGCTTCTATCTGCTCAGGGCTTGCTTCTATTCCTCTTCTGGTCACCATGTATCCTAGGAACTTCCCAGCCTTGACACCAAAGTGGCATTTTGAAGGATTCAGCTTCATATTGTACTGATCCAAGATGTTGAAAGCTTCTTCAAGATCTTTGAGGTGATCCTCAGCTCTCTTGGACTTCACCACCATATCATCTACGTAGACTTCCATGGTTTTGCCTAACTGATCCTTGAACATCATGTTGACCAGTCTTTGATATGTTGCCCCTGCATTTCTTAGTCCGAATGGCCTAGCAATATAACAATATATGCCGATAGGAGTCATGAATGTTGTATCCTCTTGATCAGATGGTTCCATCTGAATTTGTTGAAATCCATAGGAAGCATCCATAAAGGTGAGCATCTCATATCTTGCCGTTTCATCCACCATGGAATCTATATGTGGTAACGGGAAAGGATCCTTGGGGCATGCCTTGTTTAAATCAGTAAAATCGACACACACCCTCCACTTTACATTCTTTTTGGAAACAACAACCACATTAGCTAACCATCGAGGATACTTAACTTCTCTGATCACACCGACCTTAAGAAGTTTTTCAACTTCTTCTTGTATGATCGTGTTCCTCTCAGGAGCGAATTTCCTTCGCTTCTGATGGAAGGGTTTAATAGATAAATCAAGGCCTAACTTGTGAGTAATTACCTCCTTAGAAATACATGTCATGTCTGAAAGTTTGACGGCAAATGTGGACTTTCTTCGCTTTAGAAAGGATATCATATCCTCCTCGATTTCACTAGGGATACTGGATCCTAG
Organism: Bidens hawaiensis; assembly: GCF_021521415.1. Taxonomy (NCBI): domain Eukaryota; kingdom Viridiplantae; phylum Streptophyta; class Magnoliopsida; order Asterales; family Asteraceae; genus Bidens; species Bidens hawaiensis. The sequence goes on along the minus strand of NW_027494219.1, from coordinate 60,419 downwards.
GAACACTTACACATCTGGATCCTCAGAGTCCAAGGATACTTCCTTTAAGCCCTTCTCACGAGCTTCCAGCACGTCCCTCGGATGTTGCTGTGGTTTCTATGCTATCGTTTGTTTAGCTGCTGGCTTCATTGATGAGGAGTAGTAGTTCTTGGCTTCGACTTGGTCACCATATCTCCTTACCACTCCCCAAGGCGTTGGTAGTTTGATGCATTGATGGTAAGTAGAGGCCACTGCCTTCATCCCATGTAGCCAAGGCCTGCCTAAAATAACATTGCAACAAAAAAGGTTATCTATAACACAAAATTTTTGGTAAGAGTTTAACCCTTTGATGTATATTGGGAGTTTGATGTCCCCCAATGTCTTTATCATTTCTCCACTGAAGCCGACTAATACCGACGTCCTCGGGATGATTTCTGAGTCTGGGATGTTCATCTTTTGAAGGACGTCATGTTGGATGATGTTGACCGAGCTTCCACCATCGACAAGGATCCTGCGTACATAATGTTTAGCAATAAACAAAGTAACAATTAAACTGTCATGATGTGGATCCTGGATGCTTGATTTATCTTCTTCATCAAAGAAGATCCTTTTGTCAGTCGTCAAGGTGGTGGATATAACCAGTCGTTCCCCGTTATCCAACTTGGTCTCTTTGGCTAGCCTCTTGGCTGCGGAGAAAGAAGTTCCACATATGTCTGAGCCACCTGAAATGAAGTTGATCACTTGGGCATCTGGTGGGGGCGGAGTTACTTTTTGAGGAGCCTCTTCAGGATCCCGGATCCTGAACTTCTTTCTTCCCAACAGCTCTTTGAAGTGGCCCTTGCTCAGGAGCTACCCAATATCCCTCCTTAAACCGATACAATCACCCGTCGTGTGACCAAAATCTTCATGGAAGGAACACCATTTGGAGTTGTCGCTGAAGGTGGTTGAATTTTCATTCTTTCGGGGCCACCTTGCTTTCGCACCTAGATCCTTCATGGCACAGATTAAACCATGAGTATCTACTGAGAAGCAATATTCTGAGATGCTGGGGTAATCCTCCTCATCATCCTCATCTTTAATAGCTCGAACGTTTTGATTGTTGAATTTGGAGTAGGGCTTTGAGTTGTTGTTCTTGAATGAGAATCATTGCTTCTTGTAGGAAGATTCTTGCTTTGTTTGATTCCCAAGGCGATCCTGGATCCTCTTGTCATCTTCCAACTGTATGAATATGAGTGCCCTATTTCTAACTTCATCTAAGAACCTACAAGGAGTCATCACAAGATCATCATAAAAGGGGGAGCCCCTCTGAAGTCCCATCTTGAATGCTTCAACAGCAGTATCCATGCCAAGATTGGGGATTTCTAAAGATTCCTTGTCAAACCACGTAAAAAAATCCCTAAGGGATTCATCACTAGGTTGGATAACTCGGTATAAATCACTAGTTAATTTCTCAAATTTCCTACTACAGGAAAATTGACTGTTGAACAAGTTAGCTAAGTGTGAAAAAGAAGTAACTGAAAAGGGAGGAAGACTTAGCACCATTTTAATGCAGATCCTGTCAGTGTGGATCCGAAACCCTTGCATAAACAAGCTTCTTTAAGTCTCTCAGGAATGGGATTGATCTCCATCCTTTCAATATACTGAGCTATATGCTCCTCAGGATTAGTAGTCCCATCATAAGTCTTCATATTGGGGGTCTGGAATCACTTTCGGATTTCAGCATCACATACAGGTGGAGCAAATCTGGATAACTTGTGGCTTCCCTCCGGTATCTCAGGGATTGGACGGATCACCCCGGGTACGCTGGATATCATATCCTTAATTTTCTGCAGTTCCTTAGCCATTGCTTGGTTGATACATGCATCCTGCATGGAACCACGGTTAGCATCTAAGGATATGTGATCATACGTGTTACCTCTTTGTTGCGTAAATGTTGGCATTCCAGAAGAATGGTTGAGATAAGAAGTGTCCGCTACAGGAGTTGGTCCACCTGAGGCTATGGTCTGCATGGGGATTATATCTCCTTCATGGACCTTAGAGGATCGTTGATGTTGAACCCCAGAGGATTCTAGATCCTGGAAGAAGGACCCTTGATTGTGGATAAAGGATCCCAGTGGTTGGGAGTTGAAGGGTCCTTGAGGATATTGTTTCGGTCAAAAATTAACAAAGTAACTTTTGATCAAATTAGTACGTGAGGTAGAGTGCTTGATCAAGAATAAAGTGAACACAATGATTTGATTTCGAGGGAAAAATCCATTGATCGTGAGGATCTCCGGCATAAAAAACCCCCGGACGGTGAAAACTATCACCGTCTCTTTTATTAATAACAAAAAGGGTGATTACAAGTGGTGGAGCTGATAATTGCTCGAATACTAAGTGTTACAATGAGTTGTGATCGCTGTCAATGTGAATTGTGTGTGTGTTAAATGTGTTTTTCTAACTGATCACAACAGCCTATTTATATTCATAATAATATCTCAAGGACTTTATGAATAATAAAGGTCATAATTTAGTTTCCTAAGAATCCGCCCATGTCTTCAATATAAAGGTTTCATGCTTTGATTACGTGGTTTAATGGCTTTAAATGCGAAGATATATGTTGGACTTGGTCTCTTAACTGTTACACCTCACGTCTTTGACCGATTCTTTAGGGAGTCACTCGTCAAACGTAGTCCCATCTGCAAAATATCATCAAATATTTCGAGGATAATACAACAGTTAGTAATTATCAAGGATACCGAATACTGAAAATCTGTCAGTAAATCCAGGATCCTTATTCATAGAAATGATTCCTGACAATAATAGAGTTCTCCCATGTGCTAATATTAACTATAAGTGCGAGATTTTTGCATACAATCAATATTTGACCTTTAACCATTACTTGGCCTTTACTCCTAACGGTTATAGCTCATTCAACGCGTTTCCTTCAACCACTAACCGTGTATTTCTCATGGACTAAATCAACAATTAATATATGCAATTATAACTCAACGCCAAGAGAGAAATATCTATTTATTAGCATTAATACTCAAGATACTAAACTTATTCGAGAATCCTGAACATATTCGGGATCCTGAGCATATTCGGGATCCTGAGCATATATCCGACTATAAAATTTGGGCCCTAACAATTGTCCCCAAAATTTGACAGCTGTTTTCTTACCAATTTCAGCTGTTAAATTTTCTAATGATAAACTGTTTTCCATGTAGCACCAAAATTTTATGATTTAGCACCGACTAAAGTTGACATCATTACGAGAACAGATCAGTCCTTCGAAATCCCTGTTGTTGTTATTAAATCCTCATCTTAATATTGATTTCATTAGGATTTAGAAATCTAGGTGATGTTGTTTAATTCAATAAACCAACAGGAAGTCATAAAATTCATTTTGTAAATAAGGCAAGCAGTAGGAAATAAAGAATATTCACAAATAGGAAGTCATACCAGAATCATATAGCAACTAACTATGATAAGGTATAGATCACTTCATCTTTATAATAAGATTACCTATCAAGATGTTCTTCCAATCACAAGGATATACTGATAGACCTGCAATATTATCCTGAAAATAATTTCAGAAATTCTGGCGACAAGGCCTACACTGGCGACAAAGCCTATTTAAACTGGCGACAAGGCCCTTTATAAGAAGTAAAAACCCCTTAAACCTTAAGAATAAACTGGCGACAAGGCCCTTAGAAGAGGTGAAAACCCCTTAAACCTTAGGAAATGGTACATCTACCATAAACTTGAGATTCAAACCAATAGCTGAGGATAACGAGGTAACAAGTCACTATATTTCATGTGCTGGCCCCGTCTCTTGCACTACGGCCGAATAAACGTGCGCTACAGGCGATCTTAAGAAGAGGTGAAAACCCCTTAAACCTTGGGATTCAAACTAATAGCTTAACTGGCGGCAAGGCCCAAATTAACTTCATTCCACGTGGGGATACCACATGTCTTCAAGCTACAAAATAGTCAACTCTAAGTGAGAGGTGGGTGTTAGCCTGGCTAACACCCCTCCGATGCTTAAGTCGGTACCATGATAAAGAATAGTAATATTAAAAAATGAATAAAAATGTAAATTCGAATACATACCTTAGTCGTTTTAACATCACTGTTAAATTTCTCATGATAGCAATTATCTTCGTGATAGAAGTCTTACATAAATATCTTTTAAGGTGGATAGCGTTCCAAGCCCTTGGTAATAGGTCACCATCCAAAGTAGACAATCTGTATGCCCCCTTTCCTGCTTCTGAGTCAACCAAGTAAGGACCTTCCCACTTTGGTGCAAGCTTTCCATCCGTAGGATTTGTAGTATTCTGAAAAGCTTTTCCGAGAACTAAATCCCCTTCTTGAAATCTATGAGCCCTGATATTCTTGTTGTAGGACTTTGCAATCTTCTGCTGGTAAGATGCCATTCTGATTTTTGCTAAATCCCTGAGTTCTTCTACTGCATCTAGATCTTCAAGTAGACTTTGAGTATTATCTTCAGGATTCTGATGACTGACCCTAGCTGTAGGGATAACCATCTTTGTCGGGATAACTGCTTAAGCTCCAACTACCAATGAGAAAGGAGTCTGACCAGTAGCATTTTTTGAAGTGGTCCTATCTGCCCAAAGAACAAAAATGTAGTTCCTCAGCCCACTTTCCTTTCTTAGACCCCAACTTTTTCTTCAGGTTATTGATAATGATTTTGTTGCTTGATTTGGCCTGACCATTAGCCTGAGGATGGACAGGTGTTGAAGTGATCATCTTGATTCCCCAACTGGCACATAAATTAGTTGTTCTCTTGCCGACAAATTGTGAGCCATTGTCACACACTATCTCTGCTGGGATTCCAAATCTTGTCAGGATATTGCGCTTGATGAATGAGATAACTTCTTTCTCTCTGACTTGAACAAAAGCTTCCGCTTCAATCCACTTCGAGAAATAATCTGTCAAGCCAGCATAAAGACTTTTCCTCCATGAGCTCTTGGTCGTTTCCCCACAATATCCATTCCCCACTTCATGAAAGGCCAAGGAGATATAATAGGATACAAGGGTTCTGCTGGCTGGTGCAAAATGTTGTTGTGTCTCTGGCATGCATCACATTTCTGAGAATAATTCATAACATCCCTCTTCATCGTTGGCCAAAAGTATCATGTTCTCAGTATTTTGGAGAATAGTGCTCTGCCCCCAGTGTGATTCGCACAATCTCCTTCATGGATATCCTGAAGAACTTCTTGAGTTTCTGCCTTCTCCAAGCACCTAAGATATGGTCCTGCAAGAGATTTCCTATATAATATATCATTCATTATAGTATATGGGATTACCTTTGTGCGAAAAGCTCTTGGGTTTTCATCCTTGGGGATAATTCCGTCCTGTATATATATCCAGATCGGGATAATCCAAGAATTTTATTGACATCTTGCTCCCCTATTGCTAGAATCAAGATATGTATGATAGGAATCTTGACACCTTCCGGTATCCTGAAGAATGAAGTTAAATATGCTAGGGCATCTGCTTCAACATTCTCTTCTCTAGGTACCTGTGAAATATCAAACATTTCGAAACACTTGGCTTGTTTTTTGACTAGCTCTAGGTATTTCATTAGTTTTTCTCCTCTAACAGTATATGAACCATTAAAATGATTAGTTAATAATAATGAATCAACATGTACTTGAATAAACCTGATTTTCATGTCGATTGCTAGTTGTAATCATGCTATCAAAACTTCATATTCTGCCTCATTATTTGTGGCTTGAAATCCGCAGGATATGGATTGAGGTATATTGTCCCCCCTGTGGCGATTTCAGCAGAATCCCAAGACCTATTCCTCTAACATTTGAAGCACTATTAGTGTATAGAGTCCATTTATCTTTGGTTTCATCAAGTTGTTGGACTTCCAAGTCTGCCTTTTCTTTAAGTTCACTGGTGAAATCTGCCACAAAGTCTGCTAATGTCTGGGATTTGATGGCAGTTCTAGGTTCATATGTTATATCATATGCACTTAGCTTCACAGCCCATTTTGCCATTCTACCTGACATTTTTGGTTTTCTCAAAACAAACTTAATAGGGTAATTAGTTTTAACACATATCGGGTGAGTTTCAAAATAGTGTCTAAGTTTAGTAGATGCCATAATAAGTGCTAAAATTAATTTTTCAAGATAAGAATACCTGGTTTCAGCATCCAATAGACTTTTACTTACATAATAGATGGGATGCTGTTGACCTTCGAGATCCTTGGGTAAAACAGTAGAGGAGCATAAAAAAGATAAGCTTTTAAGGACATCAAAGCTTCCTCATGCTTACTGGTCCATTCGAACTTCTTATTTTTCCTCAGGATATCATAAAATTCTTTACACTTTTCTAAGGATTTGGATATGAATCTGTTGAGTGCCGCTATCCTGCTAGTTAGCCTTTGAACATCCTTGACTAATGCTGGGGATTTCAGATTCAGAAAAGCTTGTATCTGCTCTAGACTCGCCTCTATCCCCCCTTTTGGTGACCATGTATCCCAAGAATTTGCCAGCCTTCACTCCGAAATGGCACTTTGCAGGGTTCAGCTTCATGTTGTATTTGTCGAGGATATCAAATGCAGTCTTGAGATCTTGGAGGTAATTCTCGGCTTTCTTAGACTTCACCACCATATCATCAATATAGACTTCCATTGTGTCCCCCAGTTGCTCTTTGAACATAATGTTAACTAACCTCTGATAGGTTGCACCTGTATTTCTAAGTCCAAAGGGCATAGCAATATAACAATAAATACCTATGGGAGTCATGAAGGCTGTGTCTTCTTGATCTGAGGGCTCCATTTGGATTTGCTGAAATCCTGAGGATGCGTCCATAAATGTCAGCATCGCGTGGCCGGCTGTAGCATCTACAATTGAATCGATGTGTGGTAGAGGGAATGGATCTTTAAGACAAGCCTTATTCAAGTCTGTGAAATCCACACAAACTCTCCTTTTTCCATTCTTTTTCTGCACAAGCACCACATTTGCTAACCATCAAGGATATTGGACTTCCCTAATCATATTTGCCTTCAAAAGTCTTTCAACTTCTTCTTGGATAATTGTGTTTCTTTCAGGTGCAAACTTTCTTCTCTTTTGATGGATTGGCCTGAAAGAATTATCAATTCCAAGTTTATGTGTTATAATATCTTTGGAAATACCTGTCATATCTTCATGCTTCCATGCAAATGTTGACAGCCTCGACTTGAGGAAATCGAGCAACTTCGACTCAATATCCTCAGGAATGCTCGTTCCCATCAGCACTTTGACTTCAGGATCCTCGGGATAAGGAAGTACTTCTTTAATTTCTTGTTCCCTGGCCTCCATTACATCTCGTGCTGGCTTTTGTAGTTGCTACGCCAGCTGGGGTTTGGCAGTACATTTCATAGAAGAGGTGTAGTAATTCTTTGCATCTTGTTAATCGCTGATGATTTTGATAACTCCCCACGGACTTGGGAGTTTCACACATTGGTGATAGGTGGAGGGGACTGCTTTCATGTCGTGTATCCAGGGCCTGCCTAATATAATATTGCAACAAGACAAACAGTCAATAACACAACATTTTTGTATTTTATTTACCCCTTCGATGTATACTGGGAGTTTTATTTCCCCAATAGTGCTCTTAGTCTCTCCGCTGAATCCAACCAATACTGAGGAACTGGGAACGATCTCATCCTCAGGAATATTCATCTTTCTCAGCACATCTAATTGAATAATGTTGACAGAGCTTCCACCATCTACGAGGATCCTGCGCACATAATGGTTAGCCACATATAATGTTATTACCAAACTATCTTGGTGAGGATCCTGAATGTTGACTCTATCACTTTCATCGAAGGTCATGGTCTTTGTTTGAATGAGAATGGATGTCTTTGTTGGTCTGTCAGCCACTTCTAACTTCCTTTGGTCAACATTTCTTTTTGCAGCAGAATAAGAGGTTCCACAGATGTCAGATCCTCCGGATATGAACATGATTGTTTTTGCATCCGTTGGTGGAGGAGTCGGCTTTTCAGGATTTTGTTCCTTTCCCTTCTTTCGGCCAAGTAGCTCTTTCAAGTGGCCTTTGCTGAGAAGATAGCTAATCTCCCTTCTGAGTGCAATGCAATCATCAGTCAAGTGCCCAAAATCTTCATGGAAGGCACACCACTTTGATTTGTCTTTGTAGGCTCCTTGCTTTTCCACCTTCTTTGGCCACTTGGCTTTTTCACCTAAATCCTGCATGGCACACATTAATCCACCAATATCAACAGAAAAACAATATTCAGACACCTTAGGATATTCTTCATCATCTACTGCATTGATCCTTGGGTTATCAGGCTTATAGTAAGGCTTGATTTTCCCAGGGATTCGGCCTTCCTGTTCGTCTGATCGTACTTCGGGATACCGATCTTATAGTTTTTCTTATCATCTTCTAGCCTGATATACCTCAGAGCTCTGCTTCTTGCTTCGTCTAATGATCTGTTTGGAGTCATAACAAGATCATCATAGAAAGAGGAGCCTTTCTCTAACCCCAACTTAAGAGCTTCCACTGCCGAAGCCGGGTTTAGATTTGGAATTTCCAATGACTCCTTTCTAAACCTGGTAATAAAATCTCTCAAGGATTCCCCAGGGTTCTGGGTAACCCTGTAAAGATCACCTGTCATTTTCTCAAATGTTCTACTGCAAGAAAACTGGTTATTGAACAAGTTAATTAAATGAGAAAAGGAAGTGATAGTATTAGGAGGAATACTCAGTAGCCATTTCATCGCTGCTCCAGTCAAGGTAGACCGAAACCCCTTGCAAAGACATGCTTCCTTGATTTCCATAGGGACTGGGTTGATCTCCATACGCTCTCTATACTGTGCAACGTGTTCCTCAAGATCCGTTTAACCATTGTACAGTTTCATATTTGGGGTTTGAAACCGTTTTGGGATCTGTACGTCACCAATTGATGGTACGAATCGGGATACTTTGTGACTATCGGTGGGAAATTAAGCTATGGGACGGGTTATACCAGGAACATTTGATATCATGTCCTTAAGCTTCTGTAATTCTCGGGCTAAACTTGAACTTATGCCTGCATCCTGCAAAAAATCCTTGATTAGCATTGAAGGGAATTGTATTGAAAGTGTTACCCTGATTAATATTTTGAGGAACAATCTGGGTGCTGTAGCTTGCATTCCCAAACATAGTATTTCCTGGGGTGACAAATGGGGTGGCCGAAGTGTTAGCCTGCATCGGGATGAAGTCTCCCTGGTGCATCTCAGAGGATCCTACAAACTGCTGAGTTTAAGTAAATGGCTGCTGAGGATTGAAGGACCCTGATGGAGGGATTATCGAAAATCCTGCATGTTGCTGGAATCCTGAGGATAACGCCTGCTGATAGGGACCTGAAGATCCCACCTGATGGAACAATCCTGAGGATCTGCGATAATCCTGTGAGTCCTCCCTGCTGTGACAATCCTGAGGATAACTCCTGCTGATAAAGAGCTGAGGATCCTGTCTGGTGGGACAATCCTGAGGATCCCACCTGATGGAACAATCCTGAGGATCCAGACTGTTGGAAAGATGAGGATCCACTGTTGTATGCCATGGCCGACTCCAGACGCACCAATCCTGAAGACCCTAGAGGAGTGAAATCCAAAGATCTCGGGAGTATTGGTGTAAATTCTTCCATCGGCTTTTTGGCCTTCCTCATATCTTTCAGTTTCTTCACAAGCATCTTGTTGGTCTTATTCTGGCGATCCATCTATTCCTGTAACCGTCTATAAAGAGATAGAAGGTCGTTGTTGGACACCATGATGGGATCTTGGGGAGACGGCCTTGATCCCGAGAACACATGAGTAGCATGTTTCTTCTGAGTGTTGTCAGGTTTCTTCGGGATACCACCAGCAGGAGGACGAGGCATAAAAGGCCTCACAGAGGAATCTGAAGCCGCGACAGAAGAAGACACAATTTTCGATTGGGAAGACATGTTGTGGATGTTGAGAGTAGGGTTTAGTTTGAAAGTTGATAATGATCAAAGCACCGTTTGCCCCACGGTGGGTGCCAAATTGTTTCGGTCAAAAATTAACAAAGTAACTTTTGATCAAATTAGTACGTGAGGTAGAGTGCTTGATCAAGAACCAAGTGAACACAATGATTTAATTTCGAGGGAAAAATCCCTTGATCGTGAGGATATCCGGCATAAAAAACCCCCGGACGGTGAAAACTCTCACCGTCTCTTTTATTAATAACAAAAAGGGTGATTACAAGTGGTGGAGCTGATAATTGCTCGAATACTAAGTGTCACAATGAGTTGTGATCGCTGTGAATGTGAATTGTATGTGTGTTACATGTGTCTTTCTAACTGATCACAACAACCTATTTATATTCATAATAATATCTCAAGGACTTTATGAATAATAAAGATCATAATTTAGTTTCCTAAGAATCCGCCCCTGTCTTCACTATAAAGGTTTCATGCTTTGATTACTTGGTTTAATGGCTTTAAATGTGAGGATATATGTTGGACTTGGTCTCTTAACCGTTACACCTCACGTCTTTGACCTATTCTTTAGGGAGTCACTCGTCAAACGTAGTCCCATCTGCAAAATATCTTCAAATATTTCGAGGATAATACAACAGTTAGTAATTATCAGGGATACCGAATACTGAAAATCTGTCAGTAACTCCGGGATCCTTATTCATAGAAATGATTCCTGACAATAATAGAGTTCTCCCATGGGCTAATATTAACTACAAGTGCGAGATTTCAGCATACAATCAATATTTGACCGTTAACCGTTACTTGGCCTTTACTCCTAACGGTTATAGCTCATTCGACGCGTTTCCTTCAACCACCAACCGTGTATTTCTCATGGACTAAATCAACAATTAGTATATGCAATTATAAATCAACGCCAAGAGCGAAATATCTATTTATTAGCATTAATACTCAAGATACATAACTTATTCGAGAATCCTGAACATATTCGGGACCCTGAGCATATTCGGGATCCTGAGCATATATCCGACTATAAAATTTGGGCCCTAATAGATATGATCCGAAGGATCCTGGTTGAAGGATCAATGGTCCTTACTGAAAGGTCGAGGATCCCTGAGCTCACTGACCCATGGACCCCGGTCGAAGGATGGATGATCCTTGCTGAAATACTAAGGATCCTTGAGTTGGCTGACCCATGGACCCCGGTTGAAGGATGAATGATCCTTGCTCATGTTGAGCCAAGGATCCTGGTGTAGTGAAATCCAGCATCCTAGGCATTAGAGGAGTTTGATCCTCTGCTGGCCTCTTAGTCCTCTTGAGGTCTTCTATCTCTCGGAGGATCCTCTGGTTAGTCTTGGTTTGTTGCTTCATGTATGCTTTGGCCTGCGAAAACATATTAGAAACATCATTGTTAGTATTAGCTACCGAAGTCGCAGCGGTAGTTTTCAAGCTCTAGAAAACTGGTAGTTGTGTCTTGTTCCCAGCAGCAGTAGTTCGTGGTGCTCCCGTGATTGGCGGAGGCATCGGCAGCAAGGTTCTTGATGAGAGAGGAACTGAAGTTGGCATGGTTGATGAAGCAAAGGTTGATTGAGAGTCCATTGATGGTGATATGGGTATGAAAGGTTGAAAATGATAGAGTATTTTCTAGATTATAGCACCATTTGCCCCACGGTGGGCGCCAAATTGTTTTGGACAAAAATATGCTAATCCAAATCTGTTAATGTGAGGTCTAGTGTTACGATGATAACAACGATTGTATGAACAAAAATGGAGTAAACACAGTGATTTGTTGCGAGAAAAAACCCATTGATCTTGTCTAGATCAAAGGAAAAAAAACCCGGGTGATGACAACTCGTCGATCACCAATTTATTAATCACAAAAAGGTTACAAGTGTTTTGGAGATTACGATCAATGTTACAACGAATGCTAGTGAATAGAGAGAATTATGAGTTTCGCTCTAGTGTGTGAAGAATACAAGTGTCTGCTAATTGATCGTTATCTCTATGTTTATAAATAAAATAACAAATAACAAGAATTCCTAACTATCCGCCACTCTTCCACAACTCCTTCAACGTTCATTGACCACGTGCTTGGGAGCTTCCAGTAGTGAATATTAAGGTAGACCTAGTCATAGAGTCATTGCTCTTGTTGAATAATAATCTACACACGTGAAACAATTGTTAATAATACCAACCTCTGAGGATCCTTGATCTTTGACATTTCTCTGAAACTATTCAAAAGGATAACTGGTCCAGACACATCTTCAAGGATAACATATCCTCAGTATTGAAAATATCAGTCCTAACAGTAACCAAGCCTAGATCTTGTTAGATCTTTGATATACAAGCAAGATACCAGATTAAAGTTCATAACCAAGCTAAATCGTAACCTAAAAACGAGTATAGGTACATTCTTTATATTTAAAGGTTATGTTTTGATGAACGGTTTGCCTTGAAACTCAAACCTAGAGTAGAGTGGGTATAAACGAACCATAAAGTTACAAACTTGATGTTTAAAATGAATTCGATAGACTTTTCTATGTACACGGCTCATAAGAAACCCTAGATCTAGCTTTGAACGTTTTTGACCATGAAGGTCCAAGCTTTCTTGTTACACGGGTCAAGTTTTGTCCGAAAACGGTTAAGGAAATGTTTATGGGTTAATACCAAACAATAATAAGTGTTAAGGTCATTAAATATAATGATAATAGTGATAAACGGACCAAAACCCTTCAGCTCGTTCGATTACAATGTGAGATTCGATTACAAAGCTTATGGTAGATTACAATGTGAGACTCGATTACAATGAGGAATTCGATTACAATGATGTTATTCGATTACAATGATATATTCAATTACATAGTGTAATTCGATTACAATGATATCATTCGATCACAATGATATATTCGATTACATAGTGTAATTTGATTACAATTATATCATTTGATTACAATGATATATTTGATTACATAGTGTAATTAGATTACAATGTGATCATTAGATTATAATGTGATAATTAGATTACAATGTGATTATTAGATTACAATGTGATCATTAGATTACAATGTGATCAATAGATTACAATGTGATCATTAGAATATAAAATGATCATTAGATTACAATGTGATCATTAGATTACAATGTGATCATTTGAATACAATGTGATCATTAGAATACAATGTGATCATTAGATTACAATGTGATCATTAGATTACAATTTGATCATGAGATTACAATGTGATCATTGGATTAAAATGTGATCATTAGATTACAAGGTGATCATTAGAATATAATGTGATCATTAGAATACAATATGATCATTAAAATACAATGTGATCATTAGAATACAAATGTATTCTAATACCATCCGAATACAAGGTATTCAAATTCAATGCTATAGAATTGATCAGACTTAACCATTTCTGGTGAAACCTGAATAATGTGATTAGGACAAGTATTGATACATGTAATTAATGTACACTTAGACGAGCACAGTTAAAGAGAGGAATAATGATTAACGGAGAACATAACAGAACCCAGGTGAGTTTCTAGCCCCACTTCCTTGTTATGTTTTCGGGGCTGTGTGCATACTGAATGTGAACGTTAATACACTTAAATTAAATGGTAAGTGTATGCTATGATAAGTTATGTGATAGTATGTATGAATGTTATGAATGAATGCTTGACGTTGAGTGAACGATCTTCGGATATTGCACGCATTGTCAAGGCGTATGATTATAGATGAATGATGTGAAGAACGCCTAGAGTGTTCGTATGCTATGATGTAATTATCATATATGTGAAGCATGTGTCAGCAGGTACATGAATGGTATGTGAGATCTACGTCCGGTATAGTAAGTTAGGATGGCAAATCCCTCTAAACTACTATTGGACCTAGACTCTACATGTAATAGCGTAAATAAGGACTGTGAACCTTATAGCGCTCCTTGTACGGATATTATATAATATGGTATGCATTCCTTCTATGGTGTACCTTCTATGGATAATATATATGGTTCCTTCTATGGAGTACCTTCTATGGACAATATATATGGTTCCTTCTATGGATCAGGTGTAGGGATCCTTCTATGGATAATATGTAGTGGTCCTTCTTTAGAAAGTATATAGGGTCCCTTCTATGGGTGATGTTCAAGGATCCTTCTATGGATAATATCTAGGGATCCTTCTATGGATAGTATATATGGATCCTTTTATGGATGATACAATGTGTTACTTCTATGGATAAAACTAATTGTTCTTCTAATAGATATTATGCAGTAGTCCTATTAAGGATAATAATAAAGTGTCAGGAATGAAGTTTCGTTTAAGTATAATATGTATCTTCGGATACGTATTTGTGAACGTATGAGAATGAATTGTATGTTTCTTGATTAACTAGAACTCACTCAGCGTAGCTGACTTTTAGTATGCATGCAGGTAAATATGTTTAATGAGCTAGCATGAGGAGAGCATATGGCATGGATTGAACGGCTGACATCTGAAGATGAAAGAAATGATGTTAAAATACGATGTTTTATGCTATGTTTAAAAGACAAGTTTGAATTTTTTTGTAACGAATGATTGAAGTTAACGTTTCCGCGAAAGTTTTAATTAACTCTGATTTGTAGAACTGTTTTTATGAGTAAATCAAATGTCCAAAGTGAGGCACCGGTAACGGGGGCTTACATTAAATACTTGTTTTTAGGTGACGCTTAACCCAAGAAATAACCTTTAATTGCTTTTTCTTTGAATTTTCCTGCATCTTTCTTCAACATAGTACAAGAACACCCGAATGGTTCCAAATACTTTAAATTTGTCTTTCGCTTGTTTAGAAGTTCATAACTTGTCTTTTGCAACTTCTTCACAGTCAAAACACGATTAAGCGTGTAAAGTATTCACAGCCTCATTTCATAGTTGCACAGGAAGCTCAGAATCTAATAGCATTGTTCGTGCAGCTTCAATCAATGTTCGATTCTTTCTTTCCGCAACACCATTATGTTGAGGTATATATGGAGCAATGTATTATCGATGAATTCCTTTCCAAATACAAAAGATATCAAATACAATGTTTTTGAACTCCGTACCATTATCACTCCGAATATGTCTCACTTTGTGTTTATACAGTGATTCGATATTTGTGATTAGATTCTGAACAAGAACTGGTGTCTGATCTTTGGAACTCAAAAATAACACCCATGAATATCTTGAATAGTCATTGGTGAAAACTATACAATACCAATCTCCAATGATACTTGCATGATTCACAGAACCAAACAAGTCCATATGAAGCTGTTCCAGAGGAGTATCAATGGAATTAATTAACTTAGATGGGTGAGACTTCTTTTTCTATTTTCGCTTTTTGCATGCAACACAGTGATTAATCAGTTTGAAGTGTTTCAAGTAAACCCCATCAACCAAATCATTAGCCATAAGATAATTCATCTTTCTGATATGAATGTGACCCATACGTCTGTGCCACATACTCGAGTCTTTCTTAGTTGCTTTTGAAACAAAATATGTTTCAACAGAAGTGGTTACCTTAGAATTCATATTTAGAACATGAATATCATTTGATCGAGGATATTTCATAACAACCATGTCTTCTAGAATGATATAACCTGTTTTCAGTATTATGCACTCACTGTCATTAAATAATGTGGTATACTTCTTATCACAAATTTGCGACACGCTCAACAAATTGTGATCCACTTTATCACAATAATTAACTTTTTCAAATGTGATATGACCATTTGAAACATCTCCTTCTTTTGTAATCATTCCTCCAAAATTACCAGCAAAACCTACATACCCTCCTTGAATATTCTTGACATTTAATAAGAGGTTAATATTGTCGGTAATATGACGAGAGCATCCACTATCCATAATCCAGTTTTCACCATATATAGTTTTGGATGAACTCTGCACACAGAGAAAAAATGATTAGTTCAAAAAGGCAGCCCCAGCCTCAGTCTTGGGCACCTCTTTAATTTCACTTGAAGAGTTAATATTGATTGAATCCAAATGTGGTTTAGCTGCTTGTGAATAAGTCACAGGCCTTTTCAACTTTCGTCTCAAATATGCAGCTTGAACCACATTTTGTTCACATTCTTGCAAATTGGTTCCATATGAACAAACTTGGGTTTTAATTTCCTCGAGTTCTCACCAACATGAATCACCGTACGTGGATTCACATCTGTAAAGATGATGTGAGTCTCATCATCACAAGATATGGGTCTTTTAAAAATTTCCTCAATCACAGGAACAGGTTTGGCTAGTTCCTTGATAAATGGATGAAGATTCTATGATTTCTTCATTCCACAGTTTCTCACATCATGACCTTGTTCACAACATAGAACATATGTTCTCATGTAAACATGCTCACGTTGTGGTTTAGGAGAAATTGGTGCAATAGAAGATTGATGACACACCAGGAATAGGTCCTTTGTTCAAATCATAAAACGTAACAGATTTCTTTTTCATGTAAAAATCAAGATCTGAACAGTTAGAAACACTCTGTAAAGTGTAAGTTCCAGTCGAATTAACAAATTGAACTTTCTTAGCAGATTTTAACAATCGTTTGGCTTTGACCCAAGGATATGTTATGTTTGAAGGTTTGGAGTTAACAAATGCATGTTCAAGATCTTGTATCTTGGATGTTTCATTTCGAAAGACACTTTCTATCAATTCAGGCTTTATAAGGTCAAGCAGAATGTCTTTCTTAGTGAAAACTTTGCTAATACCTTTCAATTTAAATACACGACTAGTGGTTGGCTTAGGAGAAACAGGATTGATTAAACACATCAAATCCATATAAAAAATTTTTGGTTTTTCTGATTTCTTAGCCTTAACCTTAACAAAATTTTCCTTTTTCACTTTAGATGCATTTAAACCATACACAGCCTCCTCAAATTCATGAGGTTCACACAAAATGTGATTTGAACATGGAATGTTCTGGTTTTTGTGCAGAATTTCAGGTTCAATTACATCCTCAATGATCACCTTATCAACATTTTCAACAAAGACCTTGTTACTTTGAATATGAGTTTTTGAGTTGAAGTTTGAACATCAATTTTTTCATTTTAACCAATTTAGGTTTTTCCTCAACAATGACTGATTCAATAACAATTTCCCCCTTTTCCGCAAATGGATTTGAAGTATAATCATTATGAAAAGGTGGAGGAACTTCAACAAAACCCAAACCATTCTTTGAACCTTTTTGTTTACCAGACACCTTAATAATTTCATTTAACAAAAATGAAGAATTTTGTAACTTGTCTAATTTGCTTTTCAAATCAAGAACCTCATTTTCAAGTTTAGTTATCGCAGTTCTTTGTTTAAGAATCTCTTGAAATTGTTGATCATTAATGGTCATTTTCGCTGGCAATTCTACTTTCAAATCATGGTTACTTATAGACGAAGCTTCTATTTTCTCCCTAGATCTCATATGTGATTCTAGTGATTGTCTATATGTATACTTGATTGATGCAATTTCTTTCACCAGTGAATCACTATGATCTTTAAGTGAATAAATTCTAGACTTAACAGATTCACAAGCAGAACAAGATACATTTTCAGATAATTTAACAGAAGAAGAACTAACCTCGTCAATCTTAGCCATGCATGCAAAAGAAGTTTGTTGCATATGACAAGTATCAGCAGAATCCGTATCTGTCTCATTGTCAGAAGATAATTCGTTCCCACTAGCATCTAGAAAACTTTCGGTCAGCTCAAGCATTGCCAGATTTTCTTGATTATCATTA
The DNA here is from genome assembly GCF_021521415.1 of Bidens hawaiensis. Lineage (NCBI taxonomy): Eukaryota > Viridiplantae > Streptophyta > Magnoliopsida > Asterales > Asteraceae > Bidens > Bidens hawaiensis. Next base: position 42,723 of record NW_027494219.1, on the reverse strand, counting down.
CACAACAATCTTTGAGTCCAGTCAGTTCCTTCAGCAGAGAGAAGAGCTTGTGATCCTGAATATTTAGATGAATTACCACCATAATACTTTTCAGGATAATCATTGACCTTCTTACTAGAATTTATGTCTTAATTTCGAGGTCCACTATACTCCATATTTGGATTATCACATTCTTTAGCAAAATGGGCAAACTCTTGACAAATATAAAATTTGACCTTTAATTTATCAAAACCAACTCGTTTGTTCAGCGATGGTAAGTCTTTGCCAGTTCATTGCATAAACTTCTTCACCTTTCTAACAATCATGGCTATATTCCATTTGAGATCTATAGCTCCAAATCATCTGGATATACATAAATATGAAATTCAGATTAACAAAGGCCCCGAAAGGGACACTAATGAAATACCGCATTTAGAAGTCCATTTACTCCGAAATTTAGACAAAAATGGAATTGTGATGCAATTTGATCATAGTTTTCATTAGTCAGCTCACTTGTAGCAATCTTGCTACCCACCAAGTTTTCATAAGATGTCATGAAAGTACAAAGAAAAGAAAAATTATGTTCAGCTTCCTTTATGTTGACGTTCGGTGGTGCAGTGAAGCTATTGGTAGTAGTTGATCTCCCTGAATTATCATTACCCCCAGAAGCCATGAAGCATACATTAGGATCACTATAAGAAGATGATCCCTCTTGTAAAGTTTGAGTAAGAAATGCAGTGATTGGTGCTGCAGTAATACTCAAAGGCAAACAACCTCCATACAATGTCAGATCTTGGGTTTCTTTTGATGATTTTTGGCTTTTTAAATCATACTCTTTATCTTCAATCTTTTGCACAAAATCCATTCTGAAGTAATTATTTTCTTTAAGCACCATGAGAAATGTTGAATATGAACCAGGTAGAGCATTCTTCACATTATCAATCTTATCAGACTCACTAGGTTCCATCTTCAACTTGTTCATCTCAGCTATCAAATGATTAAATCGAGTGAGCATTTCTTCAACAGTCTCACCTTTTAATAGACTAAAGTTTCTAAATTGAAACTTCAACATCACTTTCTTGCTTTATTCAGTATTTTCCATATTTCTCATCATGATATGTTGAAACAAAGAAGAACATATCGTAATACTCCCTACTTGATGAAAGATATTATCAGGTAATGCCATAGTCAAAGTAGAATATGCCTTAGTCTAAATCTCCAAAGCTTTATTTGGAGTATTGAGAAAAAGCTTTTGGAGTAAATCTCGTAGTTTCATTTCCAATCATAGGAACTGTGTATACATCATCAAGACATCGAGAACAGTCAGGATACACTAACCTAAGATGTGCTCGGAAACGTGGTTCCCATTTGGCAAAATCACTAAATTTCACCAGGACACATTTCGAATGAGATCCAATTTCCGCATCAAGATGTAACATTTTTTGCATTAATACATTTTGAGATGCCAATGCATAATACCCAACCATCTTAAGTAAATAAAAGTTCAAACTTTAACAAATTCAACCTTAATGGTTTAAAATGAAAATTCAATAGAGAATGAGAATGCGAATGAAGATCACTGATAACGAATGATGAACATTAATGAATGATTAAACCCGAACTAGTTAACGAATGACTGAATAATGAGTTAACGAATGAGGTGACGAATGAAGTAGCGGATGGTTGACGAATGAATGACGAATGAGTGAACGAATGAAGTAGTGTATGGATAACGAATGAGTGAACGAACGGGTTACGAATCAGTGACGAATGAGTATACGAATGGTTGAGAATGAATGACAAAGTGCTAATAACGAATTAGCTAAAGTGACGAATGAGTTTGTTAATTTGTTGTAACAAACTTAACACGAGTCACGAATTAGTTAAACATTCGATAGCAAATAGCTATTAATAAGATGGCGAATGAAAGAATTAAGACAAAACGAATGTCTTTGAATCTTCAAATCTTCAAAGCAGTTTCCAGAATCTGGAAATTTTCTAGATCTAATATTCAATCCAAACGAATTCAACTTATGGATAACTCGATCAAATTACACAATCAAATTACTGAACCAAATGCTCAATCAAACCGTTTAAATCCCGCAAAAACACCCAAACCATTCCTCAAATTTCTAGTCGTTTCAATCTATATCCAAAATCCAATAACTCAAAGAACAGAACCCTCTGTTCCATACGATACTCAAAATCAACACAAATCCATCACAAATCCATCTCAAATTAATTAATAATCCAAATCAAAACTCATAAACCTTACACTATCAAATCCTACCTCGATCACATTCAAATCAACCTCCAATTATCATTCCATTATCCGAATTGAATGAAAATTGAAAAATCAACATTCGAAACTTAATTAACCAATTATACTATTAATAACCTTTTAATTTGATCAATTACCTTAACAAAAACGTAATCTAACCCTAGAATGCTTTGAAACCACTTATTGAACACTGATTCGAGCACCAATCAATATGAATTCGTCATATTAACTAGATCTAGGATCTAGTTATGTGATATACATTATGTGATAGGTAATGACCGATAATGTTAATTGAAGTATTGTAAATTGGCAGAGTAACAGTATATGTTAATCAACACTTAAATCAAGTAAGGCATGAACAGCCTTATATAGAAGATGAGATGCCATTCGTTACACATCCTGTAATGAATGTCCTTCATTCGTCGTCCTTTACATACGTTATTTTATGGTATAGCAAATGACTCATTCGCTATACCCCATTTATCAACATTCCTGATGAATGGATCTAATACTTAACGACTAAGGTATATTCGTTAAACATCCTTCACGAATGGACATCTACAAATAACGATTAAGTCTCACTCATTAAACATCCTTAACGAATGAACTATAATTAACAACGAATGGGCTCATTCGTTAAACATCCTTAGAGAAAGAGCCTTGCATAGCGAATGGGTCATAATTACTTAAATGCCCTTTAACATTAAAAAAATCATAAACTACAAACGATTATTACAAAGACCCGAGATGACTAAACCGTGCACTAACAACTCTTGTGACTTTTTCGGTGTGAAAAACTTTTTTTTGATTCTGATTGCCTAAAAAGATGAATCCTCAAGGATGTTAGTACACGGTTGTGCGTCTTGAGCCTTTGTATTTATCGTTATCGTACTTGTCGTTTGATTTATGTAATAAACAATTAATTTATCTTTGTAATTCGTTAAAGTATTGTCTAGTTTCCTAAGGATGTTTAGCGAACTAGATCTAAGTTAATTTCCCTCCTGATTTGTTAAGAATGTTTCACGAATCAGGGGGTGATTCGTTAAGTTGTTTACTTTCAATGTATGTAACGAAGTGGACTCTATTTCTTTATGGAATGTAACGAACTAGGTCCATCTTCTATATATAGTGGCCTCTGTCCACTGTTAAGTTATGTTTTGAGATTAACATTAATGAATTGTTGTCCAATTCTCTCTTAATATTCATCTTCATATTAATAATATCAATTCACATGCATACAACTAATATATACATATATAACAATATAATCAAGAGTAACAATGAACTAGATCCTAAGGTTTATTATTTATATACATATCAGATCCGAGATCTTTGTGTGTTAAGATTAATTAAAACCGAGTTCAAACAAGTGTATCAGAGCTTTCGGTGCTCTCGTTTAAGCTTGATTTGATTGTTAATTGAGGTTATTGATAGTTTTTGTGTTAAGTTTTGGTCTAGTTTGATTTTATATAGAATTGAGGTTTAATTGGATGAATTATGGATGGTTTGTATTGGATTTGAATGTGTTAAGGTATTGGTAAGCTTTGGTTAATTGGAATTGAATTTTGGATTGTGTTTAGATTGAATTGGTTTAGATCTGGATTTAGCCAAGAACAGAGGGTGGTTTTTGGTTAAATTGGATACATGTTAAGGATAATTGTGTTACGGGATAATACGAGTTCGATTTGTGATTGATTTCTGATTGTTTTGCTAGCCTGAGTGTGCGATTGGGTTGAGTATTGGTTAAGTATTTCGGATTTGTTTTCTGGGTTTGTGTTCTTGAGATTTCCAGAAATCTGGAAAAATACATTTGAAGGTTTGAAGATTTGAAGATTCAAATCAATTCATTACCCTTTAAGTTTGATTCGTTAACATTTAATTCTGATTCGTTAATCATTCAGCTTAATTCGTTAATATTTTAAGCTAATTCGTTATGGATATTGATTGATTCGTTAATCAATTCGTTATACTTTCTAATTCGTGTTCACTGATTCGTGTGACACGTGTCTCATCTCGGTAACTGTATTATAACAACTTTTGCCACGTGGCATTTGTTGTCAGAGGTTTGTTACAACCGTTTTAACTACCTAATTCGTTATCAGTTTGATTCCTTATCAACTGTAGACGATTCGTTACCTAATTCGCTAAGGCTACACTTCGTGATTCGTTATAGAAAATCACATGATTCGTTGACAACTTGATTCGTTATTTGACTTAATTCGTGAACCAGTTCATTATAAACTATTTCTAATTCGTCATAGTTACTATTCTCTGATTCGTTGACCATCTGATTCGTTGATTTCTTTCGGTTTCGTTAAAACCATTTTTAATTCATTACCTAAATACTCTTAACTTCGTGAAGGTGTGATTCATCAAACACTGTTCACAGTACGTTACAACTGTTCACAGTTCGTTACAACTGTTCATAGTTCGTTAATTAAAAGTTTCAACTTTAACCCTTGGAGTTTGAAAATTTTTTCAGTTAACAAACATGGCTGGTATGTATGCACTAGCTTCACAGAATATGTTAATGCAACAAATGTTTCAACTTGATACTGAGATAGGCTCACATTCGAAATGTCCAAGGTTGATGAAATTTAGCGATTTTGCTAAATGGGAACCCCGTTTTCGTGCTCATTTAGGGTCAGTTCCACCTGATTGTTCGTACTGTTTGGATGAGGTTTACACCATTCCAATGATTGGGGATGAGACTATTGGTTTTACACCTAAGGCTATCTCACAATACTCGGTTGAAGGCGTTGGAAATTGAGACAAACGCTTATTTTACTCTTACTATGGCTTTACCTGAAAACATCTTTCACCAAGTAGGGAGTATAAAGATTTGTGCTTCTTTATTTCAACATATTCGTATGAGAAGTATGGGTAACACCGCCGAAAGCAAAAAGGTTATTCTCAAGTTTCAATTCAGAAATTTTAATCTGCCTAAGGGTGAGACCGTTGAAGAAATGACAACAAGATTTAACCATTTGATAGCTGAGATGGATAAGATGAGGTTGGAAACTTCGGAGATTGATAAAATTGATACCATTAAAAGTGCATTACCAAGTTCTTACTCGACTTTCTTGATGGTTCTGAAAGAGAATAATTATTTCAACAATGAGATTTGACTGCATCGAAGTTTATGCAAAAGATCGAGGCAAGAGAATACGATCTTCGATGTCAAAAGTCTTCAAAAGATAGTCAAGATCCTGCATTTTATGGTGGAAGTATGCCATTAAGTTCAACCATTTCACCTATCACTGCATTTCTCACACAAAATGCAAGTGAGAATGTAACAACTATCTATAGTGATCCACGTGCTTGTTTTTACACAGCTGGAAATACTGGATCTTCTGGTGTTTCTGGTTCATTTGGAGGATCTGGAACTTCATCACCTACAAACCAATTCTCATCTCAAACAAATGTAAACATGAGGGAGGCTGAACAAAATTTTGCCTTTTTGTCTGCATTTATGTCTTCATACGAGAATTTGGTTAGTAGCAAGATTGCAACGAGTGATTTGATCGATGAAGATTATGATCAAATTGATCCCGATGATCTAGAACTTATGGACTTAAAGCGGAATATGGCTATGATAGTTAGGAAAGTGAGAGAGTTTACGCAAAGAACGAGTAAAGATCTTCCTTCATTGAACAAGAAATTTGTTTTGATAAGTTAAAGATCAAGTGCTACAACTGTCAAGAGTTTGGGCATTTTGCAAAAGAATGTGATAAGCCAAATAAAGAATATTCTTGTCCTAGAAAGCAAGATCAGAATTCATCTGGTAAAAGTGGGAGTGATGCGGGAAAATCTTCTGGTACAAAACCGTCGTCTTCTGGAACTCAAGCACTGTTATCTAACTTGGATGGGGATGATTGGTCACAAATATTGTTGTGTAATAACAATCAAGCAAATTTGGCAATGTTTGGATTCACCGAAAATTTTCAAGATGCAAGTGGAAGCGAGCTATCTTCTGATGCTGATACTGAGTCTGTTCAGATGATTCAAGTGAACAACTTCCAACCACTTTTGCATGTATGGCTAAAATCAGTGATTCAACCACGTTGGCTTACATGGCTAAGCAAAATAAGGTTAGTACTTCTACTTCTAAATTTTCTGTTAATGTTTCATGTACCGATTGTGAAATCAACAAGCCTAAGATAGACTCCTTAAAACTTCAAAACGATAATTTGTTAAAAGAGATAGTTTCTTTAAAGGACACTTATAGGCAATCGTTAACTTCTTAAATGAGTTCAAGAGAGAAAATTGAGGCCTTAACTATAAGTAATCATGATCTTAAGGCTGAGCTATTGGTTAAAATGACTATCAATGATCAAAAGTTTCAAGAAATTTTGAAACATAGATCAAAGATAACCGAGCTTGAAAATGAGGTTTTGGAGTTAAAGAACAAATTGGGAAAATTCAACTCTTCATTTTTACTAAATGAAATAATTGAAGTCTCAAGTAAGCAAAAAGATTCAAAGAAAGGAATAGGTTTTGTCGAAATTCCTCCACCCTTTCATAATGATTACAAACCAAATCCTTTTGCTTGAAAGGAAGAGGATGTTATTGTTAAAGAATCTGTGATTTCTGAAAAGGCAAAACCAGTGAAACCTGAAACTGTTAAAGCCCAATCTACAATTCAGAAACCTCATGTTCAAAGCAACAAAGTCTTTGTTGAAAATACTGACAAAGTCATCATTGAGGATGTGTTCGAACCTGAAATCATACACAAAAATAAGAACATTCCAAGTTCTAATCACATACTGTGTGAACCTCATGAATTTGAGGAGGCTGTGTATGGTTCGCACACAACTCACGTGAAACAAAATACTCATGTCAATGTCAAACCAGTTAAGGCTAAGAAACCTGAAAAATCCAAAATTTCTAATGAGTATTTGATGCGTTTCATCAATCCAAATGTTTCCAAGCCATCTACTGGTTGAGTATTTAAATTGAAGGGGATTGACACGATGTTCACTGAGAAAGACATTCCAATAAGTATCATTAAACCGGAACTTATTGAGAGTTTATTTCAAAATGAAACCTCTAAGATTCAAGACCTTGAACGTCGGTATGCTCAAGCTAAATCATCAATGACATTTGATCCGTTGACCAAAGCAAAACAAGTTTTAAAACAAGCTAAGAAAGTTCAATTTGTAAAATCAACGGGTACGGATACTTTGCAAAGTTTTTCTAATTGTTCTAATTTGGATTTTTATCTAAAGAAGAAGTTAGTGTCATCTGATGAGTTAGCTAAAAGTTTTACCAAGAACATGAGTTATCAACCCTCTTTGTCATATGCTACTGTTAAACCTCAAAGCGATCGTGTGGACTTGCGAAGTTTCTTTCTTTGCGGTCAACAAGGTCACGTTGTGAGGAATTGTGGACAACAGAAATTTAAAAATCTTCATCCTTTTGTGAAGAAACAACCGAAACTAGTTCCTTTGATAAAAGAGATTCTTAAACGTCCAGTATCGTATGATGATGATACTCACATAATGTTCTCTAACGTGAATTCTCGAAAAGTTGTTCATGTGAATGAAACTCATGGTTCGGTTAAACCAAAGTTTGTTCCTATTGAACCATTGTGTAAAAATGTGAATTCATCTGTAGTTCAAGTTGCTTATCTAAGACGAAAGTCTAAGAAGCCAGTAACTTATTCGCAAGTGGCTGAACAACAGTTGAATTCAGCTAAGTTTAACATTTCTCAAGAAAACCAAAAGGTGCCCAAGACCGAGGCCTGGGCTGCCCTTTTGAACTTATCATTTTCTTTTGTGTGTAGGGTACATCCAAGACCATTTCTGGTGAAAACTGGATAATGGATAGCGGATGTTCTCGTCATATCACTGGAAATCTCAACCTCTTAACAAATGTGAGAAATATTCAAGGGGGTTATGTAGCGTTTGCTGGGAATTATGGGGGCATGATCACACCAGAAGGTGAAGTTTCAAACGGCCACATTACTTTTGAAAAATTCAATTAGTGTGACAAGGTGGATAATAATTTATTGAGTGTGTCGCAAATCTGCGATAAAAAGTACACTACGGTATTTACTGATAAAGAGTGTCTTATCTTGAAACCGGGATATGTGACTCCCGAGGACATGGTTGTCATGAGATCACCACGATCAAATGATATTTATGTCTTAAATATGAGTTCTAAAGTATCAACATCTATCGAAACATGTTTTGTCTCCAAAGCAACCGAGAAGGACTCTATTCTATGGCATCGTAGAATGGGTCACGCACATGTTCGTAAGATGAATTATTTAATGGCTAATGACTTAGTTGAGGGTGTTTCGTTGAAGAATTTTAAGTTATCTGATCACTGCGTTGCATGCAAGAAGGGCAAGCAGAAGAAAAAGTCTCATCCCTCTAAGTTATTAAATTCCATTGATACTCCTCTTGAACGACTTCATATGGATCTCTTTGGTCAGGTGAATCGTGTGAGTATTTCTGGGGATTGTTATTATCGTGTTGTCACTGATGATTATTCAAGATACTCATGGGTGTTATTTATGAGTTCAAAAGATCAAACGCCTGTTTTGGTACAAAATCTTATTACTAAAATCGAATCACTACACAGACAAAACGTGAGGAGAATTCGAAGTGATAATGGTACTGAATTCAAGAACACTATATTGGATTTCTTTATTATTTTATTTTATTTTGGTTTTGGTTTTTAAGGGGTGAAAATTAGAAAAATACAAAAAAGATTATGCTTTCAGTTTGTATAGATAAAATCCAAAAACATTGAAAATTTTTTAAATACAAAAATATTGTGTTTTCATGTTCTTAATGTTTCCTTTAAAACTTATTTTTGAAAAACCAAAAACAATTTAAAATCAGAAAAGTCAAAAAGATTGTGTTTTTCCGTTCGTACAGAAAAAACCGAAAAATCAAAAAGATTGTGAAGATATTTTGTTTATAAGAAAATTTGAAAAAGACAAAAAGATTGTGTTTTTATGTATGTATAGAGAAAAACCAAAAAGATTTTTGCATACGTTCGCTGAAAAGTATGTCAATTACTTATATTTGAAAGACATATAATTGTATATGTTTGGTCATGATATTTACTTGTAAATGTTCGGGTTAGCCATTCACCTGATAATGGAAGGTAGCTGGGGTGTTCCCTATGCGTTTTTTTACTTTATTTTCTCGCTGAAAATTATGTCGGTTATTTAAGTTTGTAAAGCATGCTTGCATGTTTTGGTCCTATTATTCACTTGTGAATTGATAGGTTAGCCATTTATTTATAGACTTAAGTTAATTGGGGCGATTAAATTTATCTTTATTTTATTTTATGCTCCTCAAAATTTTGAGTTTTTGAAGCAAAAAGAGAAAATGATAGTACATTGACTATCTTGACCCCAAATCCAGCAAGAAATAAGCTTAAAAGACTGTGTGCTTAATTGCATTGGTGCATTGGTAGGTCTTAAAACAAACAAGTAGAGTAAAGTATGTGATATAAACATAAAGAAATGCCAAATTAAAAGAGGTTTTAGTTTCTAGAAAAAGTCTCGGTGAGGATAGCAGAAATGTAATAACCTGTCATACTCAAGCCTTATACTTGTTTGATCACCCAAAAATAAAATAAAGAAAATAACAAGCTTTGAGGTTCTGAACACTGTGAGTTTTTATGCGCTTAATCATCTGGGTATTCATATGCATGAATATTTCATTCACTTTTAGAGCAAACCCAAAGTCATTAAACTTGATCACTGTTGTACTTTGTACAAATCTAAATTACTGACTTGATCAAAATCTGTTGTTAGTCATACATTGTTCCTCCCTTGCACGCGTCTTAATACCATTAAGAAACGGACCCCAGGGGATACAATGTATGTAAGCCGACAAATGGACTCGTGCATATTCACTCATAGTAAAAGAAACTCAATGCATTGCTAAGAAATCTTTATAAAATTCAAAATTTTGATCTACAATATAATGGTTCGAGTCAAGTTGGGGTGATATGGCAAAAATCAAATTAAGCTTGAACCGAGATTAGAGGCTGATAGTTTCTAATATTCTGTGATTTAATTAAACCATTAACCATATCACAAAAACACTTGAAAGTTTGTTATTAGATTTAAATGGACAACAATACCAATGACCGACTTTAGGCATTTGATTATCGAGGTATTGGTTCTCGGTAATTCTTTTAATTTAAAAGGGTTATTTAATAAATTTTTTTTATTATTTATTAATTTTATTTATTAATTAATATTAATTTTAATTTATTTATTTAAAATTAAATAAAGCATAATTCGTTGATTATGAATAACGAATTAGGTTATTCTAACGAACTACATTCCAGTTCGTTACCCTAATTCGCTTCCGCACTCTGTAACGAAAAAAACCCAATTCGTTATGCATATTTAACGAATTAGCCTACTTCGTTATGACACGTATTTAATGAAATTAACGAATCAGATGATTCGTTAGTTCAAAATTCAAACGAATCATCTGATTCGTTAGATTGGGAATCGTGCAAATGTCAGTGTTTATAGGACGGCGTGCATACGAACCGTCCTTGTTAGTGCACGGTTTTGCGTCTAGAGTCTTTGTATTTAACGTTAATGTTTTATTTATTATTTAATGTAATAATAGTTTGTTTATTGAGTTAGTTCTCTAAGTTAAAGGCTAGTTCACTAGGGGATGTTAGCGAACTAGCCAAGTAATGTATTCCCTCCAGATTCTTTAGGGGATGTTAACGAATCAGGGGGTGTTTCGCTAAGCTTATGTATGTAACGAAGGGGAAGCTGGTTCGCTAGGGGATGTTAGCGAACCAGATCATCTTCTATTTATAGTGAACTCCTGTTCACATTTTAGAAAGAAGTTGTGAGTTAATTAACGAATGGCCGTCCAAACTCTCTCTCAAACTTCACCTAATATTATACAGATAATATATTGATAATAGATATACATATATAAACTGAATCAATGTTAATTATGAGGTAGATCCTTAATCGTATTAATAGTATAAACACAGATATGAGATCTGTTCGTTGTTATTGTTATTGATACGAGTAATCGAGTTCCAACAAGTGTTATCAAAGCTGTTGGTGCTCATATACTTGATTCGGTGTTTAATTGTTATCGTTTTATTAATTTTTTTTTGTTTTAGAGTTTTTGAATCGAATTTGGTTTGAATTGGTTGAATTAAGGACGAATTGGATTGAATTCGTGTTGGTTAAGGTATTGTAGAGGTTCGGATTAGAGGAAATGAGGTGTGGTTTGGATTTTTGTTGTTTGGTATTGATTTCGGTTTAAGTCCGAAACAGGGTTGTGTTTTGGTCAAAATTGGTTTGGCTATTGATGTTAATCGGTTACGAGATGATGTGTATTGGATTCGGAATTTGATTACGAGGAGATTGATAGGTTATTTGTGCGTTTTGGTTGAGAAACGAAGTAGTATTACAAATCTGGTATTTCTGGGTTTGATCTTCAAAATTTCTGGAAAATTGCTTTGAATGTTTGAAGATATGAAGATGAACTTAATTCGTTATCTTCTTCTTGGTGATTCGCTATATGTTTCACGGTGATTCGTTATCAACTGTGTTACTTCGTTAACCAATTTGTGTGAGTTATTGATTCGTGTAATCTAGTTCGCTATCTAGATTAACCGATTCGTGTGACACGTGTTCTTCTTGGAATTTGTGTCCTAACAACCTTTGCCACGTGGCATAAGGTGTCAGAGTTTGTTACAAACAGTTGTAACAACCTGATTCGCTATAGTGTGATTCGCTAATCCACTGTAGCTGATTCGCTAAGCATTCCTTAGTGATTCGCTAAGTTTATTTTGGCGATTCATTACTGATTATCATCTGATTCGCTAAACTAATCCTTTGTGATTTGCTAAACTAAACCTTTGTGATTCGTTTGGTCAATTCGTTAAGTTGACTTGTTATTCGCTAAACAATTATCTCATTCGTTAAGTTACTTCGTCATTGATCAATCTTAACTTTGTTAAGAGTTGATTCGTTAAACACTGTTCACAGTTCGCTATAACTATTCATAGTTCGCTATAACTGTTCACAGATTGTTAAATTTTATTTGTTACACCCTTTAAATTTTTGAAACTTTTCAAAGATGGCCGGTATGTATGCATTAGCTTCTCAAAACATGTTAATGCAACAGATGTTGCAACTTGATACCGAGATAGGTTCGAATTCTAAATGTCCGAGATTGATGAAGTTCAGTGACTTTGCCAAGTGGGAACCTCGGTTTCGTGCACATTTGGGATCTGTTCATCTTGATTGCTCTTACTGTCTTGATGAAGTTTATGTTGCACCAATGATTGGTGATGATACTATTGGGTATACTCCTAAAGTTGTTTCTCAATACTCACAAGAAGAGAAGAAAGCTTTAGAAATCGAGATAAAAGCCTATTCTACGCTTACTATGGCATTACCAGAAAATATCTTTCATCAAGTTGGTAGTATCAAGAGATGTGCGTCTTTATTTCAACATCTGCGTATGAGAAGCATGGGAAACACAGCTGAGAGTAAGAAAGTGATGCTTAAGTTTCAGTTTCGAAACTTTAATCTATTGAAGGGAGAAACAGTTGAAGAGATGACTACAAGATTTAGTCATTTAATTGCTGAAATGGAAATTTCTGAAAGGGATAAAATTGACACTATTAAAAGTGTGCTTCCAAGTTCCTACTCAACATTTCTAATGGTTTTGAAAGAGAATGACTATTTTGTGAATGAAGACTTGACGGTACTTGAATTTCTACAAAAGATCGAAGCTAGAGAATACGATCTTAAGTGTCAAAAATCCTCCAAAGAAAATCAAGATCCAGCTTCCTATGGTGGAAGTATGCCTCTTAGTTCAACGATCTCTCCAATCACTGCTTTTCTTACTCATGCTGCAAGTGAACAAGAATTAACTATGTTTAATGATCCAAAAGTTTGTTTCTACTCTGCTGGTAATTTGGGTGGTTCTGGAAGTTCGACTAATACAAATCCATTTGCTACACCACCTAGTGTTAATATGAAGGAAGCTGAACAAAACTTTGGTTTTCTGACAGATTTTATGTCTTCATATGAAAACTTAGTGAGTAGTAAGATTGCCACAAGTGATTTAACAGATGAAGACTATGATCAGATAGATCCAGATGATCTAGAAATCATAGATTTAAAATGGAACATGGCTATGATCGTTCGTAAAGTTAAAAGATTCATGCAAAGAACTGGAAAAGATCTTCCAGCTTTAAACAAGAAGTTGGATTTTGACAAATTAAAATTGAAGTGTTATAATTGTCAAGAATTTGGGCATTTCGCGAAGGAATGTGACAAACCAAGGAAATAATACACCGGTCCTCATGGTCAAAGTCAAAATGCTTCTACACCACGAGGAAGTGATGCTGAAAAGAAACCATCTTCTTCTACAACACAAGCAATGTTAGCAGATGGAACCGACTGGTCATAACGGTTACTATGCAATGATGTTCAAGAAAATTTAGCTATGTTTGGATTACACAATGATTGTCAAGATGCAACTGCTAGTGAGATGTCTTCCGATAATGATTCTGGATATGATTTTGATGACTCTTGCGACAAGCCTTCCGAATCAATGTTTGCTTGCATGGCCAAGATTAACGAGGTTAGTAATTCTATGTCTGTTACTTCATCTATTAAAGCATCATGTGTTGACTATGAATCTAACAAATCTAAGTTAGAAGCTTTGAAGAACCAAAATGATAGTTTTATACAAGAAATTGCTTCTCTGAAAGATACTTATCGACAATCTCTTGAATCTCAAATGAGATCTCGAGAAAAGATTGAAGCATTGTCGAAAAGTAACCATGATCTCAAAGCCGAATTATCTGTGAAAATGACCATTAATGACTAAAAGTTTCAGGAATCTTGAAACATCGTTCTAAGATAACTGAGCTTGAGAACGAGGTTCTTGAGTTGAAGAACAAATTGGGGAAATTTAGAAATTCATATTTTCTGTTGAATGAAATCATTGAGGTATCTGGAAAACAAAAGGAGTCCAAGAAAGGTATTGTTTTTGTTGAAATCCCACCACCTTTCCATAATGATTATAAAATTAATCCTTTTGCAAGAAAAGAAGAGGATTTGATTCAAAAAGAATATGTGATTTCTGAAAAACCTAAATTGGTTAAACCTGAAATTGTCAAACCCCAAGTTGCTCCTCAAAAACCTCATGTGAAAAGTAAAAAGGTCTTTGTTGAAAATGTTGACAAAGTGATTATTGAGGATGTGTTTGAACCCAAGATTATACACAAGAATAAGAACATTCCTAGTTCTAATGACATTCTGTGCGAGCCTCACGAATTTGAGGAAGCAGTGTGTGGTTCACACAAACCTCAAGTGAAAAAGGATAATCCGATGAAAGTGAACTCTATGAAGGCAAAGAAGTCGGAAAAACCGAAAATTTCTGATGAGGATTTAATGCGTTTCATAAATCCTTCTTGTTCTAAGCCATCTGCAGCTAGAGTTTTTAAGTTAAAGGGAATGGACACAATGTTCACTGAAAAAGATATTCCAATAAGTATTATCAAACCTGAACTTATTGAGAGTGTTTTTGTCAATGAAACTTCAAAAATTCAAGAACTTGAACGTGTGTATGCTCAAGCAAAAACATCAGTTCAATCTGACCCATTGACTAAGGCAAAAAAACTTTTAAAACAAGCTAAGAAAATTTACTTTGTGAAGTCAACTGGGACAGATACACTAAAAAGTTTTTCGAACTGTTCTAATTTAGAATTTTACTTAAAGAAGAAATCTGAATTATCTGATGAGTTTGCTAAGAGCATGACTAAAAATGTGAGTCATCATCAAACTTCTGGGTCATTCATTCCAAATACCTCGCAACAACATAGTGTAGACATGCGAAGTTGTTTCTTATGCGGTCAACTTGGTCATGTTGTGAGGGATTGTAGTCAGAAGTATCAGCAGAATCTTCATCCTTTTATCAAGGATCATTCCAAACCGATTCCTGTGGTAAAGGAGATTTTGAAATGACCTGTGTCGTATGCTGATGATACTCATATTATGTTCTCTAATGTGAATCCTCGTAAGGTGGTTCATGTTAATGAGATTCATGGTCAAGTTAAATCCAAGTTTGTTCCAAATGCTCCTTTGTGTAAGAATGAAAATTCAAATGTGGTTCAGGCAGCGTATCTAAGACGAAAGTCAAAGAAACCTGCAACTTATTCACAAGTTGCTGAACAACAAATGAATGCAATTAATGTTAATTTTTCCCAAGAAAACCAAAAGGTGCCCAAGACTGAGGCCTGGGCTGCCTATTTGAACTAATCATTTTCTTTTGTGTATAGGGATCATCCAAGACCATTTCTGGTGAAAACTTGATCATGGACAGCGTTTGTTCTCGTCATATTACTGGAAATCTCAACCTCTTATCAAACATGAGAAATATTCAAGGGGGTTATGTAGCGTTTGCTGGGAATTCTGGGGGCATGATCACACAAGAGGGTGAAGTTTCAAATGGTCACATTACGTTTGAGAAAGTGAATTGTTGTGATAAAGTTGATCATAACTTATTGAGTGTGTCACAGATTTGTGATAAAAAGTACACTACGATATTTACTGACAAAGAATGTCTTATCTTGAAACCGGGTTATGTTATTCCCGAGGACATGGTTGTCATGTGATCACCACGATCAAATGACATTTATGTCTTAAAGAAGGATTCGGGTAAAATTTATGAAAAAAGGATTTGGGTGTCCGTGTACAATGTTGAAGAAGGATTCGGGTAAATTTTAAGAAAAAGCTATTGAAGGGTATTTCTTGGGATATGCATCTCCAAAGAAAAGGGTTTTTAATTTCACATCTGGTTGTGTTGAAGAATGGTACCATGTGGACTGTCAGAACTACACTACTCCTTCTCAAGGGAAAGGTCCATACTGGATGTTTGACTACAATAGTTTATTTATTTCATTTACACCTTCGACTGAACACATCGACTAAGATCTGGTTCGAGCATACTTTGAAGATCATTTGACCATTCCAAGATTTTCATGTTCTAATGATGTTGAATCTCAACCAGATGCTCCAACTGAAGAACCTTAAGTTGTTTCTCCAGTTGTTATTGATAATGTTTCTACTTCTTCTGATGATGATCAAGATGAAGATCAAGTTATTGACCTTGACAGTGATAATGTCTCATCTCCCGAGTTAGGTGAACATTACACTAACTTATTTGATAATGTTGTTGTTCCTGAGAATCCCACTCTTCGGATTCATGGATATCATCCACAGGAAAACATCATTGGAGAACTTGATGTGGGCTTTCGCACACGTTATCAAGTTGCTTCGTCAAGTGATAATAACATATTGTGTGCTTACACTAACTTACATTCTTCGGGAATTGTAAATCTTGCTAAATTCTCTTGCTTTCTATCTCAAGTTGAGCCAACGACAGCTCATAAGGCACTTGAAGATCCTTCTTGGGTAGAAGCTATGCAAGAAGAATTACAACAATTTGCACGTTTGGGTGTTTGGGACTTAATAGACAAACCTGCTAGAGTCAAGAAAGCCATTCCGACTAAGTGGGTATTTAAGTGTAAGAAAGACTATCGAGGGGTGATTGTCAGAAACAAAGCACGTCTAGTGGTGCAAGGTTTTCATCAGCAAGAGGGTATTGATTACACAGAGGTATATACTCCAGTTGCAAGATTAGAGTCGATTCGAATCTTCCTGGCATATGCAGCTTATAAGAATATCAAGGTCTATCAAATGGATGTTAAAATTGCTTTTCTCAATGGTGAATTACACGAGGAAGTGTTTGTTTTACAGCCTCCTGGTTTTGAAGATCCTGATTATCCGGACCCTGTTTACCGATTAAACAAGGCCCTGTATGGTCTACATCAAGCCCCGAGAGCTTGGTATGGCACACTCGCCGACCATCTGACTGATAATGGCTTCAAACGAGGGACTGTCGATGGCACTTTATTTCATAAAACTGTTGGTGACGATCTTCTCCCAGTCCAGATTTATGTCGACGATATTATTTTTGGGTCTACAAACTACACATTGTGTAAGGAGTTCAAAAAGCCCATGCAAACAAAGTTTGAGATGAGCTCGATGGGAGAGATGAATTTCTTTTTAGGGTTGTAGGTTCACCAGTCTGCTCACGAAATCTTTATTCACCAGACTAAGTATGTGAACGATGTCTTGAGCCGATTCAAGATTTCTGCCGGAAAAATCCCTTCTACTCCTTTTCCAGTAGGGCACAATTTATCACCGAATGAATTGGAGGATTCCGTTGATCCTACCATCTATCGTGCCATGATCGGTTCTTTAATGTATTTAACGGCTTCTCGCCCTGATATTATGTTTGCTGTTTGTCTTTGTGCTAGGTATCAGGCAAGTCCACGAGTGACTCACCTAGCTGCAGTCAAGAGAATTCTTCAGTATTTGAGGGGAAATCCAGACATCGGGTTGTGGTACCCCAAGGATGATACTTTTGATCTTACTGCCTATTCAGACTCGGACTATGGAGGTTGCAAGATCAACTTCAAATCAACAACTGCAGGATGCCAATTTTTAGGAAACTGGCTTGTTTCCTGGCAGTGTAAGAAGCAGACAACGGTCTCCACATCAACCGCCGAAGCTGAGTATGTTGCTGCATCGAGTTGCTGTTCCCAGGTTTTGTGGATACAACAACATCTTCGCGACTACGGTTTGAAGTTTCTTACTACTCTTATTTTGATTGATAATTCTGCTGCAATTTCTATCACAAAGAATCCTGTACAACATTCGAAAACAAAACATATCGAAATTCGATATCACTTTATACGGGATTGCTTTGAGAAGAAGTTGATTGACCTTGAGAAAGTACATACTGACTTTCAGAAAGCCGATCTGTTTACTAAAGCTTTTGACAAAACGCGCTTTAAATAATTGCTTGATTTAAACGGGTTGAAGACCCTCGCTGATATCCTTAAACAAGGATGACTATCTTTATTTTCTGTCATATTTTTCTTTTAAAATTTATTTTAGTTTTAGGGGGAGAAAATCTAGAAAATACAAAAAGAGTGTATTTTTCGTTTTTATAGATAAAATCCAAAAACATTAAAAATTTCAAAATTCAAAAATATTGTGATTTCTGTTCTTTAATGTTTTTCCTTTAAATATTTAGAAAAACCAAAAACATTTTAAAATTTTTAAAAATAAAAAAGAATGTGATTTATGTTTGTATAGAAAAATCCAAAAATCCAAAAAGATTGTGAAGTTTATTTTGTTTATAAGAAAATTGAAAAAGACAACAATATTGTGTTTTTAAAGTTTGTATAGAGAAAAACCAAAAAGATTTTTGCAGGCGTTTTTAGATTATTTTCTCGCTGAAAATTATGTCGGTTATTTAAGTTTGTAAAGCTGGCTTGCATGTCTTTGTCCTGTTATCTACTTGTAGATGAATATTGATTATCTTGACTCCAAATTTTGAGTTAAGTTAACTGGGGCGATTAAATTTATCTTTTATTTTATTTTATTTTATGCTCCTCAAAATTTTTAGTTTTTGAAGCAAAAAGAGAACATGATAGTACATTGATTATCATGACTCCAAATCCAGCAAAAAGTAATCATAAAAGACTGTGTGCTTAATTGCATTGGTGCATTGGTAGGTCTTAAAACAACCCAGTAGAGTAAAGTATGTGATATAAACATAAAGAAACGCCAAATTGAAATGGGTGTTAGTCTCTAGCAAAAGTCTCGATGAGGATGGCAGAAATGTAATAACCAGTCATACTCAAGCCTTATATTTGTTGATCACCCAAAAATAAAATAAAGCAAATAACAAGCGTTAGGATTCTGGACACTGTGAGTCTTTATGCGGCTTAATCATCTGGGTATTCATAAGCATGAATATTTCACTCGCTTTCTAGAGCAAACCCAAAGTCATTAAACTTGATCACTGCTGTACTTAGTACAAACTTCCAAATTACTGACTTGATCAAAATCCGCTGTTAGTCATATAATTGTTCCTCCCTTGCGCGTGTCTTAATACCATTAACAAACGGACCCCAGGGGATACAATGTATGTAAACCGACAGATGGACTCATGCATACTCACTCACAGTAAAGGAAACTTGATGCATTGCTCAAAATTTCAAAATTGGTATCAAAAATTTTGATCAACAATATAATGGTTTAAGTCAAGTTGGGGTGATTTGGCAAAAATCAAATTAAGCTTGAACCGAGATTAGAGGCTGATAGTTTCTGATATTCTGTGCTTTAATTGAACAAATTAATCATATCACAAAAATACTTGAATGTGTGTTATTAGATTTATGTGGATAACAATACCAATGATCGACTTATCGCCAGTCATAATATCACTGAAATATAAAACTGTGATGTAAGGGCAAATTGGTCAATATGATTCTCTGCTCAAACTCGACAAAAATACAAAACTATGTTCTGTTTTTGTAAAATTAATTAAAACACAAAAAGATTGTCTATTTTTAATTGTTCGGATATTCTTTTGTAAATACATTCTTTATTTTTTTCAAAATACCAAAAATATTTTCGTTTTTCTTTGTGCATATTAATTTTAAGTTATGTTTCGTAAGAAATGAAACGCTTTTTAAGGTATTTTGTTATCGGGATAAAATGATTCTCGATAATTCTATTATTTAATTCATTTAAATTATTTAAATTTAAAATAAAATAAAGATTTTAATTTGTTAAATGCCAATTTGTTATTTATGGATAACAAACTAGGTGATTCTTTAGCGAACTAGCTTCTGGTTCGCTCACCTAATTCGCTTCCGCACTCTGTAACGAATCATCCCTTCGTTATTCATATTTAACGAATCATGACACGAATCATGTCTTGATTCGCTACCTTTAATTTAACGAATCAAGTAGCGATTCGCCAACATAGGTAACGAATTGAGTTAGCGAATGGGCTAATTCGTTAACTTTAATTTAAACGAATCGTCTGATTCGTACAAGTTGTACCTCGAGTTGTGTGCAAGGTTATAAAAGAAAAGAATAACGAACAGTCCTCCACTGTTCACCTTCTTCCTTCACCTTAAAGAAACCCTGTTCAAATTTTCTCTGAAATCTCGACTTTCTTGTTTGGATATTTCAAGGATATATTTGAGTTTCTAAGGTATAGCCGATCATGGCGATCTATTTTTTGTCAAAAATGGCTAAGATTTGATAGTTAAATTATGAACTTTTAAAGGTTTAACGGTTTCCGAGCTTATAAACCCCATTTATGTATAATTTATGTTAATAACTTGATGATTTAGATGTCATTATGATCTGAATGTGATTTCGATACCCTTGGTGGACTCTAATCAACATTTGATTATTGTTTGCTGGGTTAATTATGTGTTCATGGTCTCGGTGTTTATGTTTAGTTAGTTTAACTTAGGTATTTAGAGATGTTGAGCCTCAATCTCATCGATCTTAGCTTATGAGCGTGATTCCGAGTACAACGAGTTCATTATCTCGATAGTTCAACGATAGTTATGGCCTAATTGAATCTGGGTTTATAATGTTGACTGTTGTTGTTCTTCCTGATTTTGACATTGACTATGCGAGTCAAAGAGAAAGTCTTAATTTTTGACCGTTCGTTAATCTTAGTGAATTGGGACTGTTTCGTGTCCAATTCGTTAAGATCTTACACGAACTAGCTAAGCGAATAAGATGTTATACGAATCAGATTTGGATTCGCTTAAAATATAACGAACTAGAGTTTAGCTCGTCAAAATTAAATAGTAATTCGCTATGTTCAGTTCGTTAAAGTATTTACTTGATAACGAATCGCCTGATTCGTTATCTTATTGTAACGAATCAGTGTGATTCCCAACGAATGACATTTATTAATTAACTTAATTTCAATATTCATTTAATTTAATTAAAGGATTTAAATCGTCTAATACGCATAAATATATTAGTTATACATATCCTTTGATTACGTATATACACCATCTATAGATATGTTGATATATTTTGTTATCTCTTCTCATATTCGATTTTATTTATACAGTAAAACATGGCAGATCAAGAACAACAAAATCAACCACCACCAGAACAACCTCCTCAAGATCAACAAGCTGAAGTGATCTTATTGTCGTTTGATAAAAAGCACAACATTTGTGCTTATGTTGATCAAGATGTACCTGATTTGGAAACATTTGGAGATTTGTTGACTTTCTTACGAAGATCAAAAATACACTATGCTATCACTACTAGACCAAAGGTGTATCTAAGTATTATCAGACAATTTTGGAATACGGCTGCATATGTTGAAGAAAATCAGATCATCAGGGCTACAATCAATCAAACTCCAATTACAATTGATGTTGCAGTGATTCGCCGAGTACTTCAATTCGATGATAATGACGATTACCTGAGTGAATTTGACAGGTCATTGGTTAGAGGACTATTCACCCGTTTGCACTATAATGGAAATATTCTTAAGTCCATGTTGAATAAGAATGGGGTGTGTGCACCATACAAGTATCTGCTACACGTTTTACTTCATTGTATGAGTGGCCGTCAGGGTGATTTTGATGAGTGTAGACTGAGTTTGCAGTCGGCCTTTGTTGTCTTGATTCTGAACAAGCCGTATAATTATTCAGAGTTAGTATTTGATCATTTGAAGGAACAGGTTCAGCAAACTCTTCAGTCGAAGAAATTCTTGATGTACCCTCGTTTCCTACAGCTTATTATTCAAGAATTGATTCCGAATTTGGATATCGATCAGACAAGAGTGAATGATGTACTTCATCAAGAACACATGACTGCTGATACCGTTCATCGTATGTTAATTTATAGAAAGGAGAAACCACAGGATAAACGGATGATTGGTCATATAATCAATCCGAATTATGTATGTCCTCCTAATGAGCGCTGGATCCACGATGATTCGGATTCTGAGCGTGAAGGGGGAGAAGGTGATAACGGTGATGGTGGAGATGATGATTGTGATAGCGATGGGAATGATGGTGATGGTGGAGCTGGTGATCGAGATGCAGTCGATGCTGCATTAGCTGCCACCATTAAAGCTCAACTAGAAAGAAAACGAAAAGGGAAAGCTGTAGCCACTGGTGAACCATCAAAGAAGCCCCGTGTGTCTGTTGGGGCTGGGGTAATCATTGGAACCCCACCACCACGTCATACAATGCCTCAAAGCTCGGCGGTGCCGCTAACTACTAGCACTCCGATGCTTACTTTGACGACGACGTTGGTGTCACACGAGAGGCTCGGTCTTATTCCTCAAATGGCGTTAACCAAGATACCGAGACCTCCTACTGCATTGTCTACAGTATCTCCTACCCCATCCATTAGACCTCCTCCTACAACTACAACTCCTCCTCCACCTCCGCCTAGTGATGTCTCGTTTATGAGAATTACTCGGCCTCAAGGACAAGTACAACCTGTTCACCCGTCCGTATACAACTTGCCACCGGGTCGTCAAACTGAAATGTTGTTGAATCTTCTCCATCTTTATGAAAATCAAATGGCAGCTGACCGTCAAAATCAAGAACGACTCATGGAGAATCAACGACGAATGATGAGTTATATTTCTTTCTGTCAGAAAGAGACTAAGTCGTTGCGTACGATTTTTGAGTCTCGGGGGGTGAAATTAAAGGAACAAGAAGTGTTGATTTTACAATTAACTTGTAAAGAAGATGCCCACAAGAAACTCAAGAATTACGACGACGATCCTGACGAATCTGGTGCAGGAGGTGAGCCTAAACAATCGCATGGTTCATCCTCTGGTGCTAGTTTTAGTGGCGGTGATGATTCGAGCAAACAAATTATTATTTATCAAGATCCAACAGCTGCCAAGCCAATTGAAATGATTGCAGCTAACACAGTGATATTTGTTGATGAATCAGGGGTGGTTAAGAGTGTGGTGAATAGAGATGAGTTAGAGGTTGGGGAGTTTGTAGAAAGATCGTTGACACGGACGCAGATTTCGATTCTGCTTGGGCTGAATGACGATCAGTTGACTGCTTTAGAGACTGAGCCCGATGTTGAGGCTGTGAATGAAGAAGGGTTGGATGAGGATCCGTTGTTTATGAATACGGATTTTATTTATGAGAATGAGGACATTGAGATGGAGGATGTGACTGCTGATGAGTACTCGGACTTGTATCAACACACGAACGTTGATCAAGGTGCTCCGGTATTTCAAGAAGACGTGTTTAAAGAGACTGAGGATGAATTGGAAAAGGTTGTGCAGCGAACAGTACCCACACTCAAAGAAGTGACTGATGAGGACATAGAAAGATGGTTCAAATGTCATAAAGTGGGTAAAATTATCAGTGCTTATCGTTATGTAG
This sequence comes from Bidens hawaiensis, assembly GCF_021521415.1. Classification (NCBI taxonomy): domain Eukaryota; kingdom Viridiplantae; phylum Streptophyta; class Magnoliopsida; order Asterales; family Asteraceae; genus Bidens; species Bidens hawaiensis. The sequence continues at coordinate 19,157 of NW_027494219.1, read as the reverse complement.
ATCAAGAAAGAAAAGATACTACTGCTGCTTGGGTTAAGGCTAATCAGGTGACTACCTTCAAGACCGTTTCAAAGGTACACGGTGACATTGTTTCATGGGCTTATGATTCGGACCTTAAAGTAAGTATAGTCAAGTGGGAAAAGGGTGTCCAGTATTACGAGAAGATAATGGACGTTCTGACATTACCGCGGTGGGATGTTCGTACCCTCGCGAGACGTCCATTTATCAATCGTGGGGGTTACCGAATAGTTGAGTGGTTTCACCAACACTTACTGTTCGAGGTCAACCATGGCTTTAAATTCTTCAAGCCCCAGGTCCCAAGATGTAAGCGCATTGGCGAGATTGATCCAAGGACCGGCTGGAAGAAACTTGTCTTGAAGGTGAAGCCTCCAAAGACAATGAAGTAGGTTCCTGTGAAGACGATGCCTCAAGATATTTATCTGAATTCAACCGTTGGTACTATGACAATCGTACTGGCGAGGCCGTTATTGTTCGTGGTCGAGGACTGCAGACCGAGCTCATTAAGATAACGACCCGATGTGGTTGATTAATTTATCAGAGACCGACAATGACGTGCTCTTCAGGAAGCAGATTTTATTTGAGCGCCGTGAAGATTACGACCTGGCTATGCAATTACAACGAGTCGTTCATGTGTGTCATGAGCATGGAATTCATAGTTGCAGAGACTGGCAGTCCAAGCGCTTCAAATAAGTTAAAGACAAAGAGCTCAAGACGAGGGGGTGTCTGTTAGTGCACGGTTTTGCGTCTAGAGTCTTTGTATTTAACGTTAATGTTTTATTTATTATTTAATGTGATAATAGTTTTTTTATTGAGTTAGTTCGCTAAGTTAAAGGCTAGTTCGCTAGGGGATGTTAGCGAACTAGCCAAGTAATGTATTCCCTCCTGATTCATTAGGGGATGTTAACGAATCAGGGGGTGTTTCGCTAAGCTTATGTATGTAACGAAGGGGAAGCTGGTTCGCTAGGGGATGTTAGCGAACCAGATCACCTTCTATTTATAGTGAACTCCTGTTCACGTTTTAGAAAGAAGTTGTGAGTTAATTAACGAATGGCCGTCCAAACTCTCTCTCAAGCTTCACCTAATATTATACAGATAATATATTGATAATAGATATACATATATAACACTGAATCAATGTTAATTATGAGCTAGATCCTTAATCGTATTAATAGTATAAACACAGATCTGAGATCTGTTAGTGGTTATTATTATTTATACGAATCATACGGGTTCTAACAGTCCTACTATTCACTCATTTTCTTCACTTTATACGGTTACTCTGCCCAATTTTTTCCAGAATTCTTAATCATCGATTTTCTATGTTTTGATTGTACCATTGTGATTATAAGGTATAGACGATTGTATCTTTATACTTTTTGTCAAAAATCACATAGTTTGGATAGGGTAATTAGGTTAATATTGTTAACGTTGTTTGATGTTTCTTTGAATCTTGACCTATACACTGTATTACAGGTTATGGACCTTAAATTTGTTACCATTATGATCGGAATGTATTTCCGAGATCAATGGTGATACTTAATCATGTTTTGATTACTAATTGATGGGTTGATTATGATTAGTTATTATCAGGGTTTAATACTCTGTTTAAAACCCTAACTTAAGTACCTTAGTTCATGTTTTGGCTTCTCAAATCAGTACCATTTGGGTCGCTGAAGGTTTCCGGGACCTTTATGGTCATTTGTTTGGTTACTCATCGACAATTATGGAGTAATCGATTTCCGATTTGCAAGTTTGACTTTGAGTATGCTTGGTTAATTTTGACCTTGACCAGTGAAGTCAAAGATTAAGCCATGAAGGCCATTCGTTATGCTTAGCGAATTGAAACTAATTCGTGTCCAATTCGTTAAGCAATTCAAACGAATTAGAATGAGCGAATCAATGTATCTGACGAATCAGCTTGATATTTGTAAATTATGACGAATTAGATTTTGATCCGTTATTTATAACGAACTAGAGGTTAATTCGTTGTCTTTCTATAGGAATTCGCTAATTCTTAATTCGTTACTTATTTACCTGATAGAGAATCAGATAATTAGTTATATTATTTAACGAATCACTCTGTTTCTTAACGAATGACATGGTTTCCTTTTAATTTAAAATTCATAAAATGAAATATAAATTTTTTTACTTTTATTAATTGAGTATTATTATTATTTATAATTCTAATCATTCTTCAGGATTATTTATACAGTAATGGCTGATAACGTTGCTCAAGACCCGCTTGTTGATGCACCACAAGATCAACAAGCTCAGGATGTCCTTTTGCTTCCATTTGATACACGGCATAACGTTTGTGCATTCGTTGACACAAACTTTCCTAATGAGGATGTCTTTGGTGATATGCTGGCATTTATACGCCGTTCTCGTATCCATTATGCCGTTACTGCTAATCTGGATATTCGGTTCAGCATTGTTCGCCAATTCTGGAACACTGCTCAATATGTGGAAGCTGAGGACCATATTGCTGCTGAGGTTAACAACAAACCAGTTGTCGTCTCTGTTGAAACGGTTCGAAGGGTGTTATGATTTGATGACACCATTGATGATCCAAGTGAATACCATAAGGATCTGATCCAAGGATTGTTTGGACGTTTGTTTTATGCCGGTAGTCTTGAGTCGTGTATGTACAATAAAGCATACTTGTGTCCTCAATACAAGTATTTGCTTCATGTTCTTATTCACTGCCTTGGTGGACGAAAGGCTGGATTTGACGAGTTCCGCATTATGCTACAATCAGCATTTGTTGCACTTATTTTAAATAAACGTTACAATTTTTCTGAAATGATCTTCGATCATCTGAAAGAAAATTGTATTCCTGGAAATCGACGCGTGAATTTCTTGATGTATCCGAGTTTCGTTCAATTGTTTGTTAACGATACTATCAGGGATTTGGTACTCGACCCTAATGATGTGAATGATAAGTTTATTCTGGACAACATGAAGGCAGATACCATGAGAAGGATGAAACAGTACCGTCAATCTCCTCCTCCCAGATTTAAAAGATTGATTGGTCATCCAGCAAATCCAGATTTTGTATGTCCTGATGGTGATCGCTGGATCCATGATGATTCGGATTCCGAGCGCGAGGAGGGACCAGGTGGGAACGAGGGTAATGATGCTGATGATGATGCAGGTGGAAATGATGGTGGTAATGGTGGCACTGGTAATGTTATGGGTGTTGCTCCTACTTTACAACCTGCTGAGGTTGATGCGGCTTTAGCCGGTGCTATAGCTGCTAATCATAAAAGGAAAGGAAAGGGGTTGGTGAAAGAAGGTTCATCAAAGCGTTGAGTGTCGGCTGGGGCTGGCATCTCGTTTGGAGTTCAACCTCCAAGGTCATTTACACCTCAACGCCCGGCGGTGCCACTCACTACTAGCACCCAGGAGTTTACTTTGACGACCACGCTTACGTCGGATCCACAGCTTGGTATGATTCCTCACTCAGTATTATCTACTATACCCAAGCCGACGACTGCTACTTCGGTGGTTCCTCCTACACCAACAATGATGCCTCCACCAGATATTTCATTTCTGAGGCTTAGTCGTCCTATGGTACCAGTTCAGCCTATACCTCCTTCTTTTGCTGCATCACCTCATGATCAGCAGATGAGCATGGTGTTGAGTCTATTACATTTGTATGAAATCAGATGTCTGATTATCGTATGAATCAGGAACGTATGTTGGAGAACCAAAAAGAGCTGCTCAGCTATGTTTCTTTCTTTCAAAAAGAAACGAAGGCCCTTCGTGTGATTGTTGAGTCTCAGGGGGTGAAAATCAAAGAACAAAAGGAGCTTATTTTGCAACTTACGTGCAAAGATGACGTGCTGAAAAAGCTCAAGAATTATGATGAGGATCCGGACGAGTCTGATGCTGGCGGTGAGACTAAACAAACTCAAGACCCACCCTCTGGTGCAGGTACGAGTTCTGTTGATGATTCAGGCAAGCAGGTTATTGTTTATCATGATTATTCGGCTGCAAAACCGATTGAGATGATCGAGGTCGATAGAGTTATTTTTATTGATGGTGAAGGGTTTATTAGAAGCATGGTTAATGCTGATGAGATAGCTGTTGGGCAGTTTGTTGAGAAGTCGCTGACACGAGAGCATATTGCTATCTTGCTTGGTTAAAATGAAGACAAATTGACCATGTTAGAAGCTGAGCCAGATATTGATGTAATTAATGATGATGTGATCTTAAATTATCCAAACATTGAGATGAGTACGGGTTTTATTTATGAGAATGAAGAGGTTAAGGTTGAGGATGTGACTGCTGAGGAATACCCTGATCTGTTTCAACATACCAATGTTGATCAGGGTGCTCCTATATTCAATGAAGAAACAATCAAAGAAGCAGAAGATCATCTTGAGAAGACATCCATAGGAAAGAAGGTCATTGATACAAGATTTGACTCGCTTGAAAACCCAGCTGATGCTGACATTCAAAGATGGTTTAGTCGTTGAGATAAGAGGGCTCATAAGATTATTGAAGCACATCGGTACGTTGATCAAGAATTGAAGGTAGAAGCCATAGCACGCGCCAAAGCAAATCAGAAAACTACATTCAAGGCCGTGTCGAAAGTGAAAGGTGATATTATTTCTTGGCTTTATGATTCTGAACTGAAATTATGTATTGTTAAATGGGAGAAGGGCATTCAGTACTATGAACTAATGTCTGATCTTCTCTCATTACCAAGATGGGATGTACGCACTCTGGCGTATCGTCCATTTATTAATCGTGGCGAGTACTACCATGCAAACGTTTTCACCAACACTTGTTGTTTGAGGTGAACAACGGTTTTAAGTATTTTAAACCACAAATTCCCATCCGCAAGCGTATCGATGAGATCGATCCAAAAACAAGATGGAAAAAGCTGGTTCTTAAGGTTAAACCGCCGAAGACAATGAAGCATGTGACGGTGAAGACGTTGAACCAACACATGTATTTATCTTTCCACCATTGGTACTACGACAACAGAATCGGCGAAGCTGTCATTGTCCTGGGTAAAGGTTTAAAGACTGAGCTAATCAAGATCATTGATCCGAGGTGGCTTGTTAACTTAACCGAGACCGACAACGACGTGCTACACAAGAATAAGATATTGTTCGAGCGCAATGAAGACTATGATCTGGCTATGCAGTTCCAACGCGTGGTACATGTATGTTTTGAGAACGGGATTCATAGTTGCAGAGATTGGCAGTGCAAGCGTTTCAAGTAAAAGTTAAAGACAAAGAGCTCAAGACGAGGGAGTGTCTGTTAGTACACGGTTGTGCGTCTTGAGTCTTTGTATTTATCGTTATCGTATTTGTCGTTTTATTTATGTAATAAACAATTAATTTATCTTTGTAATTCGTTAAAGTATTGTCAAGTTCGCTAAGGATGTTTAGCGAACTAGATCTAAGTTAATTTCCCTCCTGATTCGTTAAGGATGTTTAACGAATTAGGGGGTGATTCGTTACGTTGTTTACTTTCAATGTATGTAACGAAGTGGACTCTAGTTCTTTATGGAATGTTAACGAACTAGGTCCATCTTCTATATATAGTGGCCTCTGTCCACTGTTAAGTTAAGTTTTGAGATTAACATTAACGAATTACTGTCCAATTCTCTCTCAATCTTCATCTTCATATTAACATTATCAATTCACATACATACAACTTATATATACATATATAACAATGTAATCAAGAGTAACAATAAACAAGATCCTAAGGTTTATTATTTATATACATATCAGATCCGAGATCTGTGTGTGTTAAGATTAATTAAAACCGAGTTCAAACAAAGGATGTTGGTTCAGACCGCACACTAATTTTCTTGTAACGTAAATATGCAGAAGGTTGATAGTGAATATATGTGGAAGAAAGGATTAAAGGCTGCACTATTTAGTAAAGCGAATGGCTATATATATACATATATATATATGTATATGTATATATATAGTGTGTGTGAGTGTGTTTGGGATTGCTTATTTACCCAATTTCTATATCCCAGGCATTTCCATGAACCATACGACCCCTAAAAAAGGGGGGTCAAAGAGTCAAATGGGTTGAATAGCTAAAAAAACATGTCACATGGGTCGAACAGGTCAAACAAGTCTAATGATAACTTAACGAATCAAACGTTAATAAACAAATTCATCATCACAATTAACAAAACTAATAGTACCAAAAACAAATTTACTGCCTTTGAAATTACTATGGCTGTCCTTCACTCCTCCTTAATAATATAATATAGAAATATAGATATAGATAAAGACTATCTTTTGAGGAGACCTACCAAGGATCTAACTTCGTCGATACATCGATTATACAATACGAACATTAATACTTTAAATACAATTTATTGAAAAATAAGGATAAATTACATAATAAGTTATGGAGAGGATATAACTTAGATCTAGGACCTCACACCTCTCATGTGTGTGATCTCATAATTATGAGCATGGAACCACCTATTTATAGGCCACATGCCCCATTTCGTTAATTTAGTTTAATTCGTTATATCTTCATAACGAATTAGACTCCATTCGTCAACATTCCATGACGAATGGTAATAACTTAACGAAATGGCCTTCTTTCGTTATGCTTCCATAACGAATGGACTTATACATTAACGAACTATCCTAGATCACTAACGAATGGACCTCATTCGCTATACAAACCATAGCGAATAGGCCATTTACAATAAATATTCAATCTAGACTATCTATAATTTATTCGATCGCTACGGACAACCAAAACAGTGCACTAACAGCTTTTAGCCCCCGTGTTACGGGGGTTAATTTAGGTTTTGTTTCTAATCGTTTTGGTATTTTATGTTTTGTAAATAATTTGTTTTACTTTTCAATGGAGTTTGTTTTGATTTAATACTTATATATTCGCTTGTTACGTTAATTATATTTTTTAACGGTTTGCGCACTTTCAATTGAGACTGGTAGGTTTATAGTTGGGTTGGAATGAATCTAGTCGAGTAATGAACACCGCATAATAGATAATATACACAAAGTTAAACCGTAAATAAACTGTTGAGTCAAAGATTTGACCTAAGAGAAGTATAAGGAAGATTGGAATCTTCTCAACCTCCTCAAAATTCACTAAGTATGGGATCCGAGCACACTTGGATTCCCGGGTAGAGTTTTCTTACCCTAGCAAGGTATTTTGTCCATCGGGCAAAGTTATCTTCTATAATTCTTCTTTAGTGTATATCCGAGCAGGTTTCACTAGTTAGTGTATACCCGAGCAAGGTTCAATATATCTAGCAAGTCAATTCTTCATAGCCGAGCAAGGTTTTCTTCTGAGTAAGCTCTTGGCTAACCAAGCTCTTGGAGCCAAGTGATTAGAAGATCGGGCAAGGTATTCACTAATAACAGTGGTCCAAGCAGGCTCGATGAGTAATGAAATATCACAAGTGATATCTGGTAAGGTTCAACTCAAGCAGACTACAGTGTTACCAAGCACACTTTGAGTTGCTAATAAGCTATTCCCTAGCAAGGAGTTGAAAGGACCATTGAAGAACAAGGTTGCTCGTAAAGTCATGTCGGGCAAAGTCTAATATGATCAAGAAGATTGAAGTCTGCTAGGTGAGTATTTTCTTAAGAAAATACTCTAAGTAAAGTCTACCCGGAGAACTTTTCCCGAGCACACTTCAAGGTTACCAGGTCTACCCGTACAAGAAAGGCACTAAGCGTACTCGGAGAAGACAACTTATGCAAAGTCTACCCGGAAGACCTGTTTTTACACTTAGCGTAGTTTTGAATATTTAATTTTAATAAGTATTATTTATTTAGGGTTTCTAGAAGGAATGACAACTGTCAGGAGGTGCCAGGCCTATAAAAGGAATAATTTATGGCACGCCTCTTACGGACAAGCCAATTAATCGTGAGAGAATATTTGTGAGAGTGACGACTATCATAAAAATCGTACGGATATAACTTTCCCATCAAGAAACCCTAAATCGATTATTGCTTGTATGATTTATATTATATGAATGGAAATCATTTGAGTGAATCTTGTGTGTTAGTTACCTTTGATTAACCTTTTAGCAACAACACAGTTTGTTATTGATTTGGCCTTTAACAAACGGTTTTCCTTCTAAAAATAGCAACCCGTCATTAACTTCCTTGTCAACACATTAATTGTGTGAGTTATGACTTGATTTTTAGTATGATCTACCATCAATCGGGGACTTGACAAGTGGTATCAGAGCTGGTCATTGCTATTTTGGTAAGGAATTTGTTGCGGATTGAAGATCTGAAGAAGAACAATGACGTAAGCAGAACAATGTTTCATTGAAGAGTGACGTCAGCTACTCTGTTCTTCATTTTCGTCCAGATCTGCATATTACCGGTGTTTTTTTTACTTATTTTGTTTGAAGTTCTCATCTTTATTACTTAATCGTGCTCTAATCGGACTAGATACTTCAGATCTGAAGATCCGGTTCTCAGATCTGATTATTTCTAAAATTTGTCTTTACTAATTAACTGCTTCTGATTTTCAAAATGTATGGTTACTAAGAACAAGAGGTTTCTACTAATAAGATACCTAGACTTTATGGAAGGAGAACTTCACCAAATGGAAGGTATTATTTTAGGCTTCCATGTGTTACAGTGATGTTGACATGTGGAATTCAATCAAGAACGGTCCTCAAAATACTGATGGTGCAAATGCAACTCCAGCAGTGCGTGAAAGGATGAGAAAAGTGGGACTATTGTGGGAAATACTAACCAAGGTTTCTCATCATACAACTGCTAAGGCAATGTATGATGCAATTCTTGAAATGTATGAAGGGAACACTGAACTGAAAAACATTAAAAAACAGAGACTGAAGCAGCAGCTGGAAAGATTCAAGTACAAGGAGGGGGAAAGATTGAAGTCAATCCTGGAGAGATTCCTTGCCATTGTGAATGACCTGAGAAAAACGGACTATGTGATAACTGAGTTTGATCTGACCACAAAGTTTCTGAACTCAATGCCCAAGGAATGGTACACGGCCAGCAAATTTATTCTTCAAAAGCCCTTTTTAACAACTCAAATTGGATGACGTAATCTGTTTCCTTCAGGCTGCTGAAATCGAAATGATTGAAAATGAAATGATCAAAGAAGAGAAGCCCTGCTTTCAGGTGTTAAATGCTCTCATTGCACCTATGGGAAACTTGTCAACCAAAAACCAACAGCAAATTCCCTTTATAGAGGAACCAATTGAACATGGAGTTGACACACCTAAAGCTTTTATTGGTAGTAGCACAAGTCACCAGGGAAACCAGACAAGGTTCAATGTCCAACTCTTAGAAGAAAATGACTCAGCCTCAATGGCTAGTGGATATGTACCTTACTCCGGTGGAGGAAATGGTCAATGGAGTGAAACACAGGCTTTGCTTTCAATGTTTACAGAATCATACAATGCTTTTGTAGCAAAGAATCTGATTCATACCAGTGTCATCCCGGATGACCTTGAGCAGATAGATGCAGATGATTTGAAGGACATGGATTTGAAATGGCAAGCAGCCATGTTGGCTCTTAGAAGTAAGAGATTATACAACAGGACTGGTAGATCACTTCTATCAGGGCCTAATGAAAGAATTGGTTTTGATAAGTCAAAAGCCATATGCTATAACTGACAACAGCCTGGTCATTTTGCCACAGAATGTAACATGCCAAGAAACTTTCAGATGAACCAGTTCCAGAACCAGTCAAGAAATCAGCAGCAACAGTATCAACAGAACTAGCAGAGAACCAACAGTCCCAATAACTTCAACAACTATAATCCCAACTTCAACAACTTTCAACAGCCTCAAATGAACAATCAACAAGTTGTGCCACAAAATCAAAACTTTCAAAGAAACAACAACCAAAACCTTCAAACTGTTCCAACCAACTTAAACAGAACCAAGAAATGTTGCTTTGATGGCTATTGCTGATAAGGAAGCTGGAATATCATCTCAGCTACACTCTACTCCTATAGTTGACTTACATGAAATTATCAATGAATTAACTATAAAAGTAGGCAAGCTAGAGGGTGAGTGTTTTAGGAAACAAAGTATCATCAATGGGTATGAGGCAAGTGATTTGATTAATGAAGAGAAAATAAAGAGTTTGGAAGATGATTGTATGATCAGCTACAGAACTTAAAAGAGATATATCACTGAGATAGATGGACTAAAGGAGATGATTGTTGAGGAGAAAGTGCAGAACACAAAATTGCAAGTTGAAAATGAATATCTGAAGAACTTGGTTTCCACAGGAAACATTTGCAGTATTCTGAACCAGGTGAAGGAAGAAGAAAAATACAAAGCAGTTCCACCACCATTCAACAACAACTTTATGCCCAAAGTTGACAAAGAGAAGAGAGATGCATATCTACAACAATTCAGAGATGCCTTTCAAGAAAAAGAAGAATTTGTTGATCTTTACAAGAATGTTGAGGTGAATGAAGAAGGAGAATTTGTGGTAAAGGAAGAAGTGAAAGAAGACAAGTCAATTGGAGTGCAAGTCTTTGAAGATGATTTTGATTCTGATGATCTGAATGTAGATGATTTAAGTGACTTGAGTGATCAGATTACTGATGAAGAAATCAAAGCTGCTGAAAGGGGAAGAAGGGTGAAAAAACCAGAATCAATAGACAAACTTTCTTTGTTACCTCCAATAACACCAAAGATGAAGAAACAGAATGAAAGAATGAAGAAAGAACATGTATCTTTTGATATATGTGAGAGGAAGAAGGTGAGCTACAATGCAGTCAAGCCACCAAGTAAGACTGTATTGGAAATGATAAGTAAAAAAAAAAAAAGAGAAACTGTATTAGTTGATGTTGAGAACTTTATCCCAGTTTACCATATTTTCTCTAGTCATGAGGTGTTTGACATTGGGGAAGTTGAAACTATGAAAGAATATGAGAAGAGGCAATCAAGATATAAAGAAAGTCAAGATGAAGAACCTTTGAATATGCAGAAAATTGTGTTTGTCAAAATTAAGATTAAAAGACAACATATCAAGATTGAGGAGTTTGTGCCTTTTCTCAATTGATTTTGATGGTCTGAAGAATCAAAAGACACTTGGAGGCAAAGCACCTAGACCAAGTGAAAGGTTCAAGAAAGGAAGTGATCATGAAAAATACAAGGGAAAAGTTTGGTGCAAGAAATGTGATGAGTATGGTCACCACACTGATTCTTGTAATGAGAGATTCAAATTCAAGCCTTTTCATGTCCCAGATGAGAAAAAGTATGGACTAGACTTTGATTTGTATAAGCCAAAGTATGATTCACACATGGGAAAAGGAAAGGTGTGTGGAAAAGAGACAATGAGTGCAGATGTTTTGAAAGCTGAACTAGAGACTAAGAAAGAAGAGAAAATTGATGTCAAGACAAAGAAACATGTGACTAAATCAGTGGTAAGAAGCATGTCTCCTAAGAAGTCTGAAAAAGCTATCAAGAAGAATGTTCAACCATTGAGAATTATCCCTAAATAGGACTCACAATCAGTCAAGTCTGATGATTCTCAAGGATCACCAAGTAGTGAGAAGACAAGAATCAGAGGTATCTAACTGTCACACCCGGCCCTAAACGGCGGAAACAGCCGGGTGCGCGCTAGTGGGAATTGATAATCAAGCACGGGTCATTGCAAACATTCAAATAAATTTTCCATTGCGCATGAAATGTCTAGTACAAAATACATTACATTGTTTAGAATTACATATAAAAACATTCACATATGAAAAACATTGAAGATTTCCGCGCCATATCCCCTTACACGGCGGGGAACAACCACGCGTATGGAAGGGATAGAACTAAAATCTTCCAAAAACCATTTTTATAGATGTTCTGCGTGAAGTGCTCTATGTGTGACTCCTTGCGCTACTAATTATCACCTGAAAGACACGTAAAAACATTTGAATCAGTATAAACTGAGTGAGTTCACAAGTTTTGGTGACTTGATAAATCGTATTGCATCATATCCTTGATAAAACCATATTGAAACATATTTCTGATAACATCATTAAAACATATGCTTGATAAAACCGTCCCGCGGGTTACGCGCGGACATTTCTGAAAACCGTGCTCGTCCATGCAAAGTGGCGCTGCCACTACGAGCTAAAACAATACCGTCCCGCGGGTTACGCGCGGACGTTGTGCTCGGAAAACTAGGTGCTCGTCCATGCAAAGAGGTGCGACCCCTACGAGCGGGCTTTACAACCAGTAGTACTACCCCATGACCATACTAGGCACTCGTCCATGCAAAGAGGTGCGACCCCTACGAGTGGGTTGATCAAACACAGTAGTCCCTACCCTTAGAGTTGCACTGACGAAGTGCTCACTGTCTAAATCTTGCGCACTTACATTGAAAACCAAGATAAACACCATAAATAGATAATCGTTTGCATTGCTTGTAAATATACCATGATAAAACATGATTTAAACACGTGTCCCTCGCCCCGAAAACAGTTTAAAAACAGTGAAAATAGGGGCTGTGAGACTCACCTGTGATTCTTGTTAAGTGATGGTTTAGAGAGAGATTAAACGAGATTCGGGTTTCCTGATGTTAGCCTCGAAATTGGAAGTCTAGAATATGTTTATATAGCAAGAAATATGTGTATTAAGACCAAGAAATCGAAGAATATAAGGGCTGGTCAGAAAAGTAAATCTCAAGACTAAAGTTTCGGCTTACCTAGCGATGGAACTGGAAACGGATGCTCGGAAGATGGTTAGTGCAGAATTACAGGTTTAAGAGAGGAGTTTGAAGTGTGTTTGTGATATTTTTATTCAAGAATTGATACTTATTTATAGGCAAATTCAAAGGAACACAATCCCTTGATTTAGGGGATTGAAATCTTATTTATATTGGGTGTAATGATGACAAGGTATGGGGTTTATTATTATTTATTTTAGGGATGGGGGGTGATGGTCCTAGGGAGTGGTTATAAGGATTCTGATGGATTTGACAGTACATGCAGGACTGTGGTTGGTGAGAGTAGGTGCGGCTGACAGCTGACATTTCGTGTTACAGTATACTTTTCCTGGTACTGTTGTCAGTGTGCAGTCAAAAGGTAGAAATCTCTGAAACACGCAACTGGTTCTTTCTGGGCAGGTGTAATCCCCTTACATCTGAAGAATAGACTAAGTGTTTTGTGCGTGTAGCCTTGCGCGTATAGCCTTCTGCGTGAAGGCCATTTCTTTGAACGTTGTGGGTCCGGCGGCTCCAGTTGGTCTTCGCGCAAGCGTCCTTGTAGCGAATCCTGCGCGTATCACTGCGCAGGCGTCCTTATAAGGAATCCTGCGAGTCCATCTGGCTCTGCTGGAACCAGCGTTCTCAGAGTTTATTAATAGGGTGAACTTTTGGATTTAAGCGAAAAGGTGGTTGGTTTCTGTGCAGACGTTCGTGCGTAAAGGGTTTAGTTTTAAGGTGTCCCGCGGGGATTCTTCCCGCAGGTGTCGCTCATGACTCCTTTTTATTTGATGCGGGTAGATGCGTAACCTTCTCGTAGTCAGGGACGTTGAGTTTCATTTGTAGATTCTCCATGAGGTCTTGGTATTTCAACATAGTGATCAGTTATGTTGAAGTCAATTCCATCTTGGAGCTTCAAACAAACTAGCTCTCAATGTTCCCGCCAAGCGGGGAGGTTAGTTCCCTTTTTCCGCGCGCGCATAAATGATTTGGGTCTTAATTAGGAAATTAGGATATTGTTTGAACGTAGTTTTACTTAATGATCATTGAAGAGGTATGCAACCCATTAGACAGAAACGACATAAAATTAAGTTGTCATGAAAACTCAACAAAAACCTGTGCGCGTGGCGCATATAACATATGCCCGCGCTGATCCTAACATGGCGCGCATCGCATCCGCGCATGGCGCATATAACATATGCCCGCGCTGATCATAACATGCATCGCATCCGCGCATGGCGCATATAACATATGCCCCGCGCTGATCATAACATGCATCGCATCCGCGCATGGCGCATATAACATATGCCCCGCGCTGATCATAACATGCATCGCATCCGCGCATGGCGCATATAACATATGCCCCGCGCTGATCATAACATGGCGCGCATAATATTCACAATCACCTAATAATTAGGTTGATTACTTGGTTTATGGGATTGGGAAATTACCGGGTGTCACATTCTCCCCCTGTTAGGAGAATTTCGTCCCGAAATTAGGAGGTGTCGCTGGTAGGAGCTATTCCTTGGACGAGGTATGGGTACTTTTTGCGCATTTGGTCTTCTCTTTCCCAAGTGACTTCAGGTCCACGCTTTGAGTTCCATTGAACTTTTACTAACTTGATTCGGCTTCTTCGCAACTTTTGTTCTTTCCAATCGGTTACTGCTATAGGTTCTTCCACGAAGTTTAGCTGTTTGTCGATATGAACCTCGTCCAATGGTAAAATTAACGTTTCATCAGATAAGCACTTCTTGAGGTTGGACACATGAAACGTGTCGTGAACTCCACTAAGTTCGGCGGGTAAATGGAGTTTATAAGCAACTGGACCGATCCTTTCCAGGATCTCAAATGGTCCGATGTATCGCGGATTTAACTTTCCTCGCTTGCCGAAACGGGGGACTCCATTCCATGGAGAGACTTTCAAAAGTACTCTATCCCCTACTTGAAATTCCAACGGTTTTCTTCTCACATCTGCATAGCTTTTCTGTCTGTCGCGCGCTGCCTTAAGGCGATCCCGTATCTGGAAAATTTTGTCCGTCGTTTCTTGGATCAATTCTGGACCAGTCATTTGCTTGTCACCCACTTCAGCCCAACACAGCGGGGACCTACACTTGCGCCCATACAAGGCTTCAAATGGCGCAGCCTTGAGGCTTGTGTGGTAACTGTTATTGTATGAAAATTCAACCAATGGGAGATGAGTATCCCAGCTACCCCCGAAATCGATTGCGCACGCGCGCAACATATCTTCTAATGTTTGAATGGTTCGCTCGCTTTGTCCATCCGTTTGGGGATGATAAGCCGTACTCATGTCAAGACGAGTACCTAAAGCCCCTTGTAACGATCTCCAAAATCTTGAGGTGAAACGACTATCTCTATCAGAAATGATGGATACCGGAACTCCGTGTTTTGAAACTACTTCTCGAATATACAATCGGGCTAACTTTTCCATCTTATCGGTTTCCTTGATCGGCAGGAAGTGTGCTGACTTAGTTAGCCGGTCTACAATAACCCAAATCGTGTTGTAACCCCCAGGTGTCCTTGGCAGTTTGGTAATGAAGTCCATGGAGATTTGTTCCCACTTCCACATGGGAATTTCTGGCTGTTGAAGCAACCCCGACGGTTTCTGGTATTCAGCCTTCACCTTCGAACACGTCAGGCACTTACTGACATACGTCGCGATGTCGCCCTTAAGATTGGGCCACCAATACAGCGCTTTAACATCTTGGTACATCTTGTCTGCGCCAGGATGTACGGAATACCGCGTTTTGTGAGCTTCGTTTAACACTTGCTCGCGCAATCCTCCTTTGAGAGGGACCCATATGCGGTTAGCAAAATATCGAGTATCGTTCTCTTTGAGCTCCAAATTCTTAATCATACCCCCAAGGGATTCGTTCTTGACAAACTTTGATTTCAAGGCTTCTTGTTGAGCTTCTCGGATGCGAGTAGTGAGGTCTGCGCGCATGGTCAATCTTAGAGCCTTAACTCGTAGCGTCTTTGCTCGCTCTTTCCTACTTAAAGCGTCTGCTACCACATTCGCCTTTCCAGGATGATACTTTATTTCACAATCATAATCATTCAATAATTCAACCCATCTTCGTTGCCTCATGTTTAAATCCTTTTGATTAAATATATGTTGAAGGCTCTTGTGATCCGTAAAAATCAAACACTTAGTACCATAAAGATAATGGCGCCAAATCTTTAGCGCGAAAACAACTGCTCCAAGTTCCAGATCATGTGTTGTATAATTCCTTCATTGACCTTGAGTTGATGAGAGGCATACGCTATGACCTTGTTTCTCTGCATAAGGACACATCCGAGTCCTTGATGTGAAGCGTCGCAGTAGACGACGATGTCGTCCGTCCCCTCGGGTAGCGACAAAATTGGCGCACTACATAACTTTTGCTTTAACATTTGAAACGCTGCTTCCTGGTTTTCACCCCAATCAAACTTCTTATCTTTCTGAGTTAGCGCAGTCAGAGGTAAAGCTATCTTGGAGAAGTTCTCATGAAACGTCGATAGTAGCCAGCTAGTCCTAGGAATTGCCTCACGTCAGTTGGTGTTTTTGGCGCTTCCCAATTCTCGATGGCTTTGACCTTGGAAGGATCGACGTGTATTCCTTTTTCGTTTACAACGTGACCGAGAAAGTGAACTTCTCTAAGCCAAAACTCACATTTAGAAAACTTTGCATACAACTTTTCTTTCTTCAGCATTCCCAAAATTAATCTCAGATGTCGTTCATGCTCAGCTCTGGTTCGGGAGTAAACCAGAATATCATCTATAAATACAATCACAAACTTATCCAAGTATGGTTTGCACACACGGTTCATCAGATCCATGAATACAGCCAGCGCATTAGTTAGCCCGAAAGGCATCACTAAGAACTCATAATGGCCGTATCTAGTTCGGAAGGCTGTCTTCGGCACGTCTTCCTCATGGACCCTAAGTTGGTGGTATCCTGACCGTAGATCTATCTTCGAGTAATAACTGGATCCCTGCAACTGATCAAATAAGTCGTCAATCCTCGGTAAGGGGTACCGATTCTTGACTGTCAGCTTGTTCAGTTCCCTGTAGTCAATACACATTCTAAATGAACCATCCTTCTTCTTTACAAAAAGTACTGGAGCTCCCCAGGGTGAAAAGCTTGGGCGTATGAAACCCTTATCCAATAGTTCCTGCAACTGATTGGATAGCTCTTGCATCTCAGATGGAGCTAGTCGATAGGGTGCTCGAGCTACTGGTGCAGCTCCTGGAACCAAGTCGATTCGAAACTCGACTTGTCGCTGGTGGCGGTAATCCGGGCAGATCTTCAGGGAAAACTTCCGGGAATTCGCGCACCACTGGTAAGTCTTCAATCTTTCGCTCATCTCCTTTCTTCTCTACTACGTGCGCCAGGAAGGCGTAGCATCCCTTCCTCAGGCACTTGCGCGCCTTTAGACATGAAATGAGTTTTGTCGCAACTCCACTTCTTTCCCCTTGAATTACCATGGTTTCTTCGCTCAACAGTGGGATCCGAACCTGCTTCTCATGGCAAATAACTTCCGCGTGGTTCTTGACTAACCAATCCATGCCTACCACAATGTCAAAGCTTCCCAAGTCTATTGGCAATAAGTTAATATTGAATCCGTGACCTCCCATGACCAATACACATTGCTCAGTCCTCTCGTTCGCGCGTATCTGCCTACCATTGGCTAGTTCTATAGTATAAGGAGTGTCTAGCCTACTGGTTGCTAGGCCTAGGGAGTTTTTAAACTCAGTGGATATGAAACTTAGGTCAGTGCCAGTATCAAATAAAACAGATGCAAAATGGTCGTTAAGTAGAAACGTACCGGTTACCACATTCGGTTCTTCTTTTGCTTCGCTCGCGCCGATCACAAAGGCTCTCCCGCGAGCTTGGTTTCTCTTTTGCGGGCAATCCGACTGAAATGTCCTGGCTTCCCGCATGCGTAGCAGTTGTCGTTTGCTCCAGCTTCCTTATGGCAGTTTATCGCCTTGTGCCCTGGTCTGCTACATTTGGCGCATACGATGCTTGCGCATTCACCCTCGTGGTGATACTTGCATCTGCTGCACCATGGGCGAGGCCCACTGTACCCTTTTCGTGATGGCTCCAGGGCTTGTATCGCGTAAGCCCTTACGCTCTCCTGTTTCTTGAATGGTGGTTGCTTGGAGTCGGACCCTCGGTGGTGAGAGTTCCATTTTCTCTTGGGGTCAGAGGTTCGCTGCTCGTTCCCGCGCGAGGTCAACATGCCCGCACGGACCGTATCTCTTGTAAGAGTGATGGCCCGCGCCACTGCCTCATCAAAGGTTGGAGGCGCTGCGGCATTGAGCGGAACTCTGATAACATGGGGTAACCCAAAGATATACCTCTCTATCTTTTTCTCCTCCGTGTTCGCCATATCCGGCACCATCTGGCAAAGTTCGTTGAATCGGTTGTTTTAGGCGTCGATACCAGTTCCTATCATGGTGTGGTTCCAAAATTCCTGCTGTAGACTCTGAATTTCGGCGTGAGAGCAGAACTTCTTCATCATCATATCCTTTAGTTCCTCCCAGGTCTTGTGGAGAGCAACTTCTCGTCCCAATGTTTTCACTTGAAGCTTCCACCAAGACGAGGCCGCTTCTTGAAACATGCAGGTCGCGTAAAGGACCTTTTGATTTTCACTACACCCGCTAATGGAGAGAACTGTCTCCATTTTGTCGATCCAGTTGTAGAGCCCAATGGCCCCTTCGGTGCCCTTGAATGGCCAAGGCTTACAGGCCATAAATGTCTTATAGGAGCATCCTTTGTCCAAAGCTCCTGATTCGGGTTCTGGGGTTTCGGTCTCTTGACGACCCTGACTTGATTCGGCCTTGCTGGCCTCATGCGTTGCGATCCCCTGTGCGATTATTTCTGTGAGTTCCTCGGGTGTCATGGTAATTCCCTTGGCTCTGGTTGGAGGCATTCTCGTTTTTCTTAAAAGAGAACGAAAATATATCAAACTTAGCGCATGTACCCTGAGCACATAATGTTCTTATCCTTAGTGTTCACTAGACATTGTGTGACCCGTGTTCCTAAGTGTGTGTGTGGTTTTTTTTTCTTTTGAAAATATTTTCTTTGCAAAATATTTCATGCGATTCCCCTACGGTTATAGTCTAGGTTAAAACTTCTTTCCTAGTTCGCTATAACCAGTGCTCTGACACCAATCTGTCACACCCGGCCCTAAACGGCGGAAACAGCCGGGTGCGCGCTAGTGGGAATTGATAATCAAGCACGGGTCATTGCAAACATTCAAACAAATTTTCCATTGCGCATGAAATGTCTAGTACAAAATACATTACATTGTTTAGAATTACATATAAAAACATCCACATATGAAAAACATTGAAGATTTCCGCGCCATATCCCCTTACACGGCGGGAACAACCACGCGTGTGGAAGGGATAGAACTAAAATCTTCCAAAAACCATTTTTATAGATGTTCTGCGTG